>NW_023501051.1:0-348983 GCF_014066305.1 Letharia columbiana
ATAACTTAATATTTAATTTCTCGTAATTATAAGAGAGTTATATTATAAGTATATAGTTTATCTTAATTTATAATTAATATCTATATATATATATTTAAAATTTACTAGATCTCTATTAATCTACTTTTAAATAGATTTTTAAACTTCTTTTTTAATACTTTAAAACGCTATATAAGACGGGAATTACGATATATCTTATATAATAGTTCTAATATCTAATATTATAATATTATAAAGCTTTAATTTTAAAGAGATTTAATAAAGAAATAAAGAAATAGTAATTATAAATATATTTTACTATAAAGTAATTATTTAATATTATATTTTTAAGCGAAGAAGAAATCGTAGAATAATATATTCTAATTAATTTAAATACTCTTAAATCGAATTAAGTCGTAATCTTTAATTCTTAAATTAATATTAAATAAGTTTCTTTTTAAGATATTATATTTATAAAATCGCTATAGAGTATTAGATAATAATAGTAAGATCGAATAATAACGCGATATATCTTCGAAAGATCTTTATAAATAAAGTAATAAGAATAGCGTACTCGATAGATCTTATATAAAATAATCGTTAAATAATAAGAGTTTAAGTAATCGATTTTTAAATATAAAAAAATAAGACTTTAAAGAACTTTCTAAAGACTTTAAATAAATTTAAATTATTAAAAATATAATATTCGATATTCGAGGTTTTATTAATCGTCTATTAATATTATAAATAGAGTATCTTCTATTATTTAAAATAAATATATATAAGTCTTCTATAAGCCTTTTAATAAGTCTTTCTTTTTAATAGATCTTTCTATAAGCCTTTCTATAAACCTTTTTATAAATCTTTCTATGTTTTTATTTTCTATAAGTCTTTTTATAAGTCTTTATAATCTATAATAGATATATATATATAAGTCTCGCTATATTAATTAATTATCAAGTAATTAATTTAGAAGGCTAAGAAAAGAACTTATTAATTTATAGTCTTACTATAGTAAAAAGTTATATTTCTCTTTCTTTCTCTTTATTAATAACTTTATTAATAACTTTATTAAAAACTTTAAAATCTTTTAAAGAGATATCTAAAAAGAAATATCTAAAGATTATATTTAATAAATATAATTAAATTTATTTTTAATTTATAAGAATAGCTTAAATTCTTAATAAAAGAAGTTTATTATTAAATTAATTATATTATATTATAAAGTTACTTCTTCTACTCTTAATTAACGTATTATTAATACTCGTTCTTATTAAAAAGTAGTTAAAGATTAATAATAATTAAATTTTATAAAAAAGAAAGCTCTAAAAATATAGATTTTATAAGTAATAGAGTAAAGCTAATTTTTTAGAGTTAATCTTATTTATTATATAACTAGTAAAATACTAGTAATAAAGAGAGATAAAGAAGAATTAAATATAAATTAAATAGTTAATTTTATAAATTATTATTTAGATCTATAGAGTCGATTTAATTAGTTTTTAAATAAAGAATATATTATAACTTATAATATAAGAAAGCTACTACGATAGTTTTAGTTTATTAAATTAGTGATTTAGAAGTATAATATTTAAGTGAAAGATATATATAATATAAATAAGAAAGAGTCTACTCTTAATATTATTAATAAAGTATAAGTTATATATTTTAAGTATAATATATAAAAGTATAATATATATATATATATGACTTAGAATAAAAGTAGAGAGTAAGTTACTTTTATCGAATATATATTCGCGAATAAAAGACTTCTTTCTTTATTTATTATTTTTAAAAATAAGATTTAGATAAAGACTTAATTTAATATCTTAGAGAAAAAGAAATTAGTTATTATATTAAGTGAAAATAATTAGATAAATAACGTATTAAACTTAAAGTAATTTATTAGATATACTCTATTTAATTCTTTTCATGTAATTAGCTTTTAACTTATTTTTTATAGATATTTTAAACTATAAATTCGAAAAATATTTAAAAAAAAATATCGTCTTCTTATTTATAACGAGTATATATTTTATATTAGTATTAAAGTTATATAATTTTATATTAATAACGATATTATTCTATTATATCTATCTATTTATATTATATATATTCTTTAGCCATTAGATATCGAGTTTTTTCAGCCTTTAACGACTACGTATTATAGATATTTAATAAAGAATATTATATTTAAGAATAGCTACTTAATAAATAAATTAAACTTTATTCGATTTATTTAAATAGTAAGAATAAATATTATAAAGAAAATAATTATTAGATATATATAATAAGAGAGTAAGCTATTTTTAATTTAACTATAAATTATTCTCGATAAATTAAAATTTAAGATATTAGACTTAAGATCTATTACGTCTTTATCTTTAGAGATAATAATTATAATATTTAATAATAACTCTCTATCTATACTCTTTATTCTATCGAATATAAATTAAGTTAATTAGCTAGTTTAATAAATTAAGACTAGAAATATTAATTTAATATTATTAGAAAAGCTGAAAAAAGTATATAATTTAGCGCTAGTAAATAATATATTACTTTAAATTATTAATAATAATCTTATTAAGATAGAATAATAAAAAAAGAATAAAATTAAATATAAATATACGTATTAAGATAAAGAATAAATTATAAATCTTAAATTTATTTAGAAATAATTAGATAATTTAATTAATAAGAAATTTAAAAAGTAATTTTAAAGTATATATTATCTCGAATTAGCTATTTTTAAAAATACGAAAAGAAATAGAAGTTTTATTAAGAAAAAGGCTACTATATCTTTTATAATTATATCTTCTATATTAGACTTATTAATATTATTAAATCTCGCTCTATTATAATAATAATAGTAAGATAAATAAAAAACTACTTCGCTATAATAATCGCTGTACCCTTGAACTCCTTTGGAAAGGATATAGCGGGGCTACCACTCCCGGTACCTTGACTCGCAGGTGCTGTTCCTGACGGGCTCGCGGGAGCTGTGCCATTGTTTACAGAGAACGGGACGCTGCTGCCTTGCTGCCCGCTCTGCTGTCCACTCTGCCCACTCTGTTGTTCATTCTGCCCGTTCTGTTGCCCGCTCTGCTGTCCCTTCTGCTCTGCACTCTGTTGTCCGTTCTGCTGCCCGTTCTGTTGCCCGTTCTGCTGTCCGCTCTGCTGTCCGCTCTGCTGTCCACTCTGCTGTCCGTTCTGTTGCCCGTTCTGCTGTCCGTTCTGCTGCCCGCTCTGTTGTCCATGCTGGTTAGTTTTCCCCGGTTGAGCAGAGTGACTTGGATTTTCTGGGGCGGGAATGAGCTCCATAGTCACGACAGGAATGTGCGCCCCGGCAACACCGCTTGCGAGAGCTTGAGCAACAGCCTTTGACGCTGATCCGGCCGCCTCTGCTTCGGATGGGCTACCTTGTGCGTTCGACTGCTCGGACGATGACGGCTGCGGTACTCCTGCCTTGTTCCCGGATCCTGGAGACGATGCGCCGCTCTCACTGTTGGAATTACCTTGAGACGCAGCATTCGATATGCCAGGAGATCCCGCGCTTGGAGACGATGTGCCACTTTCCCCGTTAGAATTGCTTTGAGATCCGGCCTTCGGTGCACCAGTGGATCCCCCGCTTGAAGAGCCAATGCTGCCTTCGTTCGAGCTTTTGGATTCGCCTGAAGAAGAACTTGAACCTGCGTGTGGTGAGTTGTTGGATTCATCGGCTCCGGAACTAGAAGGTGTGTTTTCCGCTCCCGGAGAACCAGGGGTTCCGAAGTATGAGGTACTAACAAGGAAGTTAGCCGCTGCGCTGTCGGATCCTTTAGGAGGAACGCGCCCGGGAGGAGGGCTAGCTCCGGTGGGGACGGAATAGCCAATGGTCTTCTGTGTAAGTGTGCATGGGCAGTCAGCAATGGTGAGAGTCTCATTCTAAACATCGTCAGTAGATATCTAAGGAGGGGGAGCTATAAAAGACATACGACAGTAGCAGTGTAGACCCTGCCACTCGACGAGAGAGAGAAGGTGGTCGCCTCGGAACAAGTGGTTGTAAGAGTGCTCACAATCTTTGTGATTGTGTAGGTTGTTGGGCTTGGCAGAGATCCACTACTTTGGTCTGCGGGTACGACGCTAGGACTAGACTGTGGTACGCCGCTAGGCGAAAGCGATGCCGAACTTGACGGGACTGGAACTGGTACAGTTATGCCAACTTCGCCTGGGGAACCAGGTGTGCTGGAAGAGAAATCAGGTACCGAGGCAGACTTTGTCTCCTCAGAGCAGCGAGGGCAAGTAGTAATCGTGCTCGTGATCAAGCTGGTCTCCACAATGATGGAAGTCGTGCCGCTCTGGACCTCAGTGATGGTCACTGGGCAGCTTGTTACAGTGGTGTAAGTGGTCAAGCTGGTGTACTCTGTGGACTCTGGCACTGGGGGTATAGTAGTCCCAGGTAAAATCGGAGTCGGCGTTGACAACGTGACAACCGATGTAGATGCAAAGGATCCGGTCTTAAAAGTAGTGTTTTGATAGAGACCGCTGCTTGGAGAACCACTGGACGGGAGTCCGCTACTGTTCACTTCGGTCATCGACACAACGGCTTCACCTGATGAAGTTGTAATGGAGCTTCCACTTGATACGGCTGGCAGTGAGATGCCACTAGTCGAAATTCGTGCCGAGGTCTCCCCAGGGGAAATTGAGATAGAACTGTTGACGGCCGAAGAGCTTGAGCGAGGGACGCTGACGGATGACGCAACGTGAGTAGGCGAAATAACTGCCGAAGAGGTTGCAACGTGCACTGAAGCTGTGGTGGGGGTAGTAGATACAGCATGGGTTGTTGATACGACGTGAGTGGAAGATATAGCACGAGAAGAGTGCACGGTCGCCGAAGAAGTCACAGGTGCCGAGACCGTACATCCGGTGTTCTCCAGGTAGCCCTTGAGCACATCCTAAATCCGGAGTCAGCATTGTTACTCCGAGTCAAACCATGAGCGACAAGCTAATTCTGAGGAGCGTCGGGGCAAGCTGTCAGAAGGAGTGGCATTTGCTGCGATCCAGAGCCCCATGCCATCTAACAACTAAAAGCGGCAATGACTAAACGAAGCACATTATAGAAATTTCGTAGAGCTCTTAGTCCCCCAGAATTTGTCAAGTTGAGATCGAATGCCTTGGTCGTGCATAGTGTCACAAACACCAGGCAGTAGAGTTGCTACTTCTTCGACTACTTGCCTGGCTTTGGAGCCCCAGACTTGACTTGTTGCTCTAGCAGCTGGTCTCAAAATTCAAAACAAAACGGTCTATTGAAATGGAAGGAATTACATCGGAGAACTTACCGCATAAGATTGACCGTGGATCTGATTATTCTGGGAGAAAGTTGCCTCGTAGATCATGACACCACCAAACTCATGCTCGTACTCGCACTGCAACGCCTTGATGATTTCATTGGCTTCTTCAGGCTGGAGGTACATTTTCGGGTCATAGACGACGCTGGTATTTGGCGCCGCCGGAAGACCAAGGTAGACCTTGGTGTTCGGATTGAATGAGTGACCCTGCACGAAACCTACCCAGCTACTGAATGAAATGTTTGTGTTTGTGCCTCCATAGGAATGGTCGAAGTATGCTCGAGCCGAGCATTGCGGTGTGTTGTAGAATTGGACAAAGAGAAAGTCAAACGGTGAGGTTTTTATCGCATCAGCCAGGTGGGCGTCCGGAACTATGCACTCTGGATACAGAATTCGAATTTAGCGCTGCTTGTTCGAGAGGGACTTTCGACTCTTGAAATAGGTCTTGAGGGTAAAAACTCTCAGGGCATTTTTCCAGACTCAACGTTCATTCGGAAGAAGGGAATCGGAATATAAAATTACGTACGAGGGGCTGCGGAAACATAATATGTCTTTGACTTGTCGGTGTCGTAGAGAGTCCGTAGGGTATCAACCATCGTGCCATAACCCCGATCCAGATCCCCTGCATCCTCTCCGGAGACAAGAACGCTTTCTATGTCAAAGTCGAAGCCGTCAACAACAGCATTGCCGAAAGGTCGCGGAGTTGTCTTGGAACTGTTCTCTGGCCCAAATGCCTCCCACAAGAAAGTAGCAAATCCGGCCGCAGTTACATCACTGTCGAGATGTTGGTTGTTCGGAATGGCACCACCTAGGGACAAAAGAACCTTTTTGCCTATACTTTGACAGTAGGTAATATTGGAGCCTACGCCAGGGCAATGGCTGAGAAGGAGCGAAGAAGAGCCGTTGATATTGTCGTACGTCTCGGATCCACACTGATTGCCAAAATTGGTCCCAGGATATCCACCGCTCTGATCAGGAAAGACATTTACGAAACCGATCTGGATTATGTCGATTTTGTCGTCGTCACAAAAGACTTCGAGTGGTTCCTGATTTGGCCCTTGACCCTTTTGAGATGGTTGTCAGCAACCATCATGCCGTTCTGCAGGTCCTGGACCCACCCAGTAGACTGCCATGTTCGTGTTCGCAGACGCGTCAAATGTAGCAAGCGCAGATGGAAGAAGAGCAGCGGCCGCGGCCATGACGGCTAGAGGGTTGATACTTAACATTGTGATTGTAATTACTGGTATGAGAAGAATGTATTAAAATATATTAACGAAGATACCAACTGTCTAAAGAGTGTGTATTATGGCAAATGTCAAAGACAGGACGCAAACAAAGGTTTGCTGGTAAAAGAATGACAGACGTTGTCGAAGGAAAACGGTGAGGCGATGAAGAGAAGGAGGGAGAGCGCAGGTGGGACGCATAATAATGATTAATCAAAACGTGACAGTCCCGGAGTCCGTAAGCCAAAGCGGTTTCGGTGGTAGGGGTTTCCATGGTCGATGTTGATTGGCCTCCTGTTTCTAAGCTACCAAAAGAGATGGTGCCAAGGGATTTAAAGAGATTGACAGCCAAGTCAAATCCCTGGACTTCCCCAGACCATGCGACGAAAAAGTGTACCATTATTGCGGCGGGTACTTGGACCGTGAAGATCACAAGGTTTATGGGTACCTGTAGCCTGCAGCTTCTGAATCGTTCCGGGGAATGATGCTCAGCGGATATGGATGTAAGATGATTCTTCTTCTTCTTCCTCTTCCTCTTCCTTTTCTTGATGAGAGAAATATCTTCTGTTACGATGTGTGCGTGTGTCTGTGTGGACCCTTGAATCTGAGAAGGATCAAAATTTCCCCTGAGAGCTCGGCCGTCAAACTTCATGCAATTTGCCACTTCTGGATGAATACGAGGAAATATCAATACGAACAGTTTTATTGGATTAAGGGGCAGATTTAGCTTAGAGTATGACCCAGAGAAGTAAGGCGGAGATCTTGGTCATTAGCGTCGATGTTAATCTTGCATCCTCGCGGCCACGCCTGTTTCCTTTTTGAGAAGTAAGGTATCGGCCCAGTAGCTACTTTCGCGCATAACAAACGCCTTCATCTGTTCTCATCACTTTTTCACTCACACACAACATGGTAGAGCTAGAATGCTGTCTGAATGACGCCGAAACGATGGTCATGAAACGGCAGAATCCGGCGTTCAGCTCCTGCCATTCTACGGCGGCACCGATACGAACACTGACGCCTAGGCATGTTTCTCCTCAATCTGGCCCCCCTTTCACATTCTCCGACTTCATACTCGCCTCTCTCATTTGCTTGAACAGACTCAAGTCCAATGGCAATCTGTCCCCCAACCACGTCGCTCGTTGGGTATGATCTCTCTACAATACTCCCGTCAACAATAGCCCAATAGTAGTGGTCCAGAAGTCCGTGAAGACGAGGCACCAACCTCATCGTCGTCGGTGTTTGGATGCACAAGCGCACTCAAAGGTCCTCGGTTGATCACCAGCCAAGATACAAACGCACCGAATTGAGCCGGTGTCACGACGTCGACCTCGAACATGCCGACCGGATGAGGACCAAGTGGTCGGTCCCAGACGCGGTAGATGCGGAGTTCTGGGAATTCATGGCGGATGCGGGTCCACAGCTCGTGGGCGAAGGTGGTTTGGGCTTTGTTTTCCTGTGGCCATTAAGATTGGGGAGAAATAGGACAAGTGGGGCTGAGTAGTCTTCGAGTGGACAGCGAGCGTAGTTGTGGCATGGAAAAGGGATGGAAACGTTTCTGTACCTGGAAGAAGTAGATATGTACATCAAAGCCTGCCGGCAACAATCAATATTCTCCTCTGGGAACCAGTATTTCTCGTCAAACAAACCACGCCCGATAGGGTTGACAAACTCCTCATAGGCTTTACTCAGGTCGTTCGTCTTTGGATTGACAAAGCTTTTATTGTCATCATTCTTCTCGCTTGTGATTGGTCAGCCTTGTCGATCCTTCGGAAAGCGACTTACTCAGATAGTGGAGGCAGATGCTCATAGCCTTTGAGCGGCGACGGGTAGACGTACTCGGAAGAGGCTGTCATAATTAAGTCTGTGACTCGTTTCGTGCTCACTTATTTTAACTAGTCTTTTGAGAAATCAATAGCTTTGATCGGCGTCTTTTGTCTATGTAGGCGGGGAGAAAGATCGCGCCATCGGAAAGCTCGCCTCATTCACTTCCGAGTCTTTGTCATTATGTTGACTAATAATGCTCCTCCGCATAGCAGCAGAGCGGCGGCTATTTGTCGCCATGGAAATGGTCACGTGACAAGATACTGCGTGCGATGCATTCTTTCGTAGGCTACCATTGCTTGGCTCGTACCTAGCCATCCCTGGTCGTTTTCGATAGAGACGTACCAAAGAGGCCACGGAAGCACAAGATTCAAGGTGTTTGAATTACTGCAGACTGTAAATCAAGACCTGATCTCATCTTCCATCTCGGCTGCAGGCAAATTGTCAACAAAAGTCGCACTTTCGAGTGTTGGCCTCTTCTGAGTTGTAAACTTTAATGGGTATCAGGCCAATATAATTTTGCCACCAATAGCTGAGGAGGGTCCAAACGAAGCCTTTTCTGGACCATGACTCTCGTCCTTAGTGCTGAGGTCGACAAATTCACCGGATTCCTACCGCTGCAAGGGCCACTTTTCCTGACATTCTACGATCCCTCTCACCTTTGCTACAACCGTGGCCTACGCCAGCCTGTCAACCGTGTCAGTCTTGATATTTTCCACCGTAGCGATTGCCCACGCCATCTTTACCTGTCTCCGATTAAGCTTTCGATGATATTGACCTTTCTTTCTGGTCATGACACCAATGGTTCATGTCATCAGGCCTACAAGCCGCCCACAGCTTTGCAAGGTTTTTGATATAGTCCTTACGAGATTGCGCGCTCCTCCTCGGAGATCCATTACTGGTACACGTACATCCCTTGGGTAAAATCCGATACAGATCTGAACTTGAAATCCCGAGGAAAAGCTGCCCGTCGGGTCCGAAATGGTTAGCAACGTATGACGCAAGCTCTCATGGGAGGCGTCCAAACGGTTGCTGGAGGTCCCGTTTCAGCTTGGCTGATGGATGATTGAGAGATTCCCTTGAGTTTGGGCTGGGAGTCACTTCGTTCTCATTAGGCGGAAAGTGGCTTGGTGTTGATGAAGGTAAAGAAATTAAGAACCAATGAAACTGAAGCAGCAGACATGAAGATGAATTTTGGGGAAATATGAGTTGGCATGAGCAAAAGCTTAGCAACGAGAGAGAATGCCACCCTCCTTTTCCTGGCTTGGCAGGTGGTAGTCTAGAGTATGAGGTGATTATAGGCGAAGTGCAGCATGCAAAGTCGACGTCATTTGATAAGGAAACAATCTTTCCGGGCTGTCCGGATCTAGGACAATTAATTACTGAACACCGATCTATATGCTGTCAATCCGTAGGCTTTCTACCTTTCACTGGAGGGTCACGTCCATCCAGTCCGACGAATTATTGGTAGTCTATACAAACCGCTTCCGACCAATTGATGCCACAAGACAATGCATGCCCAGACGCCATCGCTTATACAACAGCAACCTGCGAAACGCCGTTTAGCCAGCAATGAGAACCCATAGTAGAAAAAAGATCTATTATAGCGGTTAGCACTGTCACTCGTAATGGAAGCATTGAAAGCATGGAAGTCTACCATAAGAATGCCGAACATCTTGGCCACAAGCCACCTGTTACCAGAAACCCTCGACCAATATTTCATGAGCTCGCGTTGCGCGCCCTGGACGTTATCGACCACATCTTCTGTGTTGGCGTCTATCCGCTGTATCTGTTCGCTGTAAAAACATCAGCATCCTCCTCAAACTTGTATAGAAGATACACCAACCCTTGCTCAGATACCATAGCCGCAAGTTGCCCGAAAACACCCCCTAATTCATTGATAGTGCGCTCAATCATGTCTATTGCTTCACCTCGCATATTTATGTACGTATTTTGCGGTTGTGCTTCTTCCATCATCAAGAGTTGTTGGTCCGATTGCGCACCTGTTTGCATCAGCGCTGAGGACGAGCCAGGATCAAGATTCAGTATGTCGTGATTCGAATTTTGGTAGCCCGGCTGTGGCGTCCTGGATTTTGTAGGAGTATTGTATAGGGGAGATGCAGATTGCTCCGGATTGAGCGGTGGTTGAGAATGTGCTGAAACGGAAGAGACAAAGTTTTCTGTGCGCGATCGAGAGGCCTGGAGGTTCTTCGTGCGGACTTCTAGGACCTCCTTGAAGTTGACTCCTACGCCGGCAAGCTTGCCTTGCAGCAGTACAACGACCTAGTTCGAAGTAAACACCCTGGTCACTCTATATGCATGGGAGTACAGACGTTCTTGTTATGCTCTCCCTCTTGTTCTGCGCCATTTCTTGAAGTTTGAGTTTGTTGTGACTTCGACAGTGATTGTAAGGAGGATATTTGCGAATTGAGTGACGAGAGATCTTGCTTAATGACATAGGTGAGCTCGTTGATTTCAACAGGCCTGTCGTCGAACAGCGTTTTCCGTTTCGCCACTGCATCTCAAGAGTCAGTACAGATTCATATGTATGGTAGATTGATCAAAGCGCCCTGAACTGAGTCGCTCAAGGTCCTTGATTCGGGGAGTAATATGAATATGTCACGTACATTCAGCCAGCCTGCCCAGCTTCTCCATTGTTCCCGTGATACCACGCCCTATCTCCGCAGCTCTTCTGGCAAATTCTGACCGCGCGCCTCTTCTTGCCCCTTTGATATCGCCATTGGGAGACCCATTGGCTGCTCTCCTTTGTGACTCAGTAAGTAGCGATTGTCTCTGAGCGCCAATCTTTGTCGAAGACTGGCGCTTTTGCGCCTGGGCTAGAACAGCTCTGAATTCGGCTGTTCGGTCTTGTATAGAAGTTGTGGTCATCTTTGAGTGAGACACTCACGCCGCAGCTGAGTTTGTGTTCTAAACTATCTCAAATCTGGCTGATTGATATCCAGGTAGACTTGGACAAAAGACGCAGTACCTGAAAGCTATTGAGGGAGGCGGGGCGGAGGGGAGGGGTGTGCTGATGAGGAACAGATCTAACGCCAGTAAAGAATGCTGGACAGGAAGAGAGTTGGGGGTGTTCTCGTTGCTTCGGTGTTTGTCAGGGCCTAGTGGTCTTGTATAAGTAGACATAAGCTCCATATTCAGCCTTTGTACAGATTGAACGTTGTCAAGTAAGGAGCCACTCTCGGTGGATTGTCGGCCCGTAGCGCCATTGAGGGACCCTAGAAACCTGGCTGCTGTCAAAAGTTCGCTGCGCCCCATAATGCCATGCGTTCCTCGTGTGAAAAAATTATTAGATCCAGATCTTGAGAAAATATAAGCGGCCATTGCACTGTTTACGAGAGAGGGGAGTGATTCTCTCCTTGCTTTCACCTCCGTTAGCTATCAGCAAATGATCACGGAAGCGGCAGTCGCCAAACCACGCCCAGAAACAGATGCGACAATTGAGACCGTGAATTAGCTCACTGCGGTCATCTTCTCCATGAATACAGCGGTCTAATTTCAGAGCAGGAGTCGAGGCTTTCATGTAAGCCCAGCGCTGGTATGCGGTGTTCTCAAATACAAGACTTTTCATTGGTCCAACCCAGCCATTGCTGTAAGTGGCCACCCGCAACCTTTTCATATGCAAAGCACACCCCTAACGATGACTTTTCGCGGTCTAGGAGATCGGCAACAATGTCACAACAAGTTCCAGTCGATGGGCACCCCAAAAGCTTCAATACTAACGTCAATCGTGCCAAGACGAAGAAATGGATGGAGGCCAAATCATATTCCTATGACGGTGACGATTGGGGTGATGTCGATGACTACGACGAATATGGAGGCTACGATGAGCCAGAGCCAGAGCCGGTGCCAGAAGCAAAACCTACAGGGCTCCGACAGCGAGGCCAGTCAGCGAGTCAGATGCCCCAAGACCCCTACTCAGCCCGTCAAGATCCCTACCAAGCACCAGTCGACACCAGAATATATGGGAATAAGGGTGGACCGCCAAGCCGGCAACAGCAGCAGCAGTATGGCAGCCGCAGTGTCACAAATCCCCAACCTCAAGCTCCCGCGATGCGGAGGATGAATTCTTTCGACCCCGAAGACGAAAGGCGGGCCTTTTCAGCTGGCGGACCGCCGCAAAGCATGGGAAACGCTAGCTCGGGAACTCCGCCCTCCTCTCAGCATAATCAAGGCCAGAACATAGCAGCGCATGACTTCCAATCGGGTCAAAACTACCCCAATCAACGTCTCCAAGGGCAGCCTAGCCCCGCTCGGCCTTCTGTGCATACGCCGAGTCGTCCAAGCATAGATGAGCCGGCAAAATATGGAGGCCAGCCCCAACAGCAAGCTGGAAGTTATCAAGGCATACATCCTGATCAGCAACGACAATCGAATACGGGCGGTAGAACGCAGTCCATGGCGAGCACCAACTCAGCACTAGATTTTCATAACAGACGTGATTTCTCTCCCTCAGCCATGCCACCACCCCTGCAAACTCGTGGGTCGCCTTCGCCACATTCAAGATCTTCTCCTAGTCATCCACCGCGCAAGAGTAGTCTGAGCCAGGAGGCTGCGCCTTCTTTACCCTTTGGTGCACCAGCTCCACCAACGACTGGAACAGAAGATACAGAGGACGGTTTACCACATGCAGATGAACGTGCTGCCAGTGGTGCTGCAAAGGCATTGCCTTTTGTTCGGCCTGCAGATATATACAGGCGCATGCAAGAGGAGAAGGAGAAGGAACGTCAACCGCAAGACTCAGCAAGACCTAGCATGGTTGCTATCATGGGCAAAACAAACGAGCGTCCAGGCCTTGGGAATTCACAGGACAGCGAGGTCAGCCAGCGATTAAAGCCAACTTTGGATCCGGTTACAGAGCGGCGAAGCGAGTACAGCTTAGAGGGAGTGAACATAAACGAGCAATTGAAGCCTGAAGAGCGACGTCCTACGACATCGAAGAAGTTCGAGTTGCCAAATCGCAAATCAAATCCTGGTTCCCAAGGTGCCGGTAGTTCACTTCAGCCTATGCTTCCTGATGTCAGTCGGGTCTCCGGATTTGGCGAATCTTTCTTCGGTTCAACAAGTGGCTCTCATGAGCCGTCGCAAGAGCTCTTCGTGAACTCTGCAGGAGCCACCACTTCCGCGCCGGCCCAGCAAGAACAGACTAAAGCAACACCAGAGAAGGATTTGAGAAACCAGCCATCTCTGGGATTTACTTCTGCTGTACATGAAGCTTTTGATAGAGCCGAAGATCAGGTACCGCCTACTCCGAGTTCTGCGGCAGGCTCTACAGTTGGACGTAGTACTAGCGGGGGTACCAGTGCCGTGAGCCCAATCATAAGCAGAGGCCCAAGTACGGCTGCGGAGAATTGGAACCCCAGGCTTCCAGGGATTGACGACGTGACCACTCCAACAACAGTCGATACACCCGAAGGAAGCAGTTCAAGGCCAATGTCTTCGGGTTCGCTAGGCACCCCGAAACAGATTACAAGGAAACCGTCGCCGTCACCAGCAACGATGCCGCAGTCGACGGACTTACCCTCACTGTCATTCGTTCCAGGTCATCGAAGAGATCTAAGCACTCCGAGTCCAGACAACAGCCCTGCGAGAACACCAGCGCTTGAAGTCAATCGGCAATTACGACAACCGCAAGAAGTCGAGCTTGCTGCGGCGACTCCGACTGACCCAAGCTTCAGTACCAATAATAGCTCAAACGTGTCTGAGGTTGCTGAACAGGACTCAATTCCAACACGCCCAACCGAAATAGCGTCAAGAGGCAGATCCGACATTTATGTGGACACTCAACCTATGGCCAAGAACTTTTCCGGAAAACTTGATCAACCTATTCCGTATCCTCAGAACTACCTCCGGACTCGTACAGACTCGGGAAGCAGCAGTAGAGTTCGTGATCTGGCAGACAAATTTGAAAGCGGCAGTCGACCTGGATCCGCACACTCAGCTACACCGCGTAGCAGTGTGTTTGGAAACACCATACCGAAAGACGATCTTGTTCCTTCTCGTCCACTAGCTGATCGTATGGAGAGCTTCCGACCTCATCTACCTGGTGGATGGGAGTCGTCCGCTTCAATTGCCCCAGCAGCGGCGCTCAGACGGCCGGAACCTACCATAAACCGTACCCGGCCTAATTCAGTTGCACCCACTGGTGAACCCAGAGAGGATGTCGTCTCGTCTGCGGAGCAAGCTCCTTCGTCCATGTCACAGATCAAGGACGCATCTGAGGAAGCCTTCACAGCTGTGACAGCAGCCGGAACTGCACTGGTCGGTGCCTTTGCCGCAGCTGTCGGAATGGATCAACATAACGGGCCTGTAGCTTCGACTGCCGAAACTTTGTCAGACGAGCAATCAGACGAAAGAACGTCCAAAGATTCTGGAGCAGCCCCTCACAGACATGACGTTCCTTTGAACACGGTGGTCAACCCAGAGGCTACAAAATCATACTTGTCAGATCCTATGAACGACGAAGCGTCGACTGCGGCACCCACTCCCCTCCTTAAGGATACCCCTCTTCATCACACCAAAGATTCCGAGACCTCAAGTTACTTCTCACCTCCCGAAAATCGAGAGCACCCCGGTTGGGCAAGTCGGAGCGAAGGAATCGCGCCAGCAAACCGCCCATCGATGTTGCCATCACTCAGCACTGGTACAGGGGGTCCTCAGTACGAGTCTGACAGGTTACGCAGAGAGATCGTTAGAGAATTGAGCCCCATGATTGCTAGCGAGCCGACGACTGCGCAGTCGGATTACTCAAATTACGAAGATGCTTCAAGATTATCCACACATCAAAGCTTGCCACGTCCTGGTCATGAGAGCGGAGTCCTTCCAAGAGAATATGAAAGCTATTGGAATGACGCTAACAGCGACGATGATACAAGTCACTTTAGCGGCGAGCCGGACCGACTGGAAGATGCCACGACTGCGCGCCGCGAGCAGGGCGCCGCAGTCGTTGGTGAGCCTTTGCGTCCACGTCACGTCGAACCAGACACTTTCGCTGGTGAACCCCTGCATCCCAATCGACTACAACAGGATACACCCCCTGGTCCTATCAACATGGACGAAGGCTCTCGAGACAGTCCTCAGGTGCTGCAACATCGGTTCTCATGGGAGCAACCACTGCTATCTCCACAGCCCATTCCTGCAGATCCAGATACGATCCACGAAGCTCCAAATGCCCCTGTGTCTGACTTCCCAAGATCTGCAGATTCGGATACAGTCATTCAAGCTCCAGATGCTCCAGTGTCTGATTTCTTAAGGTCTACGGTATATCCTGAGGGTCAATCTTTCCAACCCCGAGATCGTCCTGGAACTTCCCAGTTGTCCACAATGCCCAACCTCGCAGATGCGCTTGAAAATGACAATTCGAGACTACTTGACCGAGAAGCATCATTTCCCGAGAGTCGAAATGATTCAGGTCAACATGATGAGACAGCAGGGTCTGAGAAAGAGTTGCCGGACTATAACCCTAGCTTAGAGGTGGCGCCGTCATCGTTAGAGAAGGAAGACGCAGGGCAAAAGGACTCTGGCTACGATGATGGCACGAACTACATGGGCCAACAAAGCCCAATGTTGCAAAGTGAACAGAGGCAAGACTTAGAGCCGCCTTTACTCGAGCCTTCGTTACCCGAGCCTCCTGCACACGAGTTTTCTCGGACCTTTGGTGCACAAGACGATGAGCTCCCACCTTTGCCACCTCCCAATGCCCAACCAAAGATGGCAGCTTTCCGGGAAATACTTGCTTTGAAGTCCGCTTCTGATCGCATCCGAGCGTACGATGAAACTCGAGAACAGTTCGCCAACCTGAATACTGGCCTTGCGCAATGGCTTGCTATCACAGCAAATGATCTTCCCGAGCATGCAGATTTACTGACAAATTCTGCACGTCGTCCTGCTTTCCAGGGTCACAAGCCCTCTCCCTCAAGGTCAAAGCTCGGCGGGCTACTGCAAAGTGGAGGTCATTCTAATCAGATATATGCAAACAGTTCACAGCCAGCGCCAGAAGGTGCTGCAACCGGCGGTGCTCTAGGCAATGCTTCTCCATATGGACATTCGCCCTCCGCGGGGTCGAGTGGTAAAATATCTAGTCAGCAAGTTCAGGCCAAAGGCAAAGATTTATTGCACACAGCAGGCGTTTTCGGAGGAAAGGCAAATGTTGCTGCGAAAGGGTTGTTCTCCAAGGGCAAGAGCAAGCTCAGGGGCAACAGTGGTGCGGAAAAGGTATAACCTTTCCCTTTTCATGTGGTCCATACTTTGATTCTTGCCCATTCAATGTTTTTACACCCAGTGCCTTAGCAAGGGGGAGGGTCAACATTTAGCACATGTATTTGTATCAGCAACAATGGATGTCAGAATCTCGGTCGAGTACCGATCGATCGCCGTTCACTAAGATTTCTCCTTCTTCTATGTGACTGACGTCTGCTCCCCCAAATGCAGTGATTGATACTTGTGTTGTGTCAGGCTACTCTCGCTCCACCCCAACCCTATAGCCCTGAGCCCCGAGGAATGCAGCAACAGCAAAGGATTATCGAAGCAAGGCCTACCGTTCAAAGTGCTAGCAGAGCCGCAACCCCGTCCAACGTTCAACCCCTACAGGACCTGCGTGCCGGTTTTGAGGTAATTACACCCCATCCCACCGTTCTACCACAGCAAGACAACCCCGCCATTGCCAGCGAAAACCCCAAATCAGCCGCTGAGGAACCCCCATACCAGCACGTCAATCCGAATGAAGCAGTTATTCAAACACTATCTCTAGAATCTCAGCTATTGCATCCATCTTCTGGGCAGAAATCGCCTCGAGATATGCCTTCTCTTGAAAGTTTTACACAGAGTCAGGAGGGCGATGATGAACGTAGCGAAGAGTCCGCTCCTACAGACCAGGAACACCCTCCAAGAGCTTCTAGTCTATACCTTAAAGGAATTACCAGTCAGAGGCAAAGTCGACCTCCGCAAATCCCAGCGACAATCGGAGATAATGCTCCAAGTCTTCACAAAGAAACGCCAGTGGTAAATTCACACATTGGGTCTCCTAAAGATGTCCAGACCCCTCGGTCCGCTACCAGCAGCAATAAGACACCCACCCAAGCGACGTTCACCGATGCTGGTCAACCTGCTATACCGGCTGGGTTTCCAGTCACATTTGACGGAACCAGCATCCAGCATCATAGAGACGCGGGATCATCTCCTAGATCCTCTTCCCATCCACAGTCCGGCTTCTCTGCCCAGACTTCGAGCAACGATCGTTGGGGCCAAGAGATTGAAGCCGCTCCAAGATTCTCACAGGATTCCGAAGGCACGTTTTATACAGCAGATAGCGGAGATGGCCTTCCAGAGACTCCATTGCCGACACTGCCGAATCCTCAAAACCAATCGGCTGGCCTCGATGCATACTCGCCGGTTCCTGAAGGGGAAAAAATGCCACACCAGTCAGAAACATCCCAGAGGCAGCTTTTACATTCACCCACGGACGTCCAAAATGGCAGACCGGTATCTCTGACACGTGATTCCGTGAATCCTCAAGTGCCAATACAAGACTACTCGTGGAGAGGCCCGAGTATCGACAGTGATATGGGTCGCATAAACTTTGACCATCCACCATCACCTTTGACGCCAAGGCAGCCGGACAACCATGGTGCTCTAGAGCAGAGAGGTCGGACTGGTCCAGTTCACTACGGCACTGATCATGATTTTGACCGACCAAGCGATACGGAACGATCCCGGAGCCGCTCACCATCGTTCCCCAGACAGCTACAAGACATACGACGATCACAAGATTCCCGTCCATCCCTAGATCCTAATATCCTAGAGCACCCCGCCTTCCGGGCAGTTGCCGAGGGTAATGGTATGCCTGCGCAATATTACCGTGCGCAGCTCACGCGTGATGACAACTTTACTCCACGTCAACAGACAGCAGAACACATGGTTGTGGGTGGTGGACCAACTGTAGGGAGACGTTCGGAAAGTAAATCACGGTCTAGGCGCGGCTCAAGAAGTTCTGCGTTCTTCAAAGCCTTCACCACCCCATCGAAATCAGATCACCCCCCTTTGCCAAACGCGGCGGATAGTCAAGCTAGCTCGTCGCCCAGAAATTCTCCTGCCATGGGAGACAGGAGGAGCAAAAGACTCAGCATCTTCCGCTCTCGTAGCGGGGATATAGGAGGTGGAAGTGGAGATAGCCGTAGCAAGGAAAAGATGGCACCTCGGGATGCTTCACCTCGAGATTCTTTTACACAAGTGGCACAACAAGTCGGTCCAACGACACCAAGGCCCACTGAAGAAGACACTTCTTCAAAGGGTGTGTCGAGCAGACGGGCCAAGAAGCTACAAAGGGCGTCGACATCGGCAAAGCCAGAACCAGACAGTGGGAAGAAGAGGAGGTTCTCGGTGATTGGGGCAAGTACTCTGAGTTCCATTGTGCAAGCAAGTTACTAACGAGTATCAGACGCTTTTTGGAGGTCGAAAACGACGGAGCTCCACTCTGCAGTCTCGGGGTCCCCCTCACCAACCTTTCCAGCAGTCTCCTCCAAATCAGACGCAACAGCGCGACCCATACAACGTAGTCCAGCCACAAAGGCTCGAACAATATGACTACGGACCGCCTCGGGATGAGTACATTCAGCCAACTCATGAAGGTTACTATGCCCCCAGTCGCCAGGATGGAGGATCGCCTCAAGCCGCTGGTGCATATCGTTCGCCTAATTCTGGGTCGCCACAAACCCGGCAATCATACTCCAGAGCTTCAGACGCCCCAGCTTATGTACAAGACTCAGCATTAAGAGTCCGCCAGTTAATGTCACCAGTCGAACAGCCCCAAAATGCAGCAGTGCCACGAACCTCTGCAACTTTCCCTCAACGCAGCACTCAGAATTCATCTTCTAGTGTGCCCAGGTCATCAACTTCTAACCAAACAATTACCGGCGAAGCTTTTCCTCGACGTCCTGAGCACCAAACCAAGACGTCAGGCAGTTCTTGGACACGCCTCTCAACTCACGCCCGATCCAAGAGCCGCCAAGAGCAAGCACGGCCGCCATCAAATGGGGCGCTGTCGTCTCCGCCTCCTAAAGCTTATGCACCTGCCCCCCCATCCAACAGCCCTGCGACCGGTCGACGGTCATTCCAGGGACCTGTGCGCTCCGAGTCTCCACCTCCGCCGCCTCCGCCACCTAAAGACGATTGGCATCACCCTCGTCCTCGCGTATCCTCGGGACGAACCAATCAATACACCCACCACTCGCCATCTCCTTCTCAGTCCTCCCTTCGTCTCGTCTCAACCCAACAACGCCAATCACTCCCCCCTCTACAAACGAATGTCCGCAATAATAACTCTCGCAATAGCGCGATCGGGTCTGGCAGAACGCTAACGCCCGAGGAAAAGCGCAAGTCACGGCAGCTGGAGATTGAGCGGAGCAGTATTCCGCCGCAGAGTCCTGCCAGGAATGTACCCCGCCACGTGCAGCAGGTGGAGTTTGAGGATGAAGAACCGGTGATGTCGGCGACGAGTTTTCCGGGACAGATGTGGCAGCCGAGTTATGCGCATTGGGATGAATGATGGGATTGGTTCTTTTGCGCGATACTTGACTTCGTGGGGACATGTAATGTGGATATCAAGAATGTGTGGGTGCAATGCCGGTCTTGCTTTTCTTGTATTCATGTAGGTACCAGCGCGCGGAGATACCATTGTGAAGCTTGGGCAAATTGCTTGGTTGGTCTAGATCATCATCTTAATACACTTGATAGATCTACTAGTACTACGGTTCATCGACAGCTCTCTCATGCTGGCTGACTTCTCCATCCACGGTCCCTACATCCCCCGCAACCCCCGTCCGTGGTCTCTTTGCGATCAAAGGAATTCCGACGAATAGATACGGAAGATAGCGAGAGCGTATCTCGAGCAGTTGATACATTGAGGCCACCCTTTGTAGAGTATACAGCAAGCTGAGGGGTATCATAATTATCAAATCAACCATCCTAAACTGAAGCGCAACACAGTAATCCTCCTTGTGGGTTCGTGCTAGATACCCTCCTTGCTTACTTGCGCTTCCACGTCCTGCTCACTCGTTCTCAGGAAATCTTTCCAATCCTCTTCCTCGCCACATCCATCTTCCCCTGCACCCTCGTCACATCCTCATCCAACAGCCCCAACATCTCATTCTGCACCGCCAATTCCTCCTGTATCTGCACCCCCAACTCCTTCTGCCGCGCCACCGCCCGGGCCAACACCGTCACATCGTCATCCTGATCCTGCATCATCTGTTTCTGCAGCTGCAGCACACCCTGATTATCGAGCGCGCGCGTCTTATCACTCTCCTTACCCAGCACGCGGCCGGAGGCCGGTTTCGAAGGACCGAGCAGGGCCGTGCTGTCGGACTTATCCGCGACGGTCTTGTCGACGGCGGACTTGGCCACCATGGCCGAGAGCAGGTTCTCGAGGCCTTCCTTTTCGCGCTTGGCGCTCGAGAGGAGGTCGCGGCGCCGGCGGAGCTCGCCTTCGCCGAGTCTGGCGGCGCCCCACGAGGAGGCGGAGGAGAGGTTTGCGAGACCGGTGTCGAGGGTTTGGATCATGGTGCCCGCTCTGACGAGGAATTTCTTGGCTTGGGCGGAGGCTTCGTGCTGGGCTTGCGCGGTGGAGGCTTGGTCCCGCCGCGTGAGATGGAGCCGGGCGTCGTGTAGTTGGGCTTTCAGGTCCCGGTGGTGATCGAGCCATACGACAGGGTCTGTTATGGGTTGGCTGCCGCCGGGTCCGTTTAGGGCGCTGTGGAGCGTCGATGTGCTTGAGCGCGAGGAAGTATTGCTGGGCAGGTTCAGGAATATCCGCCATGCACTGGTGTTCCGCCACCTTTCATCATCCGACTCGTTTATAGTCGTAAGGTATATTTCGAGCCCTTTGCGGCGCTCTTCTGTGAGTTCTGGGGAGGAGGTCGTGCGGGTGAACCATGATTTTGAGGGCAGCGGAGCTGGTGGGGCGGCACCTCCTTGGGATGTCAGACCGCTGTGGAGGGTGGTGAAGTCTGAGTAGCGTTTTTGGAGAGTGAAGGAGCGGAGGGGAAGGCGGAGAGTGATGTTGTAGAGGGTGTAGGGTTTGGGGGTGGAGGAGGTTTGAGTGGTGGGGATGGAGATTTCGACCTGCTTGGTCATGATTTATCGCTATCGTAAATGCATTGGGAGAAACTTCGTCTTTCTACTGAACAACTATACAAGTTTTTGAAAGGTATGAGCATTGTATTGAGAAATGCGCATCGCTTGACGGCTGGAAATACGGGGCCAACGGTAGCCCAGAACTCCGGAAGCGAAGCCTGAGAAAGTCGGCTCTAAGCTGCCTTTGAGCTGCCACTATTGCTCGTCGATTCTTCACTATACCCTTGACAAGGCTAGTCGTCGACCCTAGGCCATTATTCCGTTGAGTGGCATTTGTCCCGAACCTTTTCTGCACACGAAGTTCTGGTCTCTCCTCTAGAACGTCTCCTGATCATCCACCACTCCGCCCTCTGCCTCTGCGGGTATCTCAAATCCTTCCTGTAGCAGAACATGTAAGTTAGCGCTGCTTGGTCTAAGAGAAGAAAGCACGAATGCCCAAAGCGTACTTCTGTTGAATACAAAATTGCCTGAATATGCTTGACCAATCCATCCTCAGCCTTCTCAATCTCAGGATCCTGGTCGACAGCCTGCTGTAACAGCAACTCGATATCCCTTAGTTTACTAAAATAGAAGTCCCGTTCCCTCTCCAGCCCCTCGACCGTCTGCTTGAGCTGAGTGTTTTCCGCTGATACAGCCGCGGATACACCTCCCGTTGGCTGTCTTGCTCCTCGCGCCGCTGAGGTTGTTGATGTTGTTGGGGTGGTACCACGTCGAGCAGCGCTGGTGGCGCTGACGCCAGCACCAGAAGTGCGAGAAGAGACGGGTGTTGGGGCAGCAGCTGCGGGAGCGCCTCCAGCTCCTTTCCGTCGGGCAAGAGCATCGTAGTCGCCACCTGGATAGTACTGATCCCAGTAGCGCTTTGACCATTGAAGGAACTCAAGGTTATCTTGCATCTTGCATTTGACCAGGGACTCGACAGGAACGGGGCGCTCGATTTGGTGCTTCGTAAAGGCATCTTGTGACAAGAGTGTAAGCTGAGCTGAGCTGGCGTAAGATATCGTTGGTGGTACGTACTTTGGAGGATTTTGAAATTTTGTAGATAGGCATATTCAGTGTTGACATTGAATTTGACTCTGCTCATGGGTAGATCCTCTGAAGACCTCATTGTGAGCGCGGAAGTAAGCTGCGCTGGGAAGATAGGGCATGCGTACGGAAGATACTGTCATAAATCTGACAGAGAGCTGCGCTGTGATGTAAAAGTCGAGTCAGTGGCTGCCTTTCTCCGCCCAGTCCGTCCACATGTTTGGGTGCCGTACCCTGTCCCGCATTGCTCGACTTTGGTGACATTTAGCTGCAGGAGGTTGTTCAGCCATGCCAGTAGCTCTTGTCTGCAAGGAACCCTCCGTCAGTGACGTCTTGTAACCCGGGAAAGCCTTGCACTCATAGATCGCACCTTGATTCCCCCATCTTGGGCGGTCCGTTGTTGAACGAACCACACGATGTGCGATTGATGGATAGTTAAGGATGGAGGACGATCTCAGGGAGAGAGAATGGGATTGCACTGAAAAGGGGACTCGTGGTGTTCAAGGCGGTTAATTTCGAGGTGTGTTTACTTGAGCAGCGTCACCAAATAGTCGATCACGGAGCACGAACCAATCAACGCGCTAGTTTGGCGAAATCTTGGCAGCCTTGATTGGTTAAGACTTGAGCATATTCCGCAAATCTCCAGTTGACAAATGGCTCGAATCATTGCAATGTATAAGGTACTACCTGATCACGTTGATGACTCTATATACACGAAGTCTCGCCTGAAATTCTGGCAACCTCGCGAGCGAAATCCCACTCATTAGCAGATGCCACCCACACCATCTCTTGCTCAATGGATATGAGGAAATATGTACAATAACCATGGCAGTCAAGACGCACAATCACAAATCAGTCGTTGTTAAATCGCCAGTTTTCCATGAAATTAAGGTGGCATTAGGCCTCCAACGATTCGATGCCAGGAAGCCGATATCCAAAATCCATTATCACAGCCCGGCTATCTTGACTGGTAGCAATAATGCGCCTGTAGTCTGCTTTGGCGCTCAGTATCCAACTCGATGTCCATTTGGTAAAGTTGACGATCATTTCACCACTCCGCATGTCATAGGCTTTCACGCTGGTATCGTAGCTGCCACTGACGACCCTACCACTGGCGCTGTCGAGATGCAAAGACCGAACCAAGCCCTCGTGACCCTTCATTTCGCGAACCAGCTCGCCAGTGCTTGTGTCGAATTGGTAAATGACCTGATCGTTTCCACCAGCTAGGATGGTTCGAGAATCGGGACTGAACTCCACGCAAGCCATACCTCTGTCTTTGCTGGGAAACTCCTTGATACAGAGACCGGACGTTAGGTTCCACAGCTTTGCGATGCCATCACCGCTTGCAGATACTACAAGGTTGCCTCTCAATTGCACTGCGTTCACTGGCCCCCGATGCCCACTCAATTTCTTCATAAGTTCACCAGTGCTGCGATCCCACAAACAGACAGTCGCATCTTTCGAGCATGATACGATGTGCTTTTCGTCAAAGCAAACATCGAGAACGCCGGCTGTATGCTCTCTGAGCCGTCGCATGGGCCGATAACCGGCTTTGATGTCCCAAATGATCAAGGTGCAGTCGGATGATCCGGTGATCATGATTTTATCATCGTATTGCAAGCACAGGATTGATCCGTTGTGGTACATGAAGAGCCAAGGAGCGGTGCGCTCAGGTTCAACAATGGATTGAGACGAGAAGACCTTCGCGAACGGTCTTTGGCCTCGATCTGCCACATCTGCTGGGAGTGGAGGTACTGCGGATCCAGCACCTCTGCTAGGCACTCCTAGTACCTTGATGCACTCATAGGTACGAGCATCCCAGATCCGAATTGTCCTGTCCCTGGAACCTGTAAGAATCTTATCCTCGTCGAATTGGACGCAGTAGACACTGTCAGTATGGCCTTCGAGATAGATAGCAGCCGCGTATCCGTCGTTCCAGCGCTGCTGTAGTGCCTTTCGAGCTCGCCACATGCTTTTCCACTCTTGGCAAGAAAACACTTTGCCAAGGCCTGGGCCTCGGCCATTACCTGCCATAGTCGTATTCCTTTGGGATATGTCCTGGAATTCTGAATGAAAAACATCCTTCCAAACATGGCGAGAGCTAGCTGACTGGTGCCAATCGTGCGAGACCAGCTCTGCATTTAGTAACGAGCTAGCATCCAAATAAGAAAGTATATGTCCAACGAGTTCCTGTGGAAGAGCAGATAGAGGATCTGCCCAGATGTTAGCGAAGTAGGGTTGTGATGGCCTCGGGTCTCCATACCTTGACGAACGACCGGAATATCAAAGTCGAATTCGGCCATTGTCTCTCCGCCATCCCGAACCTCGATTCCCACTCCACTCTCTGAGTCTCTTGTAAGGTGCGGTTCTGCCAGTGTGATGTTTCGCATGGAGTCCAGGATCTCATTCTGCGCGGCTGCTGCTGCTCGTGCCGCTGCTCCGCTGGCGAGGTTTAACGACGGTTTCGATGGTTCCAGTTCGATAGCACAGCCTGGCATTGCTGGCAAAGCAGTGAAGTCACCGTCCTCGAAAACCAACGATCCATCATATGGAGGCGGTGATGTCATTGACGAAGATGGTGTAGAAGGGCGATGCTTCAGGCTCGTACTCATGCAGCGTCGAAGCCAGCCTGACGTTTTGGACTGAGCAAGCGCTTCTTTCTCCACGATATAATTGGGGCCTGGTCTCGAGAAATTGTGTATGTTATGGCTTGGCTCTCCATACGCCGTTTTGCCGAAAGAGAGGAAGCTCTTCGTGCGCTGCGATGGAGTCCTCTTGGGCTGTGATCGTAATTCGTCGTTGGCATCGCCAACCCCGGAAAAGCTTTTGCGCGGTTTCCCATGCGACGCCGTTGAGGACCTCAATGTATCTTCTGACAGCTCTAGTCTGTGTCCGCTGTGTTCTCCGTATGTCAAAGGTGTAGAAGGTGTTGGTAGAAGCGCTGAAGGCGTGCCGGGGGGCGGTTTTGATGGTGCGAGGAATCCCTCGTATTCCAAGAAGAGCTCGTGGGCGCCCGCTGTAGGCTTCTCTTTTCTTGGTTTCTTGTCTGAAGAAGTCGCTCCTCTTCTTCTGGAGAACATTTTCCTGGCCTTGACTGATCTGTTCTGCTGCTAACCGAACCCTTTGTTTACGCCCCCGTAATCATGTTTCAATAACTGCGACGATGGTCAGACAATCTTCGCAATTGCATTGCTGGCTCTGGTAGCCGATGTATGCGTCCGGACTTACTCTGTATCAATACGGATGTTGCTCTGAGTCTGACTTTGGGCGCTATGTGTAAGACTGTAGCGAACGACTCCGGAAGTCCAGGGCAATTAAAATAGCCAATGTTCCAGCGAAAAGATAGAGTATCGCTCGGCGATTGAGAATTTATATACCGAACTGCGACTTTGTTGAGAGGGTAACATGGTCGTTAATCATTATGCAAGATCGAGAGGGACGCTCAAGCGCAGGGCTGCGGCGCATTGTATTATTGTCTAGGTACTATCTATTGGTGTAGACCGTAGAGTACGGGAAATTTTGATCGACGGCTAGATCCGTGGCCAAGATTTCATGCATGACCGAGGACCTGCGCCTCCACATCATCATCATCTTCTGCAGAGTGCAGACTGCAAATGCGCAAGTTAGATTACCTTTTATTATTGTTACAGTGACACCGAGGAAGACCAATGTCCACTGTTGACTATATCTTCCAAGATACACTATGACCGCCCCTAGACCCCAAGTAGCCAGAGTCTACAAATGACTCTTACCCTTTTACAGTGTATTACCTTACGCGACTAGCTTTATACATGCCGCTTCACCTTTCAAAGGTGATTATGATGGTGAGTGTAGTGACTCAGGGTGAGCACAGCTCACCCTTAAGCGCTGGAGTGCATTTAAAAAAATCACTCATGGTAGGACATATGTTCATCTTTAAAGCTCCTCAACTGAGATTTCTACGACTTACGAACCTCAACTGACTAATAAATTGTACAAGCCATCATCCCAAGCTCTCCGAGAATGTCAAGCTCGTTCAAAAAGAAAGAGTATCCGACTAATTACAAGGAGTCATCTGATTCTGACACGGATTCTGGGGATGATTTGGTCTTCCAGTCCAAAGGGCCGGCCATAAATTATCAACCCAAACAGGAGCGGGTCTTGAAAATATGGAAAGAGTAAATAATACCCGAATCTACCCAAATTTGTCCGCTGCTTCAACAACCGTATTGATAATGAATAGCTTCATGGGCATACGGGGGGTATCTGAAGAGGAAAGCCTTCGACGTTACCGGCACCTTCCCACAAAGCGAGCATTGGGCGAGTCCATAGACTTATGGTCGAACGGAAGCGAAAGAGTACGATTACACAATCGGTACATACTATCAAAGGTTACTACAGATCGCTCGTTCCGGCATACGAGAAAATTACACGTACACACTTCGATAAAGAACGAAGACAAAATCCACTCAAGGTATGTGCATTAAGCCGTGTGTGGCAGGGCCAGGCCGTCGACTAACAATACCGAATTCCGTATAGCACATCGTCCAAGAACTCCCTCGAAAGTTTGGATCGTCAACAGGCAAGAAGAGAAAATACGACCTGACAGTCACCGACCTAGACATTCCGACTCGAACTCTCTGGCGTAATAATGAGTACCATGTGAAGCATGACCGGATGCGAGCTCAACTCACATGGTTTCTCTTGCTGCACGCGTACACCGGTGCTCGGGCTAGCACTTTCATCGAAGGATACTTCCACAAGGGCACTGGGAAGTCTTTAACAAACAAGGTCAGTGATACGGGATAGCTTACTGATCTACGGCTGACAGTGCGAATAGGACGTCCGATTGCACGTCTATTGGCGAGCGAACGGAACTCCTGGATGGATGCTTGAGCTCACTGAGCGGTATACCAAAGCGAAACCCGATCCTATGGAGAACAGGTTAGTGAAAGCTGCGTTATTTGAGCTTCGCTGTTACCAATGCACGTAGTATGCGTGTAATTATGAAGGACAAAGAGGGCTTCCTTCGTGATCCGGTCTTCTTTTTCCTAGCTCTCGCTTTCGTAGACGAGGCTCTTCTGGGTATCGACTCTGTGGACCAATTCTGGATGATTCGACCTTCAGGCAACAGAAAGCAATTCGATTTCCAATGGAATCCCACGGTCCTGGATACCCCTGTCTTTCAATTGACAGATTCTACAGGGGGAATTTCACAAGCGTGGAATGACACCTCAATGTATTATTTACTTAGGGGGTTGATCCGGATCGCCAGATATGAAGCGAAATCTATTACCGTTCATAGCATCCGTCGTGGCTTTGCCAGCTGCATAGACAGCAGGGTGTGATCCTTTGCAAATCTGATCTTCTTCTCTTTACTTTACTGATAAATCAATAAAAGAACATATCACTATTGCGGAGCATACGCAAGCGCTCAGTTACTTGGCAGATGATAGGTTCGGGCAAGATTACATCTCAACAATATCCGCTATCGACGGTCAGGCTATGTTCTTGGGGGATATTCCTGACGTAGAGCAGATCAATTGTCCGAGTAGTGCTCGTCGTTACCGAAATGTCAATCTGCCTCAAAACCTACCGGCCAAAGAGGCCGCTGCTTATGAGCAAAGTCAAAAAATGAGGAGCGTTCGTAACAGGCTAGAAAGCCGCTTGCCAGGAGACCAGAAAGAATATCAGAAGACTATAAAAGAGCGAAAGATTCTGAGGAGGCAAGCTCTCAAAAATTACCAGAATCAGTGGCTTCGAGATGAGTATCAGTGAACAGTATCAACCGGAGGATTGGACTGTGCAAAACAGATCAGCGCCCAGAAGAATTTCGATTTCCTACAGCGCTTTATGCCCGAACGCGTTCGCTTAGCTGGAATGATAGGAATATTGATTCCGTCCTTTGATGAGAGAAGAAAACATGCTCTCCAGGACCTAATCGCTATCTGCAGTCAACCCGATTAGCAGGTCTTATATCGTCCGAACGAAACAACAGTGGAAGGACAGTGTCCAGTCTTGGATTGCAGAAAGCAAATCTTAACGTATGTTCTCGCGTCATATCCTTTGTAAGAGGCTATATCTAAAGCTGATTCTACTAAAAGTATGCCCCCCATCGGACGAAGCTCTCACATCCACTCATGCAGGACGCGGGAGGTGTCAGGATTGGCCCAGTTCTGTTACCGATGCTCGGAGTGGTTCCAGAGTTCCGATGATTGGCAGCAACACTGTGCATGGCGTCTCTCCAACCTTGATATAAGATGTGAGACATAAAAATATCGCTACATGCTTGTGCTACCAGGCTTTTGTCCGTTTTGCATCGGATTCAGCCAACTCTCACCCGCGGCAAGACTTCATCAGTTTGTGTGGCCTACGAAATTATAGAAGCATGTTAGCAAACATCTACAAACGACTTTATGGCCAATACCTTGTCCATATTCGCTTTGCAGACTCGAGATCGGAGACAAGGAGAGCTTCGATCACCACATGGTTGACACGCATGACAAGTACTCTTTACCGCCGTAACAGTTGAAGCGGAAGCACGAAGAAGGAGATACAGATGACAAGAAGAAGAAGATCAAGCCAGATGTTGGCGAAAAGAAACCCTATCGCCCAAGGCGAACAGTCGGTCCCCGCGACGTTCCCTGCCCTTCAAATGTTTTCCGGATCTATGACATTGGTATGAATTTAGATGCTGCTTTCGCCAACGCCATGAATGCCTTCAATGTTGAGTCAGAAGCATCTCCACTCCCAGCAATAGCTTTGGAGTCAACTATCGAAGGGATCTTAGAGACCGAAACACAGGGACCCTCAGCACCATCATCGAACTTGACCGGACAATCGCAAACGACGACCATCTCTGAATGGGGTGTGGACCTTCCCATGTCTGAACATTCACAGGACAATACGTTTGAAGGCACAGGGGGAGTCGATGATTATGACGTCTTTGATGATTTTCTTTGCGCCGGGGAGACCGAGGACCATGATTTTTTTGATGGATTTCTTTGCACAGGAGAGCCTGAAGGTCCCAACATGTTTGACCAGCCTCTGTTCTATAGAGGGCAGCTCGAGCTGGCTCGTGGTACGGATTCATGGTTTGGCAATCTCAACAAATTTCCGGGTGGAGTCTGCGGTGAAGGGTTGACAATCCAAGTAGAGACTTGCAAAGTGAAGGTGTGAAATTGCTGAAAATAGATCGACATTTTCTATGCGCCCGGTGATAATGGGGTAGAGTGGGTGAAGGGGTGAAAACCCAAATATGGACTAGTGCGAGGAGTGAAGGGGTGAAATACTGACAATAGATCGACATTTTCTATGTGCCAGTGCAGGGGCCAAGGTCTGCCTTCTATAAGATCACTGATCTATGAGATGAAAGTGCTCCGTTCAATCCGTCACGCGTTAAGTATAGAGAAGTCATCTTGCGAAGGACAAATCAGCGTACACATAAATTTCGACTAAAGCCAAGGTGAGTAGGTCATTTTCTGTCATCTGTGGCTGCGACTAAACCTTTTCACTGAGTAATCGAAGATGTGCCTCGTTTTCATCACAGTGCGGCCAAAGCATTTATCCACCAAGGCGTTCCGAAGGGAAATGCGAGCCTGACTGCGTCAGCGACTCAGCTTCTGCGTCGCATCCGCAAATCAAGCTTCCTACGGGTCTCGAGCATCGACAGAGTATCAGCAACCTCGACTTAACAGCCCGGATGTCGAGTCAGATGAACCCAGAAGCGATAGAGAGATAGTATCTTGCGATCATGGGTTTGAAATTACGGGTAGTTCAAGCGCTTCTACTTGGTCTCAAATTGAGGCTTTGATTACGAGACAGAGTGCATCTGATAGCTCTCAAGACAACATGGGCCCACCACCACTTGTGTCAGTGTATGAGAGTTGGCTGTCCTCGAAGCAGGCACGCTTGTCTGAGCGCTCTGACTCAAAGCTGCTTGCAAGGGACAAACTCTCAGATAAGTCAAACATGTATTATACAACTGTTGAGCAGCCGATACTTCGAAAGCCCCCATTACAGTGAGCAAAGCATAAATAAAACAATAACAGACGTCAGACGAATTAATGATCCATTGGTATGGCAGTCTAGTGCGTTACGATTTCTCATGTGCCTTTCTCCTGCCCCCTTAATAAATGTATCTGTCTTATCACCTTTTTGGGTTGGGTGCCCAAAAGAGAAGTACGGGCATGTAGAAAGCATCAAGGCATTTGGAGCGCGTCGGATTATAACACAGGAGTAGGCTCCGGAGTAGACCTCAGGGCATTTGAGCGCGTGCGATCATAACAGGAGTAGGCTCACAACAAGGAGTAGGCTCAAAGCAGGAGTAGGCTCATGAAGCACGTAAGGTCAGAAGAAGAGTAGGGGCATGTTATGAGTAGGCTCATAGAGTGCGTGGGATGATGAGAAGAAGTGGGGGTATGTTAAGAGTAGGCTCCTAGAAAGCATCAGACACATCAGGAGTGTGAGAGTATACTAGGAGTAGACTTGTAGAATGATTGAAGCCTAGAAAAGGAGCTTTGGTGACCTTCACCTCCGCCACCACTCCGCTCTTTGAGCTCGGCAATGGTTGAATAATGAAGGTTAACGCGCGCACGTACACCTTAAAAGCTGTCTCTTTGCCATGACATATTAAAATCCTATTCTGATGGGATTTACTATCAGTTTCCCTCCACCATGTCTAGGTACAGGTCCCTTTTGACCGTTGGCGCTCCTTCTCCAACACTTCTACCTCCGGGCTGAAGCTTGGTTGCGGCCAAGATCGGTGACTTATAACGAAATTGCAGGAGGTCTTGCTGTCGTCGTTACTCGTAGGGACCGCCTCTGTGCCAAGGAGACAGCTTTCCTGAGGTAGATACTTTTAATTTGACCATATGCCTTGAAACCGTAGACGAGGTGTATATAATAGGCTGTTCAAGACTAAAAACGAACCAAAGATTCTTTTATATACTATCATCTACCACAAGAAGGTTGAGAAAATTGGATAAAAAGAAGCAATAACTTTAGAGAACTTCTGCCATCCCACTCCAGGTTGACTAAGCAAGTCTCACATTTTGGTCAACACACCTGTGGGTTACACAATAAATCACACTTCGTCGTTCAGTGTAATTTAGCAAAATCCCAAGTCAGCATTGAAAGAACAGAAAGAGCAAAAACATGCGCCCACTAGGAATCGAACCTAGAATCTCTAAGAATGGATTAGTCATTAGAATTTTTCTCTTGATTTGCAATTGACTTACCGTGATTACTAGTCACGCGCCTTACCATTTGGCCATGAGCGCATGTAAATTTTTGACTTATTTTACTATCTATAATAATTTTTAGCACGGAATTAGCGAATTTCTACAAGCCCTAAATGTGCTAGTACTACTTCTATTCTCTTCCTTAACCTTATAATCAAGCGAGAATGGGTTTCGAAGCCGCCAGCTTGCCTTTTCTTCGCATTGGTGGTATTTTGCCTATTTGTTCAATGAAAATTGTATGAAACGTCATTTCATACACCCTCTCTTAGTCCACTACTCACTATAGGCATGGTAGTTCGCTATGGGTCATTGTTATTGGGGCCAGCGACGTTAATAGGCTTTGGCATTGCGCAAGAGCTCAGCTTCTCGCGGTTATAACATCATATTGTACGGCTGCAATCCTTCAAGGCTGTTAAAGTGCCAAGCACAGCTTGAGAAGGCGTTTCCCTGTCGAAAAGGATCAAAACTTCACCCGGCGTAAACTTCACCGCGGACGTGACCTAGGTATCTAATGCAGTAATTACCAAGTTCGCTGAAAGCTTTGAGGAATAAGAGCTTCTCCGAACACTGAAAATTTGTAAATATCGCCAAGGCCGATAACTACTTAATTGACTTAAGACCCTTATCTTGCTAAGTGTCTAAAGCGCTACCCAGCTGAATGGTCATCTTCACTCACCGACTCTCCCCAGAATGTCCCTGCAATCAAGTTCCCAGTGCTCCCGAAGTTCGTATCCACAGCCCCTATAAACAATTTCAATGAATTTGAAAATCTCAATAGCCATACACCAATTCGATAATTGACGACTTTTCCGACGAGCTTTCTAACAATCGACTTGACATGTAAGCGCTATCACGGCAGTTGATTTTGGTGGCGACTGTCCAGAGGATGATTTCTGTTCTGGCAATAAGGAAGCTTCATACTCGCTGGTTACTTGAGACAACTTGATCTCGGGCTTCAAAGGAGCAGTAGCTCGTGCTGTTGTCAACGCCATGACGAGTATCTTGACAGGATAATATGGCGTTGGTCGTAGTCAAACGATCCGTATAGCCATCTCAGTCCTCTCGATTTCCTATCATAAGTCAGGTGTACATGTCTATAGGGCTCCCTCGGCCGGGGGCTGCGCCTAGAAACCTATTCGATCTCTTCTCTATCTCTTCAAGCCGGTAGCCATCAAGTTGATCTACGAGCGTGTTCATGCGCTTGACTTCCTGTCCTCCCTTGTAATCTAGCCAAAAGGACTCTACACCTTTCGACGTCAGGGCTGTCATATTGACTCCTAGCCGTGCCCCAGCGGAGTCATTCGAGGCCGCAGCTGCATATTTTTCAGGGTGCGGACCTTTTGGTTCTAGAAAGCCTTGGAGAACGACCTTGTTGTCGAGGATCCGGGCGTAGATTACTGCTGGGACTCGGGAGACAAATTGCATGCAGAAGACACGTCCACCTGACCTCTTCGTAGAGTGATCTTTAAGCTTGCATTGATAGCCTTGAAGAAACTTTTGCCGACAGTTGTCTGTCCGGCTTCTATTAGCCAGGATCTGAAATTGCCCGAGAACAAGACGGTGATGCTCCCGATGTTTGGCGGCTGATGAAACACGCAGAGCATTAAACCTTGATAAGGTACCAAGGTTGGTGTAGAAAGTCCTGGATCTGTCAAGACGCTTAGGCAAATCGGATACCGCCCCACCCGAAGATTCGGATAAGTTGCCGGGACAATGCGCTTAGATTGACAGTGGGACTGGGTCACAATCACATCTGAGCATAGCTCGGGGCTCAGCTTGAGGCTATCGAGCCTAATAGAGCCCTTAAAAACCATTTCCCAGGGTTACCCTTATGGCTTTCAACTATAGGGCTGTCTTCCGAGAATAGGGTTAGGGCTTCTGATAGCGTGTCTTGGCATGTTCAGGCCCTTTAGCAAACGCGCCATTTAGCACTGATTGTTAGCCGTCTTGGATAATTCATACTCCTAAAACTACCACCAAAGGACAAACAACGCCTACATAGCCAATCCTGATATCGTAAATATTCCGTGGCTCACATTTTCAACAACCACTTGCCTCGATGTCGGCATCGACGCATGGTGTAATGCGAAGTGTCTACAAGTACTTTTTCCTCTACATCGAACCCCTCTCCACCATCCTCGGCGCCTACTACTCTTCCTTGCAACAGCAAACCTATCTTGACCTCACTCATGCGACTTCAAGCCCCCAAAACGGCATACCCGTCTCAACCCAAATTGTTCTCATGCAATTGTCGAACCTGTATCTCTGTTTTGCCATTAATGAAGCTCTCGTCCTACGCGCATCATCCGATTTGAAGGTCTGGCGGACTCTACTTTTCTGCTTGCTTGTCGCAGACTTCGGTCATCTCTACAGCGTCCATGCTGTGGGATGGCACATCTACTGGAACGTGCTCCGGTGGAACGCCATTGACTGGGGCAACGTCGCTTTCGTGTATGTTGGAGCTACGATGCGCATCTGTTTTCTGTCCGGCTTGGGGGTGGGTCCTTCGGGTAGGCAGGCGGTCAGACGCAGCACTCGGAGAAAAAGACCATCGTCCAGAATTACAGGCTAGGCTTTGATGGCTCAGCACTATTTATCTCTTGACGAAGGGATTGACCGCGGAATAGACTGATATTGGCTTGATAGCCCAAACGCCAAGTCTACCTGGGTCTCAAGGCTGGAAATTGAGTCAAGACAGTTCGAAGAAGTTTGCCTCACACTAGTGGGCCTTGAGCCGTCGGAATTGTATCTCTGAACTGTTTTCCCTGGGATTCTTTCACTTCCTCAAGCATGTCTTCGTCTACCATCAAATTCTCACTCTTGTCAGCCTCGAAGGGCCAGCATTGCTCTCATATTGCTCGCTCTACATCAACCCTGTTTGACCGAAACCCTCAATTCCGCCCAATTGTTGTATCTGTCACCGCTTTTCCCTGAAATTTGAAGGAAACATGTCTGAGCTGGTGACGACTCCCAAGGACAGAGAACTTACAGGCTCACTGCACCCTGAAGAGCAACAGCGAAGATGAAATCAAAAGACGCTGATAAGGACATCCAGCAGGTCAAAAGCAGCTTGAGCCTATGATCACACGATCTAGAGCTGCCCACCCCAGTGAGGCTCCAATTCACGGGATACGGATTACTGCTCGCTTGCCATGTTCGCGGGCTTGGAGACAACGCGGATGGCATCAGAACTCAAGTGATCAGCACGAAATGTGTACCCTACCAGGTCTGAGAGATGGTATTTTCTGTAGTACATTAAAAATTGGTCCCGGTGCATGTACTGTGACCAGGCTTGGGAAGCACGAATTTCGGAAGATGTCGTAGGGTTTGACCTTATGGCTCTGGGGCAATTCGAAACCGAGCAATAGACAATATGGTGGTACTCTGGACGTGCGTCTTCGCCTGCTTGATACTCCATGCTCAAGCAGCTGCAAATTGAACGTTTTGTAATCAGCGCAGATCAGTTGACGGATAGATCTCTGGACCCAGGTAGCGACATCAAAACACACCTTTACACCCATCTAATCCGCTCACCAAGAAGCATGCGCGAACTTCAAGAAATTCCAATCAACTCCATCACCTCAAATCCCAAACCCCATCCTCCCCCACCAAAATCTCCACCCCCCTCTCCTCATCCAGACTCCTCCTTCCCGCTTCCAAAATTGCAGTCGTAGCAATCGTGTTCTTCAGCGTCGGTAGCCCCCTCCTATCTAGCTCATCAAGCGTCACTCTCCCCTCCTTGAACGCGGTCACCGCATCAACGAATTTCTCAAAGCTTATATAGCCATATCCCGTCTGCCCATTGAAATACCCTTCTTCGTCAGGTGCATACTTCATGTAGAAGGGGTTATACCACATTAACTGGCCCTGGGAGTCGTCAGCGACGTCGTAGCCGCGTTTGGCTTGGTCGACGCGGATTTCGCCGTTGGATGCTAGGTCTGCGAAGGTGAGCAACCACGAAGATGGCAGAGGGATTTCCTGGCTTACAATGGAAATACTGATTTGAATGGACTCCGGCCTTCTGCGGAGCAGTCCAACTCGCCGTATATACCCCCGTCGCTCTCCTTCCCGGCTCATCGCGCTTCACCCATTCTACAAGCAGCGAAATCGTGTCCTCTGTCCCAGGCACGCAGCCCAGGTTTTCAGCCGTACCCTTTGAACCGCTAGCTGTCACCTTGACTGGCTTGTAATCCGGCACCATCGACTCGCATACATCCACATGATGCGAGTTCAGGTAGTAAGAAATATCACTTTCCTTACCAGCCCACGCTTTAAAAGTGTCTAGCTGGAATTTGGGTTGGCTCATGTAGCTGTAAAAGTAGTTGAAATTGCCCAAGGTCTTTGCTCGTGCTCTGGCGTCTGCGTAGGCCGGGTCGAAACGCTTGTGGTGTTCGACGAAGACGAAAACGTTGTGCTTTCGGGCTTCGCGGAGGAGCTGTTGGTGCTCGGATAGAAGCTTGACGGCTGGTTTGGTGATCAAGACGTGGATGCCCCGCTCTATTGCATACAGAGCGATCGGGTAGTGGGTAGTGTCGGGGGTGAAGATGGTGATGGCATCCCCCGGGGAGAGAGCGTCGATGGCCGTTTTGTAGGAGTCTGTGTCACGAGCTGTAGTGTCTGAGGGGAAGGAATCGAAGGAGACGTCTAGGTTGTTGTAGACAGCGGCGATGTTCTTTTGGAGATGTTCGCGAATCGCAGGATACTTTTTCCCCGACGTTCCTACCATACTCAACTTGCCCACCTTACCTCTCCTCCGCAGATCGAACAGAGTGAGTCCCACAACACCGACCTTCTTGTCAGAGCCTGACATGCCGCCGCCCACGAAACCCGTCGTGTATTCGCCGGTACCAACCTGATTCTAGCTTCAGTATTCGAAGGTGAGGTATGAGAGAATCAAGCTTACCATGAGAACGTTAAGGGGAGCCATGATGACAAAATATGAGAGGAAAACGATATTGCAATTAGTAGCACTGCTTTTCAACCAGAGCAAAGAGTTTTGATGGTTTCATAAAAGCTTCCCAATTTACTTTACAGAGGACGATAAAACACAGAAACTCAGGGAACCACACACTCATCTGTAGAAAGATACGTCATATACTTATTACACCCATTACTTTCTATTATAAATACTCGGCAAACTATCAATTCTTCCTCGCTCAGGGATATTCTCCCGGCACGCTTGGAACTTAGCCGGGGCGGACTCACTTCCGCTTAAACATCCCCACACTTAGCACCAAGTCCCTAACATCATGTCTGTGCGTTTCGGACAACCGCAGATCCCTTGGTCTGCCATGATTATCGTCACGACATCCTTGAGACGGGCAACGGACGTTGAGATGCCGGAGATAAGACGTCCCCGCGAATGTTGGATGTGCAGCTTAGCCTGAGGTCAATGGCGACAAGCGGGATGATGCCATCGGCGGGGACCCCACATACGTGTGGAATGGACTGATATAAGTCTTATATGCCCCAGCTGTTCCCCTCTCAACAGTGTGTCATTGACAGCCCGCTCCAATCTCGATCTCATCGACCCACGAAATGGCCACAAAGTCGCGCACGCCCCTCCGTCCGGGTATATACTGTCCCACCCTCACCTTCTTCGACCCTACAACTGAAGATCTCGACCTCCCAACCATAGCCAAGCACTCCGTTCGGCTCGCCCGCGCTGGTCTCGTTGGCCTCGTAACCCTCGGCTCGAATGGAGAAGCAGTCCACCTTTCTCGATCCGAAAAGGCCGCCGTGACTCGCACGACGAGGCAAGCACTCGACGAAGCTGGCTACAGAGACGTCCCCGTGATTTGCGGAGCGGCGGAGCAATCCGTTCGCGGTACTTTAGAATTGTGCAGAGAGGGCGCAGAGGCAGGGGCGGATTACGTACTGCTTGTGCCCCCCAGCTACTATCGGGCTGCAATGAATGAAGGGCAACTGGAAGAATATTATAACGCGGTTGCAGACGAGAGTCCGGTGCCGGTCCTACTTTACAACTATCCTGGTGCAGTGGCAGGGATTGATATGGACTCCGATTTCATTATTCGCGTCGCACAGCATTCGAACATCGTTGGGACGAAGTTTACGTGCGGGAACACGGGCAAATTGACGAGAGTCGCAAGTGCGACGGATGCGTGTACGCCCAAGAAGAAGGGGAGTGGCTTCATGGCTTTCGGAGGTATGGCTGATTTCACCGTGCAAACGTGGGTCAGTGGCGGCAGTGGCATTGTTAGTGGAGCAGCGAACGTGATGCCCAAGATAGTGGTTGAGGCATGGAATCTTTGGACGGAGGGTAAGACGGAGGACGCGATGAAGTTGCAAGAAGTTGTCAGTAGAGGAGATTGGTTATTAGGGAAGCCAGGGGTACCGGGGACGAAGGCAGCGCTGCAGAGGTTCTTTGGGTATGGGGGTTATGCGAGGAAGCCTTTGCGGAGGGTCGGTGATGCAGAGGTGGACAGTCTGGCGGAGAAGATGAAGGAGGTGATGGATATTGAAAATACGCTTTGAATGCAGCAGAAGATAGTATTGTATGTTGTGATTGAATGTCATACTGGCGGAATTTCCCATGAGAGCATGTACAACGATGGGGCGTACACTAAGGAGCAGCCATTTACCCCGTCCCGGTACGGGTATTTTCGGTGAGCAGCCGCCGCAACATGGTAGTACCTCCACTGCTTAGCAACGCAGTCCTATGAAAAGCAAACAACCGAGTCCGACCAAAGATTTTTGAGCGACGAGTTTTGAGAGACGAATTTTGAGAGACGAGAGACGAGAGACGACGCAGAAGATGTTGGAGCACCGGAATCGGTTATTGCCGGATTCTGGAGAAACCTAAAGGCACAGCCACAGGCCTGTGGCGCCACAGCCATCTTCAGGAATGTCATGGAAAGCGCAACTCATCGAGCCGGACAAGGGACTCTCGGAAAGGAGCTTCGAATCCATAATGCCAAGCGACTGCGGTCACAAATCGATGCCGATAGCGGCCTTTGATCAGCCTTTGATCAGGCGGCGGTGGCAGATATGGTGGCTCAGGAAGCATGATTACGTTTTCTCCGGAAAGGCAAGGGATGTCATCGGTCGTCAGGTGTTCGGTCTCTGTCTCTAGTAATCTTCGCTCTGGTGCCGCGCAAGAGATGTGTTGGTAGAAGAGCAGAGGTCTGGTAGAAATGCTGTGCCTTCCCCACCGAGAGAAGCGCACTGCCAAATGATCTCCAAGTCTTGCCACTTCTCTTGGACATTGCTGCATGGCATCCGAAGATTGGACCCTCTGATTGTAGAAAGGTCTCATACAAAAAGCACTTCGATTCATTATTTGCAAAGAAAAAGCACTTATGCAGGTTAGAAGGATGATTGGGCCTCGGTGAAAATGATAGGTCTTCTAGACTTGTTACTGCAGGTGACAGGGATTTTATATTAGCGCTGTTCTTAGTATGGGCGGTTGTACCGTTTCAAATGTTTCCAACCGGCTGCAGTGATGATTGATGAAGCTCTTGTCCAGAGCCCCTTTCCAGCTTGACCAAGAGACATTCGGCGCGTAAAGTTCTGCTGTTTGAGCCTATGGTAACTGTGAGCAAGGCTATGGTCATTTCGGACTCTTGGACTGACAAAAATTCTGCGCATTGCGGGGTGCCGATCCTTTAGAGGCAATTGCAATTGCACAGCCTACTTCTTGGCGACCGGATGGCGGACCAGGCCAATGACCACTTCCTATATCCCCTTTGCTCGGGCACTGCATCTACAAGGCATTCGCCCCACTCCGCATGGACTTATCTTCCTTCATCAGCTTCCTTCAGCTTTTGCGGCCGTTGCACAGCACCCTCTCCCTTTCAGCTACATAGACGAGTCCACAGACACAGTTCTCATTTTATGCTTCTACAAAGTACAACATGACTTCTAATAGATTACTTGTCCCTCCCATCTTTACACATACTACAGTTAGTTGTTCTGGCAATCCATCCAGCGACCGCACTGACATGTCGCAGCCCTTACACCATGACAGTCCTACAACTAGTGCTGACCGGGAGGACTCTACGACGGAGATATCGTTGTCCCTCCAAGTACCTCCATCGCCATCACGTTCCTTGGGTGGTAGCACGTTACGATCAAGAGCAGACTCATTCAATTCCGAAGCGGAGACCGCAAGGTCGAGAGCGACTTCTGTTAATTCAACAACAGAGACCGCAAGGTCGAGAAAGAACTCTGACGTTCAGACAATACGGTCAAGATTTGAAGGGGACGACTTAAGCCCAGAAGAAGCCTTGAGACCTGATAAGACCGACGAGAAAGATTTGGAAGTGGCTGATAACCCATTCGCTTTTTCAACACGTCAACTGAACAAACTTCTCAGCCCAAAGTCACTCGCTGCATACAGAGCATTGGGAGGTCTCAGAGGTCTAGAGCGAGGGCTACGGACAGATACGGTAGCTGGCTTGAGCGTAGATGAGACGTCAATATCAGGAAAAATCAATCTTGAGGAGGCGACTCGGGGTGCAAGGACGAAAAAGCCCCCGGACGCGGGGACATTAATTGCGCAGGATGTTATGGTGACGGATCATGAAGTCAAAGGCCAATACCATGACCGGATACGAATTTTCAAGGATAACCGACTACCAACAAAGAAATCTCTGAGTATATGGAACTTGTTTTGGAACGCCTTCAACGACCGAGTGCTCATTATCCTGACCATTGCAGCGGTCATTTCACTGGCCCTCGGTATTTACGAAGCCGTTGGTCAAACGCCAGCTCCTGGGCAGGGTCCATCGTTGGACTGGGTCGAAGGTTTGGCGATCGAAGTCGCGGTTGTAATAGTGGTGCTTGTGACTGGCTTGAACGACTACAGAAGAGAAAAACAGTTTGTGGCACTCAACGAGAAAAAGGAGGACCGGCAGGTGAAAGCTATTCGGTCTGGTAAATCGGTACTGATTTCGGTTTTTGACGTAATGGTTGGCGATGTCCTCCATCTGGAATCAGGCGACTCCATCCCAGCAGACGGCATTTTGATTAATGGTCATGGCATCAGATGCGACGAGTCTTCAGCTACGGGAGAATCAGACGCAATGAGGAAGACTGGGGGACAGGAAGTCTGGAACCGCATCGAAGAAGGAACTGCCACATCGAAGCTGGATCCATTTGTCATCTCCGGCAGCAAAGTTCTTGAAGGTGTTGGAACGTACCTGGTCACCTCGGTCGGTGTCAACAGCAGTTTTGGTAAAGTCATGATCGGGTCGCAGACCGGGGACGAAGAAACCCCGTTACAAATTAAACTTGCGAAGATGGCCAATTGGATTGGATACCTAGGGACCGCAGCAGCTGGACTTCTTTTTTTCATTCTGCTCATTCGGTTTCTTGCCGGACTTTCTGGGGATACTAATACTCCTGCTATGAAAGGCTCGAAATTCTTAGATATACTCATCGTTGCTATCACGATCATCGTCGTGGCGGTTCCAGAGGGCCTTCCTGTGGCGGTCACGCTTGCCTTGTCATTCGCTACCAAAAAGATGCTCCAGGAGAAAAATCTGGTACGCCATCTGCGGGCTTGCGAGACCATGGGCAATGCTACAACGATCTGCTCAGACAAGACAGGTACGCTCACACAGAACAAGATGACAGTGGTCGCTGGTATCATGGGTTCAAAAGTCGAGTTCGCCAGAGAAGTAAATCTTGGGGACGCAGAACGCAATGTCATTCCATTTCCCGCCGCGTTCAAGCGACTGTCGTCGATTGTAAGAACACTCATTCTGCAGTCATGTGCCATCAACTCTACCGCTTTTGAGGGAGAGGAGGACGGAAAGAGTACTTTCATTGGCTCCAAGACAGAGACTGCACTACTCATAATGGCTAAAGAGCAACTCGGAATGGGACCAGTGGCTGAAGAGCGAAACGGCGTTGAGGTTGTGCAGCTCATACCTTTCGACTCGGATCGCAAGTGCATGGGCGTGGTGATTCGACTTGTGTCGGGCACTTACCGCCTACTGGTTAAAGGCGCTGCTGAGATACTTCTGGAAAAAGCGACCTCAGAACTGGTCGATACAGCGGGAGAAGCTCTTCATCAATGCACTCTCACAGACTCTTCCAGAGCCCAAGTGTCTGCGAGCATAGATGAATTCGCTAGGAAATCACTACGGACCATTGCTTTGCTCTACAAGGATTTCCAACAGTGGCCGCCACTTGGTGCCCGTACCTTGGATGAGGACAGAAAAGTCGCTCTGTTCGAAGACGTATTCTGCGATATGACACTCCTTGCTATCGTTGGCATCCAGGATCCTTTGAGAGACGGTGTCGCAAAGGCAGTGAAGCAATGCCAAGACGCTGGAGTCAAGGTTCGAATGGTTACTGGAGACAACGTAATGACAGCCAGCGCAATTGCTCTGGAGTGCGGTATCAAAACACCTGACGGGCTAGTCCTGGAGGGACCTAGATTTCGCCAGATGTCTGACGAGCAGATGGACGAAGCCATACCCCGGCTTGAAGTCCTTGCCCGTTCTTCTCCGGAGGACAAACGCCTCCTGGTCGCGCGTCTCAAGGAGCTCGGGGAGACTGTAGCTGTCACTGGCGATGGCACGAACGACGGACCAGCTTTGAAGACTGCAGATGTCGGCTTTTCCATGGGTATAGCCGGCACAGAGGTTGCCAAAGAAGCCAGTGCCATCATTCTTATGGATGACAACTTTTCCAGCATCATCAAAGCCATCATGTGGGGGCGTTCAGTCAACGACGCGGTTGCTAAATTCTTACAATTCCAGATTACCGTCAACATCACAGCTGTGGTCCTGGCCTTCGTCTCCGCTGTGTCATCCCCAGACATGCACTCCGTCCTCTCCGCCGTTCAGCTCTTGTGGGTGAACCTTATTATGGATACGTTCGCCGCTCTTGCTCTCGCAACGGATGCCCCAACGGAGAAAATCCTGAACCGCAAACCCACCCCCAAGTCTGCGGCGCTGATTACGACTAATATGTGGAAGATGATCATTGGCCAAGCGATATATCAATTACTCGTTACGTTCGTTCTCTATTTCGCCGGCTCTTCGATTCTGGGATACTCGAAGAGTGACACTCTCCTCCAGACCGAGCTGGACACAATAGTGTTCAACACTTTTGTCTGGATGCAGATTTTTAATGAATTCAACAACCGCCGCCTCGACAACAAGCTGAATATCTTCGAAGGCGTTCACCGTAACGCTTTCTTTATCATTATTAATATTATCATGGTCGCTGGTCAGATTATGATTATCTTCGTTGGTGGCGCGGCTTTTCAGATCAAGAGGATAGACGGCACGCAGTGGGTTATCTGCATTCTATGTGCGCTGCCATGCCTTTTGTGGGCCATAGTCCTACGGTACATACCCGACCGGTATGCCGCAGCAGTATTCTGCTTTGTCAACAAGGTCTGGCTTGCGCTTGCGAGCCCGCTCCTCAAGGGCTTAAATGTTTTTTTCAGACCTGTCGCTCAAGCCTGGCGAGTCACGAAACGCTTCATGCAACGGACAACATCAAAAGTCGTACGCAAAACGGGGGCCACAGACGACACCGCATGTCCAGACGAGGAATCTGGGCTCGGGATCAACATGGGAAAGTTCTCGTCACCAACCTCTCCCGTGACGCCGTCGGAGCTGCCGCTGCAACCTCCACCTATCACACTTACGACCGCATGAGTGAGGCCCGCTCTCGGATGACATGAATGTATGAAATGGAAGGATCAGAACGCTGTAAATAGCTTCATAGCGTTGGCGCTGGAGGGTGGTATATTATGAAGCATCATCATCTCGTTTGAGCCTTCGAAGCATTGGGTATATATATATAGATTGATAGATGCCTAGTGCTAGTGCTAGTGCTAGTGCAGCTCATCACTAACTCAGGCCTGTGAATAAGAAAAAACCATATCAGATACATCGGTATAACAAGCACTCTTCAACGTTCACGAACACTCCATGGTCTCTTAGATGTAATCCCCGTGAGTGTCATGTGATACCCGGACCTGTTCAGCTTTCACATCCACACGCAAGGGACAACTTCTCCAGCAGCCATGGAAGCACGGTTCACCGTCAAACGCGAACTTCGCCGCACCCGTCCCGCCATATCAGGCATTTCCATCCTAGAGTAACCACGGTGACCTAAGCACCTCGTCACACTCATCATCCAACAACAGAGAGAGAAAAAAAAAAAAAGGCCCACTGACCCACCCAGTACCAGTACCCCACCACGATCTTCCCACCCCCGAGCCCAACCCACCCACAGCAAAAACCCCCCCCTTCTCCCATCCCATCCATTCCATCCCATCCCATCCCATCCCATCCCATCCCATCCCCTCCCGCCCCGCCCAACAGCAAAACCCCCAAACTCCAAAACCCGTATCCCTCCCTTCCCCCGGCCCCAAACACACCACACCCACACCAAATTGAATCAATCACAGCAGAGGCACCATGCCGTCCAGGCCGCCGCACGCCAACCACTCACAAGGCCCGGCCGGGGAATCGGAACGGATGTCCCGGTCCGGGGTGACTGAGGAAGGAAGGAAGGAAGGAAGGAAGGAAGGAAGGAAGGAAGGAAGGAAGGAAGGAAGGAAGGAAGGAAGGAGGGAGGAAGGAAGGAAGGAAGGAAGGAAGGAAGGAAGCAAGCGATGTACCGACCGATCGATCGATCGTCCGTTCGTTTCGTTTCGTTCCGGGCCCACGTGGAGCGAGCGGGGAGGGGGAGGGGTGTGGCGCTGCGCTGCTGTCTTTCTTTCTTCGCATCGGATGCCTTTTTTTGTCAGTGGCCGAGGGAGTGGAAGGGGAGGGTGTGGGAGGGGGGTTGGTGGTCGGGGTTTGGGGGAGGTGAGGTATGGTATGGTATGGTATGGTAGTTTCGTCTGAGGGGAGGCCGGGTTTTGGGGGGGGGGATCTGTTCGATGGTAGGGGTTAGCTTGTCGAGGAGATTTGCTGTCTGGCTGAGGCGAGGGAGGGGGGGGGGGGGGTTTCGTAGTTGGTTGATTAATGCAGAGAGAAGAGAGAGAGAGAGAGAGAGAGAGGCCAAACGGGTTTATTTAGGACCGGTCTTTCGCCAGCCGCACCGTAGTTGGAGGGGGGGGGACTATGGTCATCATTGCGAATGTGCTTGCTGATCGGTGGGATGAGGTGGAGTGGATGGTGACGGAACGGCGGTGTTTGGAGCTCTCGGGTTGGAAAAGGACGGGGCATGGTGGGCGATATGTGTGTTTTTGCGACGTACAAAGAGGAGAGGGGAGGAGTGATTGCCGTGATGGCGTGGTCAGGATAAAAGAGAGGGGGGTGGGGATAGGTCCATGTCTCTGTTCTTCGAGAAAAGGGTGATGAAGATCAATGATTGCAAGCCGGCAAGGTGGGACATACACTGAGGTCGCAGAAACTCCTTATCTAGCGCGGTAGAAGGAAGAAGGACAACAGAAAACTGCATGAATTTGTCTCGTTCCAATCTTGAACTAGGAAAGAGTATACCGCAATGGGGAATGAGAGATCTCGGATGTTACACTTGGTACAGACAGAATAGAAAAGCGGACAAGTGCCATCGTGATATTCCACACTTACTCCACGACTCCTCCAAACACTCCAATGCATCCCTTCTGCGTGGTCGTCTTCCAGCAAGCCAAGTCATTTAACAAGCGCATCCCTCCTTCGCCCCCTCCGCTCTCTGGTTCAGATTGACTCTCTCCGAGCCCAGAGCTGTTTGTCCCGTGCCAGCACCCGTAGCTCCAGGGCCTTTCGCACCTTTCATCTGCGTCTCCGGAATCGCGTTCGCAATAGCCGTAAATACCTCTTGAACATTCACCCCTGTCTTCGCACTCGTCTCAAAGAACAGTAGTCCCTCTTCCTCCGCATATTCCCTCCCTTCCTTCGTACTAATCTTCCTCGCATCGCCACTCTCCTCGGCCACCTCTTCGCCCACGGCGTCAGCTCCATCACCAGAAGTCGCTTCCCGCGAGGCCGCGGCGTCCTCGTTGGTAAGGTCCAGCTTGTTACCCACTAAGGCGATCACGATGCCGGGGCTCGCCTGCCGCTGTAGTTCGGCGACCCAGTGTTTCGCTTTCACGAGAGAGGTGGGTTTAGTGAGATCGTATACAACCAGGGCGGATTGGGCGTTGCGGTAGTACATGGGAGCGAGCGAGGCGAAGCGCTCTTGTCCGGCTGTGTCCCATATTTCGAACTTTATGGTGCGGTGGGGGAGATGGGATTTTTGGGTTAGAAAGGCAGCTTGAGATGGGAGCGTCAGCTTGGCTGATCAAAGGCAAGTGCGGGGCTTTATTGAAATCGAGTGGATTGTAGGGTGTGACATGGAAGAAGCAGTCTCAGGAGGAGAGCCCGAGGCCAGATGCCAGTGCCACAGGACATATGGATGTACCACGTACCACCGATGGTAGGCTCCTTGTTTTCTTGGAAATCATTATTGACAAAGCGGAGGACGAGGGATGACTGTAAAGCGCAGCAGGTCCATTAGCCGGTATCCACCTCGGTTCTGCCGTAGTATAAAAGCAGGCGAGGATAAGGCAAACAGAAGACTCATACCTTCCCAACGGCCGCCTCGCCCAGCAGCACAAGCTTGACACTGCTGCTAGGCTTCGGTGGCGCAGAGGCCGAGTCTGCCATGACTGTAGGAGATGTATGCAGGTACACGAATGGGAGGGCGTAGTGGCCGGTTTTGCCAGCACGAGGAGACGGAGTTGTCCGCGGCTGAGAAATCAAGAGAGAGCCGGACTTAGCGCAGGATGGTTTCACACCTATTAGGGATGTGGCAGATGTGACAGTCGAGCAGAAGGAGTGAGCACTACTATCCTACTAGAATAGTGTCGAGAAGGCTGAGTAAAAATTCTCTTTTCTTTTTTTTCTTCTCTTTTCACACCGGTGTCGCGGAATCGCGTGGGAATGACCGATTGGTGGGGATTGACTGGTTGGACTTGCTTTTGTAGGAATGAGATTTGTCGATGCCTGCTGTACTCGTAGTTCTCGTACTCTCCTACCCCCGTGAAGATGACGATGCGTGCCAAACCTGGTTTAGCGCCACTCCACGAATCCTACGGATTTAATGGTTTAGATAAATCTGTCTATCGATCGGTACTTGATTCTGTGAATTGCCTTGGGAGATCTGGAGCTCTGGGGTAGAGGGGATAGTGGGGCCAATCAACTACATAATGAGGATTTTTTTCCCATGTATGATATCTCACTCTCGCATCGACAAAACACAGAAAGGTTTGTATCGTGAAAATTTAGAGTAATGGCATGAGCGAGAGAAATCTATGAGTGCAGCGCCGAACCTAATGTACAGTCATCGCCAGTTCCTTGGTACCAGACCGCCATGCCCCCGCCTGTCTCGCTGCAGCGTAGACAATGCCCCGAAACCCTCAAGCGATGCCAACCTCAAGCTGTTCCTTCCACCGAACAAGGGAGAAAAAAAAAGAAACGCTATGTTGAAAATGATACAGTGTTTTCCCCCTGAATGCAGTGACTGTGAAGTCGAATGATCTATGTGTGGTATCTCCCTAATTCCATGCTCTTTCTATAAGCGAACTCCGGGAAATGACTTTTTGGATAGCGAATGTACTGATGATGCAAGGGAATTCGTGGCTGTGGTAAGGGTCGAGAAAAGTGCCCGAAGTTCGCTCAATCGCTGGGTATCGCTAGAACGATTGGTGGTGGTACAACGCTCGAGTAAGGGCGAATGTCGCTGGTGATGATGGTACAATTTATGGTGCGAAATGCGGACGCTGGAAACCGGAATAAAAGGAGGAAACGAGTGGTAGTGGCTGAGAATCGAAGAAACCGATGGCTGATTGCGGATGGTGCGGATGAATGATGAGCCTGTGCGGTACGTACGTTAGCAGGGTTCGTGCAGGGCTAGGCAGTAAGGGTGACGGTGGCCTAAGTAGTACGTACCTCGCTGGGGATCCATTCCTTCCACTTCCAAGGTCCAATGAGGTACACTGCCAGGCTGCTTGCGAAAAGACGGCAGGTTGCAGAGATTGTTGTCGAGTGGGCGAAATGACAGCAGTGTATCCTCACGACCTTGGAAGGCCATACTATGACTTATCGAGGTTTTGGTGGTGGCTTTGGCTTTGGCACGCCGGTGGTATCGTATGCGCCTCGTCCCATATTCATTGGTGCGTCGATTGCTCTGAAGATCATGAAAGCGTTCTGAGTGTCTTTGCGGTATGAGCGTTAGCTGTGGTTGTTGGTCTGAAGAAATGAAACAAGGCATGGGGGAATTGTATTATATAGGGAATCTAGACATAGACGGCGCCGGTTGCTGACCTGACTCACAAATAGACTGGGCTGTGTCCGTTCCTGCAACTACTCGTAATGAGAGCTGAGTCGACACTGTTTACAATCGTTTACGATGTAACTGTGCATGCAGGTAAGATCCGTCTCCGATTCCGAAAGATGCCTTTTCTTTGTCAAGCTCAGGATTGTGGTGGTGTGATAGTGTCCGCCGTTTAGATTGTGGAGAAATGAGGGTATGGACTCCTCTGGGAATGGAAGCCAGCTTGAGTAATCTTGTGGTTTGTCAGGTTGTACTTTTGAATTTTCTGTTCTCGCAATGGTGAGACGGAGCTTGGGTGGTGTAGGAGGTCCGGGCGGTGTTATATCAATTGGCAGCAAGAGAAAGACTTATGCAAGGTGAAAGAGAGTGGGAGGAGTCAAAAATGACAGGAAGAGTTTGTGAGCGGATATGTAATTTGTGTAATGCCGGCACCCCTTGAAGCAAGCGAGACCTTGATGCCCAATGTGATGGATATTGGACAGAGTTCAGATGCCTCTTTGAGACATGAATGAGAGTAAAGGGCAACTTTTGCGTCCGGTTGGTTTGTGGTTGTCTACAATCCAAGTACCAATTGGAGGAAGGAGATGCAAGATGACGCAGAGATTGGATTGGCTGTACTTTGAACTTGAATCGAATTAGCGACTTGACACCTAGGTAACATTTATTCTTTCTACAGGGGTCTGCGGCCGGTTTCAAGATGCCAACGGCACGAAGGGCACGAAGGGCACGAAACTAGTTAAACGGGCTCCAAGGACCTAGCGATTGGGTATTTTGGTATTTTGGTTTTTTTGAATTTTCTTTTACGAGCTATGGCTGATGCCTACGAAATAATCATCTTCTCAGCTTTGGGCGCAGAAAGTGTGATTTTTTTTTCGATTTTTTTTCCCTTTTTTCCCTTTTTTCCCTCGGGTCGCAAATGATCCCTGCCTTAGGGCTCGTTCCTGCATCAGTAGGAAAGTTGGTAAGCCACTAAATGAAGGGACTAGATGACGGAAGCGTTCCCGGTAGGTTGGCTGAAAGTCTATCTGTCACACACCCTTTCCCTGGTGCCACTGCCCCCCCCCCGAGATAATGAGGTATCGAAAACTAAATTAGCTCAGGTATCTTGTGACACTACTCCGTAAAGTAGGTATGCTGCCTGAATAATGCTGACTGACACTACGATTAAAAATTGTCAGATTCGACCAGAAACATAATTGAGTCATAGCAGAGTCATAATAGGTACATGAGCCATGAAATGTCCCTTCTGTGCTGACACCATCTCCGCAAAGAACAGAAACCATACTGACCTTAGCTACTGGGCCCGAGGCCTGGGCGCCGCGCCATGTGCGTCGAGAGACGAAAATAACAATTCCCGCATAATCATCCATCGATGTGAGCCGACCGCAAAGCAATACGAAGTGATACACTGTGTGACACATTCTTTTTCTACCGCTTTCTATTTCCTTTCACTACTCTCTATAGGTACATCAAAGCAATGAGTATTATTAATTCCAAAATCCTTTTCCGAGGTGTGTGCGCAACGCGGCTCGGATGGAATCAATGACCCTCTCGGCTTCTCCCCCAAGATTGCACTCATCAGCAATCCGTTATCTATCAGCCCATACATCCTAGGCTGTGGCTGTATCGTCCGTAGTCCGTACCGACCTCTTGGGTAAACGATCATGTATCTAGAAGGCCGCTAGAACAAGGATGCGTCTTCGGGAACGGCTTGGTTGCATTTTGCCATGTGGTGGAACCGCTGGTCTCCAAATAAACGAAAGCCACAAGCTATGCTGACCACTTGACTACTGTGCCCGTAGGCTGATGGCATCTTGGCTTTCAACGTGTGGGCCATTCCTCCATCATCTACCTTCTTCTTCATTCTCTCCATTTCTGTAACCCCGTGCGCTATCATCCTTTTGCTGGATACGCCCGGAAGAGGCTCATCGTTGCGGCTACGAGAATGCGCAACCCAAGCGTTCACTAATCCGCTTTACGCGTCCTCTTTCACTCTCAAGTCTGCTTTGCGCACCCAAGCCACGCACGAAGGAGTCCGAAGAGAAAATGAAATGACAGGATGATCCCTGGTTCTTCGCTGCCTCCATGTGGCTTTCCGGGCGGATGGCTGTCGAGAAAGGAGAACTGCCGTCTTGGCATCAGACTTCCCCGAGGCGCCGGCGTTTTTGATACATCAGATCTCAATCTTAACCCTGTCTCGGACGTTGAGGACCGTTTAAAGACTTCTGCTCTGACCTATCGCACCCCACAAATCCGTGAATGGACCGGTATCACAATTCCGAAGTGTCTGTGTACCGAAGATGTTTGTGCAGCAAGTTCTACCCGGAAATGGTCAGCACATGAAACAGGGCGTTGCAATCTGCAAGGCTCAATTACCGTCGACCCTGCAGACAGAGTACAGTCTGTGCCGCCCGTTCATTATGCAAAGTCTAGTTGTCTACTGCGCAGGGTCGGCTGCTGCGACGTCGCGGCGTAAGATGTGCCAGACTGCCAGACTGCCAATCAGGCGTTGCGGAAGGTTCCCGGCACCCAACCGTCACACACATGGCAGCCACGTGTGCATAATGCATAAGCAGTAGACTGATCTACAGAACCTCAGATCTTTAAGGGGAAAAAAATCCCCCTCCCCTCGTTACCTAAATCTGCATCCTTCCGCTGACTGATTGGAGTTTTGCTGACTGACTCATGGGGAGCCCCGAGCAAGGCTGGAGTCTTGCTATCTAATCGCTTCCAACTGTCAGCATTGTGCCATGGGATGACTCATTCATCATTATTCTTCTTAAACCAAATAGCTTTTGTACAGCCTCATTGAAGATTGCGAAAGCCGTAAACATCAGTGGCCCAATCGCGGGAAGTGAAAGCACAAGATCAGAGATGAATCCTCTGATCTTGAGCTTTCACTTCTTTTTTTCTTAGAAGAGGCTTTTGGAATCCACGATAGTCGTACAGAGTACGGAGGGCTCGTTACATTTTTAATCTCTCTCACTGGGACTGTACAGTAACCGAGACTCCTGCATGCTCATCCACGGACATCAAGATAGGAATTCATTTCATTGCGCTAGAGGCTGATGGATGTGCTGCAGGTTGATCTAAGCCATGACCATGAGTCTTTTTGGTACTGTATATCTAAGCCATGACCTTGAGCATTTCTAATGTGTGATGAGGATTGAAGATGAAACAAGCCTCTTGATTTGTAGGGATAGAGGGTTGACAATCGTCGCTGGTTCTTCCATGCTTAGCAATACAGGATCAAGGAGTTTCTTACATTGACAGCATCAAGTTGAATAATAAGCGTCGCAGGAATTCTCGGCTTGAGCTCGCGTTCCTCTCTATTATGCAGTTATTTGGGCAAAAAGGCAAAGAGGCAGAAAGGCTTTTAGCCACGGAGATACCGCCGCCTTGGCAAAAGCTTCATGATGCAATGAGGAATCATCGGATTATGGTGTGAATGCCTATGAATAATGGAGCTTCACGACGTCCCTGGCCCTCACAAGTAGCTCCAATATGAAACCTGCATCTTTGAGACCATTCCTCCCGAGACCCGCTATACGCCGGCGGCGAATTTCTTCCAGCCGGCATTATGCAAGGCAAGCACCAGGAGCGCCAATCCTCCAAGTCTTCAACGACAATACCAAGCACCTACAACGAGAACGAGCGGCAGCGGATGTAGAAAGCAGCCGGAAAGTCGACTATCTTCGAGATGAAGTGGCTTCCAGACTCTGCGAGCGATTACTTGTAATTATCCTTCCCCAACGTTCCACAAGAGGTACGAACTTACAGCTATTGCTAGGATATCAAACGCCATTTCCCCAGCGTTCTTGATCTCGGCGCCAATGCCTGTAACATAGGCCACGCTCTCACTGTTCCTGTCCCAGATTCTCCACCCCTCTCCACCAGGCTGTCACATCTCACGTCCGCGGACTCGTCGCCGACCCTCCTCCACCGGGACGCTTCCCTCCCATTTAACTCGCTCCTCCCATCTCACACACGCACCACACTCGGCCCACCAGACCAGCCTCTCCCCTTCAAGCCTCGATCGTTCAATGCCGTCCTCTCCTCCCTCTCCCTCCATTGGGTCAATGATCTACCCGGCATGCTCTCCCAAATAAACCGCGTCCTAAAACCAGACTCCCCTTTCCTGGCCGCCATGTTGGGCGGTGACTCCCTCTTCGAACTTCGCACCTCTCTCCAACTCGCCGACCTCGCACTCCGCGGCGGTGTCTCCACTCACGTCTCCCCCCTCGCTGACGTCCGTGACATCGGCGGCTTACTTACAAAGGCCGGGTTCAAAATGCTAACGGTCGACGTTGACGACATCATCGTCGACTATCCGAACATTTTCGCCTTGATGACGGATCTGCAGGCGATGGGAGAGAGCAATGCGGCGCTGACTAGGGAGCCGGGAGGACTGAGGAGAGACGTGATGGCGGCGGCAGAGGCAATTTACCGAGCGCTGCATGCGGAGGGAGGGGAGACGGTGCCGGCGACTTTCAGGATTATCTACATGATTGGGTGGACAGAGGGGGAGAACCAGCCGAAGCCGTTGGAGAGGGGGACAGGGCAGCTTAATATCAAGGAGATCTTGGAGGCGCCTGGAGAGAAGAAGTCGTAGTCAGAGGCTTGGTGCATACAGCTACGTTGTACAGTCGTAAGCTACTACCGTTGCCGCTGAGACCGTGAGAGCACTGGCACTGTGGTTTTTCACAAGCGCAGGCAGCTTCGGGCGGGTTGAAACTCCCCATAGAGTAATCTGGAGGATTTGAATCCTTCTGGTATCTTCACACTGTCCTCCGATCCGTCATGACCCGTACGATTGACCCTGCTCCCGCGATCTCCACTAATTTTTCATGCCAGCTAAGCAGCACGCTCATCGCTTGTCCACCTCCCTCTCCTCCCCCCCTTGATTGTATTTGTGAAAACCCACCAGTTGCTTGGGGTGTTATAGATGACCGGCCAGAGCTAGGCTGTGAGGTGTGCGCCATTCCCTTGTATCTAAGGGGCGGAGGTATACGTCAGCGGAAGGATTAAAAACGATCGGGGCGTCGGAGAGAGGACGGCATACAAGTACTTCATGAGAACATCCAGAGTTTCAGGACCACCTTCTGAGCCGTATATCCTGCTGAGCATGGGCGACATGTCGGATTGTTTGATCGATTGCAGCGTTTCCACTACCGTTGCTAGATGTACATCCTGTCCGACTAATCAGCAATGTGCTCCAATTTTAAATGCACTCTCTCGTATCCCTGATTTCTGTTCTCCTCCACTACACCTGATTTCCTCAAATTGGGGGGGGGGGGGGGGGGGGGGTTGCTCACCTTCGCCTGCGCGTCCCCTCCGTACGGCGCATTCTCCAAAGCCCCCCTTAATGCACCCTCCGAATCTCCCCCTCGTAACAGTTGCTTGATTTGGCTTGACAATGTTTGCACCTCTGAAGCTGAGACTGAAGGAATGGAGGGCAAGAGGGAGGATATGTCGAAGTTTGCGGGGGACTCGGGGTCGAAGAGGTCAACGTTTATGGTGCGCCAGTTCATTGTTGCCATGATAGCTAGGGAGGAGGGTGGAGGGGCTGCTTGAAGGGATCCTGAGCTACGGCTGTAGACTTTGGAGAGAACGGCGAGAACGGCGAGAGTGGGCCGTAGGCAAGCGCAGATGGTTTGGCAGCGGAAATGCTCCGCTCGGCTTCATATCACTTTGCGATGTTTACATTTGGTTGTCCAAAGCAGTGCCTATGCTAGCCATTCTATAACGATGAATTTCCCATACACATACATCAGCTGCCCCTGCAACGATGTCTCTACACCCGTTAATGCACGTATACAAATTCAAGATGATGAAGAGGAGCAAGAACGGATGTTCGACCCCAGGTCGCCGCGAGCGGGCTTCTCCCTCTACCCCCTTGAGCATCTTCTATACTGTGAAGATTGCCAGCAGATAAGATGTCCACGCTGCACCATAGAGGAGATAGTGTGTTGGTACTGCCCAAGCTGCCTCTTCGAGATGCCACTGAGCGTGGTAAAGAGCGAAGGACCTAGGTAGGTAAGCCGTGACTGTCTCCACCTGTATTGACGGCATAGAGAGCTGATTGAATTGCAGATGTTCAAGAAATTGCTTTGATTGCCCCATCTGCACATCTCCATTGGCTACCAGTTTCATTAATCCAGATCCAGAGGAAAGAGCGGTCAGCGAACCCTGGATCCTGAGCTGCGGGTACTGCAATTGGTCGACCCTTGACATTGGCTGGCGGTTCGAAAGCAACAAGAACATGCACCAACAGATGGCCAAGCTCAAGGTTGGAGGACGGCCCAGGTCTACTCGCGTAATGCCTACGGACTTCGCCAAATCTGTGGGATCCGGACCTCCATCCGAGACTGAGTCAACGTCTTTGTCTGCGCTGGACAACGATCCTGACGCCGCGTTCGCTGCAGTTAGATCTTTCTACTCCTCTCAGCTGTCAGCTTCCAATCCTTCGGACCCACTTCTCACTCCCTCCGGAGGTTACAATTATAGCTCTCCGAGCAGTCTTGCACGTATCATGAGCCTCTATACTGGCCGCTCCTTTGGCAAGAAGGATACGGGAAAATCCACCCTCATGCGAGAAACTGCCGAAATTCCAGAAGGACTCAGGATTGTGTATCCTACTTCTGATGACGAAGCTGTGAAAAAGCTACGTACCGAAGGCTGGACAGGAATTGCGAGCGTAGCTCAACAAGCCGAACAGCGTCATGTGTCTCGGTTCGTCGATGACCTACGTCCAATGGGCCCCCTCCTCCGCACGAAACGCAGCAAACGCTGTCGGGCTTGCCGGCACTTGCTCGTGAGGCCAGAACAGAAGGTCCAAAGTACACGCTTCAGGATCAGGCTTGTAGCCTTGAATTACATTCCAACCATATCACTTAAGCCATTACAGCCATCACCTTCTGCCGAGCTACCGCTGATTGATCTCAAAGCGTTGACGCCACTGCGACCAAGCCAATTTCTGGTCACTCTCAAGAACCCTCTCTTTGACGCTGTCAAAGTCACCCTTGCAACACCTGTACAAACTCCTGGGAAATATAGCCACAAAGTGACCGTTCTCTGCCCAGAGTTTGACATTGGCTCCAACGTAGACCAGTGGGATGAGGCTCTCGGTGATGGTAAGAGCCGAAGATCCAGTAAGCTCTTTAGCATTTCGAAAGTTGAGTATGCGGGAGGTGAGGGTGGAAGGATAGCCGAGGCTGGTAAGGTCTGGGAGAAAGGGAGGAACTGGACAAGTGTTGTGGTCGAGGTCGCTTGTGCAGCTATTGCGGAGAGTGAGGAATTGGAAGACGATGTAGATGTGCTCGAAATACCCATGTTTGTGAGAATGGAATGGGAGGCTGATTTGGAACGGGAAGGGAAAGATGAGGCAAAGGGCGAGAAGAAGGAGAAGAGAGAACTAGCTTACTGGACTGTTCTTGGTGTTGGGAGGGTAGGGAAGCTCGACGCAGCATCATCCTAGCGGAGCCAGACGTGGCTTGAGATACCCGAAAGGAGGGATTTTTACACATTGCAAGATTCTGATCCATTTTCACCTAGTGCACCTTCTGCTGGAGTTTGTTCTGCCATGCCAGTCTCTTTACCGAAAGCTGAAGTATAGCGAGCTTCCACACCTGTCTCCTCGGCCACAATTCCCTAGTACTCAGCAGGCCCTCCCAACGGGAACTCAAACCCGACCCCCTTCCCCGTCAACTTCCGATACACCTCCGCATACGTATCAAGCCTGTAATCCACCCCACCCCTCTCCTTCTCATCCAACACCACCTTCAACACCTTACTCCCGTCCTCCCTCGTCCGAGTCCGCTTCCCCACAATCTCGACCGGGTACACCACATCGCTCAGGATGGCATCGTGCACGGCGGTCAAGGTACGGCTGTGGGGGCGTTTTTGGGTCTGCGAGGTGCGCGAGCGGTTGGACCGTTTCGGGCGGGGGAGGATGCGGCGCGAGGCGAGGAAGAGGACGTGGCGGTCGGAAAACTTCTTTTCGAGTTCGCGTGTGAGACTGGAAAGGAGGAAGGGGGGGGGGTCAGTGGTGGTTGGTAAGGGGGGGTTTGGGGCAGTGGGGATGAGGGGATGGAAAGAGGTACCGTTGCTGGACTTTGTGGAAGCCGGGGAGGAGGGGCACGGGGACGAAGATGACGATGGCTTTCTTGCCGTGGCCCACTTCGAGCTGCGGGTTGAGGAGAGGTTTCGTTAGCTTGCGGCCTTGCCGGTTCAGATGGGTTGTACGGTCAAGGTACGACTCCAGATTCACAGCTCAGATAGATGGGGCGAGCTCAGCATTCGGAGAGATACTGCTGTATCAGGCAGAGATCGTGTTTGAAAGAAATGCTTACCTCACGAGCAGAAACGAACTGCAGAGGCCTCAGCGCGGTCTTCATGTCCGGAATATTTGACTCCAGGTCATAAAGGGCGTTTGCGATGCTGGTCTCGAGCTCAGAAGGCGTTTGCCTCGAAGGACTCGTTGATGCGATCTTATTGAGGGCAGCCATAATTGCGGTCGTGGAATTGTAGCTGTCCTTGGATCGAGGTTCAAGTTGAGTTCCTGATTTTGTGTGGGAGTTTATGATCGCCGTAGGGCTGAGTAGCCGAGTGGACCGCCAAGGAATCATTCTTTGAAGTTCATGACTTTACGCTGTTGCTGATTTCCTCGTCTCTCTCTGAGCTAGGTATTGCGTTATGAGCTATCCAATAGTTGACACAGACGATGGTCAAACGCAAGAAAGGGATCCATACGTGTAATGGGAAGGATGGAGAATGACAAGTGTGATACATGGGAAATTGGAAGGGCGCCATCAGCAGCAATCTACTTTTAACAATTCGAGATGTTCAGCAAGAGTAGGGGTCATTTACTACATGTCAAGCTCCCAGGGTTTGAGCCAAAGTCTCAACCCAAACATCTCAGGACTGAAGGCCACGTTGGATTTCCAACATAGACATGGGTTGGCATGGCAATGAAACGCAATGCCCATCCAAAAAAGCCCGTTTTTCGATTTGTGGGTGACTGTTAAAGACAGCAAACCGAGAAAGAGATGGAGCGAGAGCCACAATCCATTGGCTCAGCAGAGGGGATGTCATTCCAGCTCAAAGACTAGAGCCGGGATACAAAGCCTTGTCAGTAAAACCCAGAGCGTCCTTTGAGATTTCTTGGTCCTGACCATTGTTGATGTCTACCGGGCCAGATGAGTCGTCGTTACTCAACCCGAACCAGTCTCTTCATGTCTTTAATCAGGCTTTCTCCTTGCATTGGTGTCTAGCTGCTGGAGAGTGCCTTGAAACCTGCGTGGCATCCTGTAGGACCTTCGCCATGGTATTGTACCCTTGGATTTGCCCATTTGAACTTGCCACTCCGTAATCATTTGCCGGCTCCGCAGGGCACAGAAATCACCGTGATAGCGCCTAGCCTTATATAGTCATAGTCTGTCCATAAATGGAGCATCCTCAATCTGCGTTGCCAAACTCTGCCCACGCGAGTGCTTTTGCCAATAGATCATCTTCATCCTCTTCTTTGTGCTGCTGCGACATCTGGGTGAATAATCGATGCATTTTGGCGACTTCAGGTACAATGAGTGATTCAATCTCCTGCTCTAAATCCCCGTTCATCCATTCTTGTTCTGGCATATCTCCATTGTTCACCGCATCGATGGTGGGTCTAACTCCGGAGACGCTTTTGACCCTTCTATGGACGGGCACTCTGATCCACCGCTCTTCTTTTCCGGGAGCAACAAAGACCACCTCAAATTTCCTCGTCGACAAGAGATTGCCAATGACGAGATGATGGGAGTACTTCTCCAGCGCTTGTTGAGCTTTGGACACCAGCAAAGACGGATCAGTCTCAAGCTTGAAACTGATGATCATGCCCTCGGGTGCCCAGCCGTCGACCAGGCTCTTCAAGAATTTAGGGACTGGATCCAAGTTAATCATGAGCTGTTTCCCTTGGGAGGTATCTGCATTGCCGGATGACCCTGGTTCTGCCGCTCCACCAGCTCTGTTTGTCTCCGACGACTGAATTTTGTGCTCGGAAAGCCGGTCTCTTGGTAGGAAGAAATCTGAGACTGCTGCGGCCAAGTAAAAGAGCGCCTTCGGACCCAGAGGTCTCATCGACATCGAAATCTTTCTGAGCTCCCATAGATACTCTGTCACTGTCGTAAAGGAGATCAGCAGCAGAGTGTTGTTCCGCCTCGCTGCGTTGTATTCACGCAAGACGCCTAGCATCTTTTTCTGATATTCTGGATTCACTACGACCTCGCTGTTCTCCCCCTCTACCATATAGTCTAGGAAACAATTCGTAGAATGGCTATAATGCCTCGAATATGGCAGTAGAGAGAATTGCCGGTGAAGGAAAATAACAGCATAGCCAGCTTCTAGGAAACACTCTGCGGATGTGGCCCCACGGGTACCAGCGGAGAAGTTGTCAATGAATCTCACGGTCTGATTCTCAAGAGGCACCGTTGTTCCGCCCGAGGTCACCAGCACCACAGCCCTGTTGGATTGGAGGTGGTGAGAGATGAACGCTTTTGCAAGCTTGCCGTGAAAGTCAAGAGTCTCTGGGGGTGGGTTTTGGTCGAAGTAATCCTTCTCTGGAGGTGGCAGGAAGGACGATACGGCGTCTAGAGCTCCCATCGTGTAAGATTCTGGGGGGGGTGGAAGCAATGTTGCACTACAGAAGGCAGAATGGACAAGCTCAACGCTCAATCTCCGCAAGACTTGTCAACTAGGGCCATCCAACATCATCTAGAGCGAGATTCGGGCATATAAGGAAGGGGTATATGTTGGAAGAATTCAGTGGACAAACTACATGTTTGTGTTCTACGGACTTGGCGGCAAATCGCGTCCATAAGAAAAACCTTCCAAGGTCTGAGCGTTTAAGCAGGACACTGGCACACTGGGAGAGATAGAAGAATAGGTAGCAGGAGATTTCGACTGATTGGCTAACCATATAGAGTATAGCTTGCTTTGGCTTGGAGGGGTACCTCTTCTCCGGAGCCTGCTTCCGAGGGTTCATAGAAATTCTACATCCTCTTCTAAATAAGTACCTAGGTACTCGAACGTTACCCTAATTTGAAGTAATCTTACCCATGACCTCTTTCTTGTTTCTGAAATCTTGACCAAACGAAGCGCTTCGGTATTCGGGTTGAAATTGCAGAGGTGGAGTAGACAGGGCAGAGACGGACTGCCTTGTGCCGGACAGGTGATGCAATTCCAATGAAGCTTCAGCAGCCAAGCGAGTCAGGAGTCAGGGTACTAGTACTTGTCGACATCTCCGAATGCCGTACTACAGTACTAGTATTCATCGGAGGTTCGCCCGGTCAGGGTCTTGGTGGCACCAGGAGAAAAGGAGAAAGGTGTGGCGGTTAGTTTAGTTTAGCGTTCCGTTCAGCCATCACATCCATGATCCATCGTGCCATCTCATCAGCGATCTCTCTGCTCAGATTCGACATTAATATTGGCTATGGCTACCTGGCTGCGCAATAATTAATGAGTAGTTGACTTTATTAATAATTAGAATAATGTACTCCAAGAACTCTAGAAGCAAGCCGGTCGTCGTACTTGCATAATTCCGCCAGGAGTCGCAAACCCGTTGCTGTGTCCGAATGTTTACCACAATCTCTACCTTACCTAGGCATCGCATGTCATTGAATCGAAGAAAGTCTCGCTGCGGCGCTAGCATGGACTGCAAACATGTCCGTCGTGCTCCTGCCTTTAGGCGATCTCATTCCCTCGTCTTTCTCCTCCCTTTCGTCCCCGCCTCCCACATCCCACCTTCACCTGGCTAGACTGAAGAGAAAGCGTCGCTGCACCATCGACATAGTGGCGATCATCTTTTATTCCGACACCAGAATCAGAGTAGGTAGCAATTCAAACATTTCCATGCCCAGGGTTCAATGGCAAAAGTCTGCTTGGTCATCGTGTCATCGCATTCGTGGCACGTCAACTTTTCCTCCTTCACCACTCTACATCTGCCACCTATCCTTCTCAGCTAGAGTCTTTGCAGTGCCGTGCTGATATTAACCCTCCTAAGATCACAGGACAACAGGACACTGCACACATCTCCCAATTATCGCCCGAGCCCGCCATGAATTGCGCCAAATTATCTCCATCTTCGTCACTACTCCCCCAGAGCCCGTCACGCTCCATACGCCGCCATACACAACATCACGATTAACAGAGGAAATTTTTGGTTGGATGTTTGGAAAGCGCTGTTACATTGCTGCTTGAATTATCGAAGAACGTCTCTACACTTTCCGCGAGGGGCCGCCCAAAGAATGGTCACCCGAGAAAAGATGAAGCAGGCAGGTTCCAAGCAGGCCGGCAAGCCGCCAGCCTCGGTATCCCTCACCAACACAACAGGCCAGCAACCAGAGCCGTCTCAACCACAGCCTTCGCCTTACACACCGACCGCTGCCCTCCCCATCGCTGCTCCATCCCACCAGGGCAGTGCGCAATCACAGAATCCGCCCAAGGTAGCCATACCTCGCCTACGTCGCAATAGCGAAGAAATGTGTCTCTCCAAAGGATCTGCATCAGCGGACAAAAATCGTGTCGCTCACGCATGTGAGCCATGCAGGCAAAGGAAGACAAAGTGCAGTGGAGAACGTCCGGTTTGCCAGCACTGCGAAGACTTCAAGCTCACGTGCATGTATGCGGATGGCAAACGCGATAAAACCAAAAAGTGAGTACTTGTTGAAAAGAAGTGTTTCCTGGCTGACATCTGTGACCATAGACAACTTGGTAGTCTGGTCGGCAGGGTCGAAGAGTACGAGCACCTTCTCGAAGAGCTCAGCTTGCGTGCTGGATTTGCAGACCAAGCCTTGATCCGAAGAACCTTGGACAGAGTAAAATGCTTAGACTGCACGATAGGCACTCCGGCTGACCCCTCCAGGAGCTATCTCCGGAGGACGATGATGAATCAGCAACCCCACATAGCAAAAAGTCAGGTGTGCACCGAGAGCTGGCCGGGGAGTTCAAAGCCAACGCTCGAGCTGGTTCTACCGAATCCTTAGATTGCATTGACGAAGACTACAACCGAAACCCCGCCGCCCGTGCCACAGGATACCATGGCAAGAACTCGGAAGTGACTTGGATGCAACGGCTCAAGCGACAGACCAGACAAGATTCTGAGGAGCAGGAGGACGACGATGAAGGCTCATTGCCCAGTGGACAGTCATCGCCAGCTCTTCATAACGAGATTTTCGGTTCAGATCTTACTCCGATTAGTGAATCAACCTACCATTGCGATGACTTGACCTTGACTCCTCCTCATCACGTTGACCCGTTCGAAATGCCATCACAGGCAACGGCGAACATGCTGTTTCAAAGCTATCTGGAAACCGTTCATCCTGCGTTCCCAATTATTGGAAAGAGTACTTTCATCAGCCAGTACCAAGCATTCCAACTCAGTGAGGATCAATCAAAAATCAACCAGAATTGGCTGGCCATCCTAAATCTGATTTTCGCCATCGGTGCTAAATACTCCCATCTCATCCAAGCCGAGTGGAATGGCGACGAAACAGATCACCTGGTCTACTTCACTCGTGCTCGGATACTCGGCTTCAATTCGGAGGCCATACTAGGCCACGCTGAGTTGCAGAAAGTACAGATTACGGGTCTCATGTCTTTTTATCTGATGGCCTTGAACCAGATTAATAGGTAAGTCGTAGCCTCAACTTAATGAGACGATTTCCGTCTGACACCACCTATAGGTCCTGGTCAACTAGTGGCATCGCTATCAGGCACGCTGCCACCCTAGGCCTCAACCTACGAAACGATAGCAAGGATGTTCCGGAAACCTCAAAAGAGATCCGATACCGTGTTTGGTGGGCGGTGTGCAGTCTTGAACGTATACTGGCCGTCATGACCGGACGTCCCACATCTTTCTCGGAGACCGACTGTACTGCACCGGCGCCGCTCCCTCTCGAAGAAGATTCCTTCGTAGGAAATAATGCGCCCAGTCCCCAGGATATCGCACTGCTCCGGCGCATGTCTAGTGAAGAATCGCGACAGACTGATGGCACAACGACCCCGCCGTCCTCAATTAGCTACTCGTTAAAGTCCAAAAATTCTCCAGCTGATTCAATGTCACCATTATCGCTGCCATCGTCGCAAGAGCGGAAGCAAGCAATACCTACCACCAACGCACTTTACTTCGGATACCACACGAAGTTGAGCACCTTTAGCAACGATGTCCTGAACCGCCTTTACCGTGCTGATGCCATGTCAAAGTCCTGGGCTGATGTCCAAAACACTATTGCGTCCCTGAACTCGAAAATCGAGGACTGGCGTGGCAAACTGCCCAATGTATTTGATTTCACCAAAAAGCAACGAGACCAACAATTTGTTCGTGAGCGAATGAGCCTCGGTTTCTTTTATTACAGCATCTTGGCAATCATCAACCGGCCGTGTCTGTGTCGGGTCGACCGAAAGATCCCCAATCAATCAGACAAAGCTAAAGATTTCAACCGCGAGACTGCTATTAAAAGCGTACACGCGGCGCGAGATATGTTGGAGATGTTGCCCCAAGAGCCGAATCCAGTTGGTCTATATACAGTCGCTCCTTGGTGGTGTCTAGTGCATTATCTCATGCAGGCCGCCACTATTTTGATGCTTGAACTCTCCTTTCGTTCGGATCATATGCCCAACGAGGTTGACGAGATTTTCGACTCGGCAAAGAAGGCAACAGATTGGCTACGGGGTTTGTCAGAGAATGAAGCGGCGAGGCGGGCTTGGTCCCTGTGCGATGACATGTTGCGCAAAGTTGCCTCGAAGGTTGGAAGAAGCCCGGCTGAAGCTTCAACCTACGGAGGTGTCTCAGATCACCAAGGAAATGCAGCGGATCAGATGCAGGGTATGCAATGCACCCATTCCACACAGGGACCGGCTTCATCGAGCATGTTCCTTCCGCAACATGGCTACGCGAGCTCAGCACCGTTCCACCAGCCAATTTTCTCGGCTTACGATCAAGTCCTCTCCTATTGCCAGGTACCAACGACCTCGGCTTCCGGGCCTTTTAATGACATGTTCCCCACTGGGACTGACATGGAAGCCATACAGTACGACGGTTACGATCATACGGGGTACTCCTACGAGCAGAACCACCAACGATGGTTCCCCAACGGCTGCGGCGGCGGTGATGGTGCTTGCAGTGGCTCGATGCTCCACACATTTTCTTCTTGATGAGATCACGGCGTTACGGCCTTCGCTGTCTCGGTTTGTACCTACGATACGATCGCGTGCATTTGTTAGAGATACCATTTCCTTACACTTCAATTGTCCAGTTGTCGAAAGTGACGACGAGGCTGAGATACAATTTGTAGAACAGACGAGTGCGCGAGACACTAGCTTCAACGTTTTTGCGCTCGATATGTGCTACTGCTCTGGGCTCCTGTCTACTCAAGCATTCAAAAATGTACCAGTGCTATCGTCTTTCTCGACCCCCTGCAAGGGACATCTAACCGAGCCTTGCATATGTGCATCTGCCTTCAGCGTGACTCCTCAGCGTGTATCTCCGTATTCCCTCTCCCTCCTCGTTCTTCACGGAATGGTCGTAGCAAAGGGCTTCTTTCTGTTTTCCGCCCTCCTGCTAACCCAACCAGCAGCAGCAGCGCCTCAAGCTCATGACCATGGCTGCCCTGATGTTGACGAGCAGCAGCTTGAGCGTCGAATCGTCGTTTCGTCGACGAGCAGTCATGCCTCCCCAACCACTAGCTCCCCATTCATTATCCCGATCCTGACAATGATGACCATCAGAGCGGCCCCCATCCGTGTTTCGAAGCAGATGCAATACGTGACGTCCTACAGCCCTATCCCGTGACTGATCTTGATAGGTCTTGCCCCAAAAACCCCCGGTGACAAAAGGTTCTCGTTCCGCCGAAAATGGCTTGCTTGGATGGTATGTTTATCGTGATGAATCTAATCAAAGAGGCTGTTCTTGCAAAGCCTTCCAGGCTGCGGTGCGGACCATGCAACGCAGTGAAATCATCGGGAACACAATGACCTGGAGCAGTCGAACAGGTGCAGGGATCAATTCAGTCATCCAGGTCGTGAGAAATCTGGGAGACGAGCGAAAGATTGACCGACGACAGGATTGCCACAGCCAGATCCCATGTGCAAGACAAGCCGAAGTCTTCAAGGGCCCGATGTAGGCCAACGGGAACCCCACCATCATCTTGGCTTTCCCCTCTCATTCGTACCCTGCGGCTCCACCACCGCATACCCCTCCTCCCTCGCCCGCTCCTCCTCCTCAGGTCCTCGAGCACTCCACCTCCTCTCCTCCGCCGTCTTCCCCCCCGTCAACGAAGCAACCCACTTCTCAAACTCCTCCTCATCCTCCCCCCTCCTTCCCCTCCCCCCCCATTTCCCATCTCCCCCCCTCCCACCCCCAACCCGCCTCCCGATATCCTCCACGCTCCCGATATCAAACGCCCACAGCAACCCCCCTCCCACCATGGTGAAAAAACTCGCAACATTGACCGTGGCAATCCCGAGCGCTTGGCAGGCTTCCAACCTGCCGTTGATCTTCAAAGACGGCTGTTGGTTGGAGGGGTGGTAGAAGCGGGGGATGATGGATCGTCGGCGGAGGTGGAGGGAGCGACGGGTCAGGAGCGAGGAGAGGGTGAGGAGGGCGGCGCCGGTCAGGAAGATGTTGAGTTGGTTGCGCGTGCGGGTGGAGGAGGGGGGTCGTGGGGTTTCTGGGCTGGACATTGGCGGTAGGGATGGGCGCTGGAGGAGTGCCGTGAGAGTTGTCGTGAGTCGCAATGGAGGCGTCAAGGTGTGTATGTATGTATGTATGTATGTATGCGTCGCGGTCAGTGGTCGAGGAGTGGAAATGTGACGGTGGAAAACCAGCCCTACGCCGAGGAAATTGACGTGGAGAATGGTTTCCTCAACAAGCTGCGGTGGTGAGAGAGTAATCCCTTCCACTGATGTCCCAATTGCTATGGCATCTACGCCTCTGGTGTTTTACTTGAGCAGGCAATTGCGATAACTACAAAGCCCTCAATCGTTGGCGTTGTGAGCTCCCGTGGTTGTATTTCCCCTGCAGGCGCGTTCAGACCGAGCTGCCGGACCAACCGGTCTAGGGTCGTTGTTTTTCCGCCAGATCACCTTTGACGACAACGATGTGATGTCTGGGTTTCTGGAAGGCACGGCTGCTAGCGGCGGTTCCTCGTTCAGTTTGATATCAAGCACAATTGAAGATATACGCAAGATGGGCTCAAATTGACTCACTGGCTCTTGTAATCCTTAATATATCTTGGTTTAGGACTCTTCTATTAATAGATATTTCCAGCTCGCGTGGCGCAAGTTAGTTTTCCCTGAACCCTTTGCTCGGCCAATTAAGTTACTCATCGTTCAACAGTGGTAGCGCATCAGACTTCTATCTTGACATCTGGAGGCTGCGGGTTCGAGCCCCGCCGTGAGTGCAACTTTTTTGCATTCTGTTGCCCCTAAGCAGGATCAATGGGGTGGGTCCTTTTTTCTTAAGGAAAGGTGATGGATTCTTTCTTATATAAGACGGGGGGTTTTTGTGTTTCTCTTTCCCTCGGCTTCATCGAGCATAGTTGCAGCCCCCTCTACACTCTCTGAATACCCATCATAGTACATTGTAAGTATGCGAAATTGTGAAACGCACTGTCGAACCAAGGTTCCCAGCCTCCTCCAAGTCACGTACTGGATGAACTACCTGTATTGTATGAAGTATAAAACATGGCCCATGGGGGGTCCCTGAGACAGAATGATTCATTCATCCTACTCGTCACTCAACCTGAAGTTGGATAGATTGTGACTTGATAGATTGAAAGAAAGTAAACGCTTTCCTCTAAAACATGCCGTTACTGTACAGAGAACTCGAAAAGACAGCAGGTGCGATTGCCGGGGAAGCCTTTCGCTAGCGGTATAGCATAAAGCAACGTGCTTGACTTTAAAGGGTACATTTTGCTGTTCGAGGGTAGGCTTTTATAGTGGATAGTAGTCGGTAGAGACTGGACTTGGCATCTTCTTGGAAGCCTGTCGTATCCTCTCCTTTGCTTCAAAGCGTCTCTGCGAGCTTTTGAATATTGTGGACTATTTCATCTTACCCGTGGGAATCTCAAACAAGACTGCGGGCTTATCATCCAACAAAGGCTGGTCCACTCTGAAATACTCTTTGCGATAATGTCTCGCCCACCACGAGAGTGGCGAAATTTTCGTCTGCGGTGTTAGGAGATTCTCGATATTGTCGAATTTCTCAAATTTGTCTTCGTAATGAGGTAGCCACAAATGATCAGATGGACCGGCACGAGGTCTAACTCCCAGTTAGTCACCCCTCGAAGGATTCATGGTCCTGTGTATCTTTCGCCCAATCGCATTGTCCCAATTCATTAGGGTGATCTCTTCGTCTTCAGTAAAAGACTCTGCACCCTTTTGGTCGATCAAAATCTATTTTCCGTAGACAACCTTTTTGCTCCCGAGCTCTGGACTCTTGCTGTGCTTTGATTTGTATCGGAAGTCGCCTTTCAAGGCCACCTTTAAATGATTACTTCTATTATTCGATTTTTCGTTACAGCTGTATGTCTTAGACCCAGAGGGTCGATATGTTTCTTGTTGATTGCCCATATTTGGGTCCAATCTTGATTGATGATGTCCTGGGAAGGTCCTTGCTTCATGAGAAAGTCTGGAGTGCACTCATAGTCATACCTCGCCTCCGCATACCCTGAAGTGTGGGCATTCTGAGGCCGTTCTGGCCCTAGACAACCCCACTATCGACGATTTTGCTGAGCTCTCGTTTTGATAGGACATTCGCATGGAATGCGTTCGCGCAAGGTCAAAGGTCTCAACTTCTCGAAGGCCGAGTGCTTTCTGAAACCAAACGTATTGCAGCTTCCGATCACGATACTGGTTCGTTCGAAGAGCGTGAGTCACACCCTCGATGGAGTCCAAGATAAGGGCACAGAAATCGTAGGCCGGATAGGCCCTCCAAGTACTGCCAGTCCTATGATGAGGCTGAATATTACAGCGATAGATAATAGGGTCTCGTAGGACTTTGTTAATATTATCAATGGAGATTCTCGCGCGGATGCACCATCGGGTATTCCTCTTTAGATCCTGCCCTCATTTCCTCGAATCGAGCAAGGCTCTCTATCGCACTTGGTCCACGACGCTTGCTCTCGATTCCGTTCCTTCTTTCATTACTCATAACCTTTTTTTCGGTATCGTCGGCATAGACTTTCCCTTTGCGCAATAGTTGAATGCAATACTCGTACATTTGCGGGGAGATGTCGCTTGAGTGCGATATTCTATTGGGATAGATCTACATCATCTATAAATCATCAACAATAGAATCCTCGAACTCCTGTAATTCTTCTGATGGGTTGGTGACATCGAAAGGGCAGATCAGATTCCAATTGCCTTTCCCACGCGCGAGGAAATCAACCAGCAAGGCGGCTTTTGCATGACCAACGCGGAGGAAGCCCGACGGCTCTGGTGGTAACCGAGTCACTACTCCGCCTTTCACATGACTGAGACGGATGTTATAATTACTACCCTCTGGAGTTGCTAGGGAGCGCTTCCGGTGTGCTAAAGCATCGAAATCTGCCACGGCAGTGACGATCCATCGATTGGTCGATTCCACAAATTTGAACCACGGACAAATGTTTTTCTTGCTTCGCTTGATCATGGAACATGCGGCCTAATTCCCACGTAGCGCACTCCAAATGATAGTATCAGCGGCTGACAGTAAGTAACCAACAACATATGAGCGCAGAGTGAAATGGGCATCTAGCTCTCAATATGCACTCTTCAACGGTCTGATGTCAGGCGTAATCAAATCGGCTTCAACGTTGGCAGCACCCAAGCTGACCCACTCATTGACCTAAGATGTGTCAGTCAATACCGCATCAGGTCGATGAAAACGCTTTCGAGAGATGACCTTCTCCTCCGATGAACGAAAGAGAGATATGCCGAGCTCCCGCTTTGGGTTCAAGAGATATGCGACTATCATTCCTGCAGCGCCGGGTCTCAACGAGCGAGAATATTCGGAACATTCGGATCTTGTGGATCCTCAGCATCGGCAGACCTGCTCGGCCAAGCTCCTTCCCCAGGCTCAGCGGCATCCGCTCAGTATCGTGGACCGTCATTCCCTAACATCACCATGAGATGGTATCCGCGCACAAATGCTGACCCTGCATAGCCACGAATATGTATGGAGTAGGAGAGATTGGTTCGCAGATTCCATACGAAGCTGTCATTCAGATCGATTCGTATCAACCTAGATACCTATCACTCTGCAAAAAGGCCTTGACCTTCGGCCTCGCCTCCACTGCATCCACCAGCTCCGCCAACCTAGGGTAATCCTTCAGCCCCTTTCTCCCCTCCTGTGTCAAACTCTCATCATGGCAGATCTGGTAGAGCACCAGATCCGCATATGTGATGTTTTTCCCAATGATATACGGCCCCGATGTGGATAGCTGATGCGTCTTCAGATGCGTCTCCAAAGCTTTCAGGAATCTCGGTCGAGCGGTCTTTTGATGCTCGGGATAGGTCTCTTCCATGTTGTCCGCAAAGAAAGCTTGGATGAAGAGGGAGCGCCCTAATCTTATTAAGAGATTTTCCTTGTAACAGACTGAAGGTCACGTACAGTCGATGACGATATCGCACATAGCATCAGCCCAGTACTTTTCTTCTTCGGTCTCCCCATCATAGTGCCCCAGCTGTCTAGCAAAATGCCTCAGGATGGCATAGCTCTGCGTCAGGATTCTCCCATTCAACTCAACGACGGGGATGTTGGTCGTCGGGTTCATCTCCATAATGCGAGTCTTCTTGTAATCAGGGTATTCCTCAAAGCTGTAGCGCGTGTCATCGTAGGCGATGCCGGCATCTTCCCACATGAGGCGAATAACCTGCCCCCGGCCTCGGGACTGAAAATCGAAGTAATGGATTCTTGGGACGCCGCCGATGGCTTTGTTACCGGCGGTTTCGGTGCCGCAGCGCTTTGTGGTAGGCATTTTGAGCGTGTGGAAAATTTGTATGTAGGAGAATAACAGGCGCTGTAAAGTCAAAGACACATTGGTTGGACAAAAGGGAGAGCGTGGATTATATGCAGTCAATTGTCTAGTGTTTTCCTTTTGCACACCACCCGCAAAGACCTCAGCCGGCTATGATGTCGTCGAGGCATAGCTGTGATGTCAGAAGGAGCCATCTCCACGGCCACGGTCAAGCAGAAAGTTAAAAGGCAAAGTGGTGGAAGTTGAAGGGGAAAGCTTGAGCGAGAAAGTAGGAATTGCTTACGTAACCGCAGATCTGCACTCCACCCGGCGGTCTAGATTTTGGAGATGAAGAAGGCAAAAAGGCGAAACGACACACTATCAAGACGAGAAGGACGTGGATAGGCTGGGCACGACCCGAATGTATTCCGCAAATAGTGTTTGTGGCTCTGGCAGAAAAGATGTAACCGGACTCATGGCTACCTACTTTATCTATTCACACTTCACACTATCTAGCAGAACCTATCCAACCTCTAACATAACAGAAGGTGCTTTTGATCTGAATCAAACATCCATCTCGAAAGTGTGCAATTGCCAGCTACCCAATCAGCAGTCCAGAGGACACAGGAAGATATCGGGCCTAAGTCGCGAGGATGCTCTTTCCTCCGTCCACGGTCATTCTCTGTCTGACACGCACCTTGATGTACTGAGTCCCCAGCTTCTGCATCCTTGGACTCCCATTGCCGTCCTGATCATCCACCCCTAGCATGGCTGAAGGTGAAAAGACCAAGGCTTGACCGACACCGAGTTCCACAATCTGCGTGAGAATGTCCTGTCGTTTGGACGCCTCGCCTTCGCTGGACACGGCGGCAAGATGGGATTTGAGCGCCACAAGCCACGCTGGGGAGGTAAAGCGGTGCACTATTGTCATCGAAGTTAGATCCAGAAGGCTGGGGGATATCGTTGGCTCTTGGGTCGCGATGATGACTCGTGTGGCTAAATGGCGCTGTTGGCGGATCACCGATAGGAGACTCTCGGTGAAGACTGAGCTCGAATCCGTCCCAGTCATGAACTAGAACCGGTCAGTGCCATGTATCTCGCTCGGCGTACAGAAAATCCCTTACTTTGTGAGCCTCGTCGAGCGCCACAATCCGTCCAGCTTCTTGTCTGTCTTCCAGGAAGAGGGCAAGGCAAATGTTGAACATAGCACATGCCGCGCTCTCATCGACGAACGGACAACTCAGGTCGACAATAGTCAGGCTCCCAGGTTGGAAAGACCAGATGCCTGCTTTCGCAATCTTCGCCCTCTGTCGTGCATCATCCTTGTTCTGCCATTCAAGTCTCTGGGCGTTTCCTTTCTTTGTGTTCGCATAATCAGGTCTGACCTCTGATATTGAGCCGCTTCCTGATACTCCTGGCTGGAGCATGAAACTCTCCAAGAGCTGAAGACGTGTGTATAGCATCGCTCGTTGGCCGTCGTTGAAATTCTCCAGTTGGAGTCTGTCTCTGAACTCCTGGTAGTTCAGACCTGCGGTGTGCTGATCATTTATGGCCATCGACCTAAGAATTCTGCATACGCTCTGTCCAAGTGTCAGTACGACGTTGGTGGCACCTCACTGACATGGCTCTATCCCATCACTCACCTCCATGTATAGGGCAACCTTTCCTTCTTTCTCGTCAATAGCCATCAGCTTCATCATACGCTCGACGTTTAGGTGCTTCTCTTCGAGCAGCAATGGCGCCACCACCGGCTTGGGTGCATTCGAAGGTAACCTCGGCATGTTTTCATAGGCCCTCCGCATACGATGGAGGTTGCTTGGCGATACCAGGACCGTCACCGGGATGCCTGTGGAGCCGAGGTATGCCGCTTCGCAGATTTGGCTTGCCGAGAATCCCGTGAACTTATCGTAGTGAAAGACCATCCCAGCCAGTGGGCATGGGAGTTTTCCCAGCCTAGAAGGCTTCAGAGCGGCCTCTAGCATGCATGATAAGGTATGACTCTTCCCACTCCCTTGAGAACCGCAGATGAAGGCAGACCATGGAGCATTCATATTGACGAACAGCCGGCTGTCGCCCCTCCTCGTCGTGGAGGACTGAGAGTTGGGGTTGAGCGTAACGCCGGAAATGCCCAAGTCTGGAGTCAGGAGGTCATGCGTGTTCTGTTGACCCTGGCCGCCGAATGTGTCCAGAACTTTGGCGAGGAAGCTATACTGGGGCAGCACGTCCGGTTGTGTCTCGTTGACACCTGCCAACACATCCGCTGAGAAGAGGGGCGTTGTCCGGATTTCTTCCCGATGGACATTGAAGTGTCGGTCAGCTGCGTCTGAAGAGTCGGTAGACGACACCAGACTCTCGTGATAATAGCGATCAGAGTCCCAGGCTTCAGCCATTTTCGCTTTGGTCGGATTTGGAACTGCAAAGGTGAATTCTAAAGAGAATTAGAACCTGAGGACTGCAAGATATATGCTTCTCCAAACAAAGGAAAGTGTTCGCAAATAACATTAGGCTTCTTGCATGAAAGGACAGTGAAACATGAGAAGTTCAGAAGGGCTCCTTGAAAGTTCCAGACGCATTAAACATATCCAGCGATCACATACCGTTATTTCCTCTAAGATTCGTCGATTTCATACTATCAACAACAATCTCTACCTCGTCCCCTTCAGAAGAGCCAGACTCCTCGGAGTCAGAAGATTCCAGCGTTGAGGCACCGCTCTCTGCCATAGCAGCCGCGAGGGTTGAGCACCCGGAATGTTGACAGATACGAGGTGAGAACGCGTGTGTACACGCCATTTGAGAGAGCACTGATATGCTATTTGGATCGCACGGAAGGTCGAGGTTCCTTGGAAAGAGTGGACTTTGGACATTCAGTTGTGCGCAAGTGACTGTCACTCTCTTTAAGCGAGGGTTTGGACTACGCTAAGGTTCGGTGTTTGTAATGTGTTGAAAGATGGGGGACTTTTTGCCAGTATTGGCTGCATGTCACAGGCGGGTCTAAAAAGATGGAAACTAGCAATCATAGCCGTTGCATTGCATCTATTGCTGTCTTTGTTCCATACAGGTTCTCAGCAAAATCTGGACTTCCAGATGAGAACCTTGACAACCCATGTTCGTCCTTTCTGCCAGATCTCTAGCACAGAGATGGGACCAAGCTCAAAGTCAATGCCAACCGGCTAGAATTTAAGGCCTCTTCCCCTCGAACATCTCCTGTTTAGATCTATTCGTGTTCGTTGAGAAGCAAAGGGGGAGTTGTCTCGCTCGTCTCCTGCTTCTGATCCGCCTCGTCTGCGTTTGTTGGATGGTAGTGAACCACGAGTCGCCGTCGAGCCAAGACTCTCTGTCGTTATCTTCGTGGACTCGCCGATGCTGTGACAATCAGAACTCGTCCGCCCACCTCCACAACCAGTCGCCGTGGCCCTTGTCTTCACAGCTCCGCAAAACCATTCTGACCACTCCCGATGGCTAGATCCATTGATTCGTCTTTGTTCAGGGTAAGTATCCAATGGATTAGCTTGCCATGCAGCTACTGCATGGATGTCATCTGCCGTCAAACAACCTCTCTCCTGTACTCCTCTGAAAGCCGCCAACAATGTCTCGCGTTGGGGAATATCCCTCTTCAAGAAGTCCAAGTAAGTGGTATTTCGTTTTTGAAGAAGCCCGATTTCCGCCCTTGGCTTGGCTTGCTCGCCTTGAGATTCAGCTAGATGTCTATTGAGTTGCTGTATGACATATTTGAATGGTTGGCGCTCTTGGCTAAGTTTGGCAGTAGTGTCCTTGGTCTCCTCGAAAAGGTCGCGTGGTTTCTCTCGCGTTGAAGCGAAATTCTCTCTCATTCCAATGGCAGGAGCATAGCCCATCTTCTGGAGATCTTCCTCCAGATCCATCAGAACTTGGGAATTGTGAAGCTCTCGTTTGAGCGACCGATCGTCCCCATGTTTTGCAGAATGCGAAGCCTTTGAGGGGATCTAGCCCTCGAAAGACGCGAGAGCCATTGCGAAGTCTCTTGAACTCCACTCATAGTTCGACCATCTGGCTCTCAAGGGCCATCAAGTAACATTGCAAGGCCTCTTCGCTGGCTCGTAGTCCTCGGAACTCATCCTCTCGTTTGTCCTTCCTGTAGGTCCTTGAGGCCTCGTTCGTACTGCTTAGGCGCCTGCTTCAAGATATCCAGCCTGGCATGGGTGGGCTTATCAGTAGGAATGGTAATAGACCTGGATGACTCGGTGTGCCATCTTTTGGGAGCGGGCATAGAGCTCGAGGACGGAAAGGCCCAATGTCAGCATGCTTTAAGGGCATTGAGTCCGTTGGCGTTGGCATCTTGAAGAATGAGTGACCAAACAACTGTTGAAATATGTTGAGGGGAAGCAGTTTTATCAGAATGAACATGTATGACTGATCAACGTTCCTCGAGGAGAGATGTAGAGATCCGGTCCCGAGACATTGGGCAGGAAGGAGCTCCCATCCCGAGACCCGGGAGGTCAACCAGCTCCTCTTTTGACACCGATGGCAGCAAGAGCGCCCATTACCACTTCAGAACCTGGGCGACATGGGTCCCAAGCTCCCTTGGAGTTCGTATATCCGCTTTATGTAGGAGGTCCGCTGCGTCAAAATCATTAGACACATTCACATGTTCTTTTCAAAAAGCTACTGACGATGGTTTCGACCGTAGCTCGATCCACGCTCTTAAGAGTCGTCCTCATCACCTGTCCTAACAGCGCGCATGAACTGCCGTAAGCCCGGATGGCATCAGCATAGTTTCCACGGTCGTCGAAGAAGACGGCGTTTTCAGCTTTGTGGAGGGCTTCTGATAGTATCTCTTTCCTAGAGTCGTAAATGAGAGAAGCCATGGTGATTCCAATAGCTTTTCAAAAGTTTGGAGAAGGAAATGACACGATATACAAGATACGAAGAATACGAGAAGGTGGAGGAAGCTTTTATAAGTAGGACGCTGAGCTGCTGGAGGCTCAAAATAGCTTAAACCTTTCTCTGGGCCGCAGAGGGGAAAGAATACGTGTTGGACAGTCAGCGGCTGTTCGGGCCTTGGAAAATATAACGAATGCAAGTAATAGGGAGAGTTTCTGAATCAGGCACGGTTGTCTCAACCTCTGGTGGCATAGTCTGACCGCATTGGGGGCTTCATGCACAGCAACGGGACGCCTGGTAGCGCCACAGACAACCTCGGGCTTCATCACGGCACCTTGCCTTGACTGCGGCGGCGCTTGTTGCTCTTGCTTTGCTTCTGACTCTGAGAAAGCTATGCAATCCAAAACAACGTTCAGAAGCAAGAAACAGGGATTTTCTGACGTGGTGGCTCAGTCATATCGCAGGGATCACGATGACAACCTTAGGCCTCCCGTCGTACCCTTGCTATGAGGATCCATACCCGAGGACAGCTCGAACCAATCACATCCCTGCTTCTCAACGCTCTTTTCAACCTCACTACTCTTATGAGAGGGTATCTACCATACTATCACACTATGGCTCTCACACCCCCCTCCACCCCACCCTCTCCTTCCTCACCCACCATCAACAACAACTTCTCGGACATCTTCTCCGACTCGTCCCCCACCTCTCCCACCACAGCCGATCCTTCAGATATCCCGCGCCTCCGTAGCACGCACTCCACAGCCGGCTACCGGGCCGGAATCTCCGCTTCCAAACAGCGGTCCCTGCAGCCCGGTTTCGACGAAGGATACTCCCTCGGCGCAGTCTTCGGGCTGCGTGTGGGTTACATACTTGGGGCGTTAGAGGGATTATGTGCTGCCCATTCGCAGGAGAGTGTGGACAGGAAGGGACTCGGGCAGTTGGTGAAGGAGGCGAGAGAGCATCTGGCCATTGAGAAGATTTTTGGGAGGGAGTGGTGGGGCGAGGATGGGATCTGGAGGTATCAGGTCCAGGGAAAGGAAGAGGAGGTTACGTTTCGGGAGGTGGTTGATGCGCATCCGCTTGTGAGGAGCTGGGTAGAGAGAGTAGACCAGGAGATAAAGATCGCAGGGGTAAAGGTGGGAAGGTTCGAGGGAAGGGAGTGGGAAGAGGGAAGAGTGGGCAAGGAGGCAGGGTTGGGGTGAGTTCATCGATGATGCGGGCACTGGGCCCAAGTATCGCCCCTTGCTTCATTGCTGGAGTCGCCCGGAAGAGGATCTGCTCGATAGAGCCGAGAGGTAGATACCGAAAACTATCCATTTGAACAAAATTCGAGAGGCTAAGCGTCGCCATCAACGCCTAAACAAAACTATGGAAAGTCGTCAAGTACAACAGCATCTATGTGTGCAAATCCATCAAAGAAAGCCTCCACTATGGAATCGACCCGAATTACATCAAATTTTTGGTCCAAAGAAAAAACTCGTCCAAACATTGAGATTTTAGAGACCAACTGAACAATCGCAGAAGTCCATGCCGGCTGTATGTGCCATCAAGACCTAGAGAACAAATTGCCCCAGGACAACCTGGGTTTCGACCTTGAGTGTAGCCTGCCTAGGGAATTGAAGAGCCGAGCGTTCGATGGTATCTTCTCGCCGTCATCATCCTCGTCCGTGCTGTAATCAGAAAAATGAGAATGCTCCTCTTCCATTGTCGCCGCCTCTTGCTCGTCCATCGTTTCTTTTCCTCTCGCGTGCTCTTCTAAAGGTTGCAGACTTGTACAGTATTTGTTGAAAGAGCAAGTCTCGCTTCTCGAGAGGCACTTCCGGCAGCTGGGTATCACACCATCACGTTCTGCCTTGCGTTCTCTACAGTAAGCATAAGCGAAGTCGCAGTCGCGCGATTTTGGCCTCGTTGTAAACTTGGGCATGCTGACAATGTCCGGTCCTGGAAGCGAGCTGCATGAGCCTGGCCAAGACTTCGTCTTGCTTTGCTCGTACACCAGCGGTAGTCCTGCTATGTCCGGAATGGCGCTTGAGCCAATCGGTGTTAGCGAAGAAATTTGGCTGCCGGTGACAGTGGGTCGAGGTCCTAAGGAATCGCTACTTTGTGAAGGGGAACGTAACCTGCTTGGCGCGTCTGCCATAGCAGTCCTTGAAGATCGTAGATTGAAAAGACTGAAGGTGGGTGACTTTGGAGAGGGAGGCTGGGTAGCCAACTGCGGACAGGTTGCTATTTTGCGCTGATAGTGGACGCCGATGGCTGTGGAATGGGGAGCGACTTCTCTGTCGCCTGGAAGGTCATTCACAAGAGTATTAGTGCCGCTGCTTCTTGACGAGGGACAGCTCGAGTTCGTCACTGTTGTATCATCATCGTCAGATGCCGATGAGATCTGTTGCAGTGGAGTCATTCTGTGCATCTGTTCATCGGAAGTCTCGAGCTTCATCCTGGAAACGCTATCACTCATAAGGGCGTGAGAGTACCAGCCTGGGGGTTTTCTGTGCTCTGTTGGTGACAGCCTTGCCCGGTGTGCCTCGATCTTTCGGTCGACGAGAAGCAGAGCGCAAGAGGCGGATGGACAAGCTTCGTTAAGTTCGGCACAGGTCAATGGAGTGAGCTTAGTAGGTGATGGTGGTGGAGCACGGGGTACGTGTTCGCTATAACAGGTACGCCGCTCAATCAAGTCATTGCCTTGATCTGTAACAAGAACGCAAGGTTCTCGCCGAGGGAATGATTGGCTCCTGGCTCCGAGGTACAATGGGACCGGGCATTGCCTGGAGTCGCAGACAGGTGAAAGACCGGTTTCCATAAGTGGGAAGATGAAGCAAGATTCATTCGAGGTCTTGTTTTAAAAAGCAATGGGAATAATGGCAATCCAGCACTTCTGAAGGATCGCGACCTTGATCCCTCCACAACTGATACCAGCGCGGTAAAAGCATTCCAAAGTTCCCCGCAAAACCACCCCATGGGGACGTGATGTGTTTACATAAAGCAAGGGGGCTAAGCCACCCAGACGGAAAATACCGAGCTGTGAAATTTTGTCACTAAGGTAGACTTTGATCATGTCTTATATCGAGATAACGCCGCTCTCGTCAAGAAACATCTGAAAGAAAAGCGTAAGAGTAGCAGCACAGAAACCCGAACACCAAGGCAGATGCGAGGCTTGGAGATTGGTTTATAGCGTTGAACGGGGATAATACCAGAATCCTCCGGCGGCGAAGGAAGGGGGAATAGTCCTAACTTTGACCGATTTTGGCTAAAGTCCTAAGAGTATCACGAAAGATATGGAAACGATTGGGAAATAGGCCTAATGCTGATGATTAGAGCTCCGTGAATTCCGCAAAGAAAGGGGGTCAGCGGTGCTCGACCCGTTTGGCAGAACTCGGATTGGGCTTTTGGAGCAGATTCCATCATATTCGGATGCTTGACTATATCAGAAAACGTCGTGAATAGCATATCGAATCTACGGGGATGCTAATAGCTCTATGCAACCCCAGAAGGCAATTGACAGGGACTGGTGGGGAGGTGTATTAGAATCTGTCTCGAGTATCAATGATTGAGCTGCGTATCGAGGTAGACAATAACGATTGTGATTTATTGTCTAATGGATGTTGTAACTCCGTAGAATTGATTGAGTCTTTCACGTTCAATGGAAAAATATGCGCGCCGTGATGTTACGTTCAATATTACCGAGTGGACCAGCTCAGCCTTAAATCTAGAACCCCTCGAACCGAGAAAAGCAAGCCATCGGCCGTGTCAGGGTCTTACCTACATAACGATTAGCGCTGTGCGCTGGCATTCGTACCAAAAAGTGGATCTGGGAAGTGTGCGCCATCATGACCTGTTTTCTCCAAAACTCTGGAGATCAAACACTTCATTGTGGCCAATTGAATGGTCCGAGAAGCTCGCAGCAACTCGTGCTTCTCCGGCGCAAACACCGCCAAGAGTATGCAGCTCGATTTTTCCGGCTGCGCTGAGCTTCCGAGACCTTCGAGCTTCCGAGATTGAGTGAGCCATTGCGGTCACTGAAGGCCTCTATTGTTGCTTCAAACACTCGGAGGTGGTTGTCTGAGATTCTATTGACTTTTCACATAGCATCGCCCTGTCTCCGAACGTCAGGAGGCGCTGGTGGGGTGGTGGTCGACAAGGGTATGAGCAGCTTACCGTACATTCAAGACTCTTCGGGAAGATACAAAACAAACGAAGCCCTGGAGTTCTTCCTCTTGTCTATGCGAAACAATCTCCCACGGGCGACTGCAGCTTCAGTCCGGGTCAGTGGTAGGCTTCCCCATGATTTGGATTACCTCGAGCGTTGCGCTCGCTTGTCTCCCAGCCCCCCCAGCCATCTCAACAACACGCCCAAATCTCCGTCGCCCTTCATTATCTTCGATCTACTAACCAACTGCAGTGTTCGCACCATCAGACCATTGTCTCTAAATTCCTAGACATCTCGTGCGATCCTATTGTGCGCATGCTGCCGAAGTTCGTCCCTACCAGCAAAAATTAAGCTCTTCAAGATAAATACACAACTTGTCTTCGAATTCTGTTGCACCTACACCTCGATTGGCTGCACTGCCTCGACCGAATCTACTCACGACTGACGAGGCCTACGAAATTCACGAATCCACCAACCCATCATCGCAACGCCAGCAGCGTCAGCAACCACTGTCTCAACAACCTCAATCACGGCCCTCGAGCTCATCAGGAAGCGCTCATACTCTCAGAAGAACTCCACGATTTGAGACGCGCAGTCGGACCCCGATCGTCGGCGGGCGAGAAGATCAAAGTTCAACAGCACGATTTGCTAAACCTACAGCACCACTGTACTCCCGTGATAGGCCCTACAGCCAAAGCCTCGGGGGCTCGAATACTCCTGCTTCTTCCACACAAAGCCTTCTCTCTTCTTACTGGCCCAAGAGAACCACCCGAGTCTCGAAACATACAGCGAACGCCATACGCTACGCCCTCGAAGCCGTCCGCGCAGATCCCGAAGGTTCGCACCCCTTGATCGAGGGTGACAAACGCCCACGGTGGATATCTAAACCGTTCACACCTGACAACGTTGAGTTGAACGCTTCAATGTCCGATTCGGCTCCTGGGGTGAGCAATGGGCGCTCACAGAATGGTGGCTCTCGCGCTGCTGTACCCGTGCCTTTTGCCGGTGGTGATCGTGTTCGTACACCGACGGACATCATGAGAGAGCGTAGAGATCGAGAAGCCAGGAAGAAAGCTGAGAGTGACCGACGGCAAAAAGAACAAGACGAGGAGGAACAGCGACGAATCCAAACGGAGCAACAGTTGGAACAAGATAGAGTGGCTGCCGCTGCTGGCGTTGCCCAAAGTGGTGAGGGGACAAACTATCGGAGATCAGGAGGAGCAGTCAGGAGATCTACCGTTGAACCCACACCACAAGATACAAGCGAGAGAAGGTCGGGAGACCGAGGAAGCGGTGGCAGTACCAGGGCAAACATACCTTCAACAACCCAGCCCGCAGTCTATGCGCCTAGTAACGGTCGCGCCGAAAAGCCATCCGCAATTGTCCCAGACGATGGCGCAGGCGTGAGTAGTGTTCCCCAGCCTAGGACAAGACCTCGTGGAGCAACACTCTCGACGGGACAGCCAAGACCTGTTGAAGCCAAACCCAGACAAACGCCTCGTGCCGTCTCTGCGGCAGCTGCAGTGGCCAGTGGTCAGAAAGAATACAAGAACGCATCGATTAATGCGACTGCAGGGACTTCCCAGCTACGATTGGACCGTGGAACAGTGCCACCTGGCCAGTCCCAACCTGCACAGGATTCGACTAGCGGCTCTCAGCAACGGAGCACCACGTCCTCATTTCCTCACGCCTTCGAAAGATGGGAAACGTTATCTTCGCACTGGGAAGGTCTGACTTCCTTCTGGATTCATCGACTAGAACAAAACAAAGATGATCTAGATCGAGAGCCTTTAAATCAACAAATGGCGCGTCAAGTGACTGACCTATCTGCTGCTGGAGCTAATCTATTCCACGCCGTCGTCGAACTACAGCGACTTCGAGCTTCTTCGGAGCGCAAATTTCAGCGGTGGTTCTTTGAGACCAGGGCCGAGCAAGAACGTTTTCGAGAAAATCAAAGCAAATTCGAGCAGCGGATACAAGAAGAGCGTTCCGCTGCCACCAACGCCCATGCTGATCTTTCGAGGATACAGAAGGAAAGAGATGCAGCCATATCCCAGAGAAAGACTGCAGAGATTCTTGTCAGAGAAAAGAATCGTGAACTATCGATCGCCAAGGAAGAAGCCCGGCGAGCATGGGAGGAGCTTGGCCGTAGAGAGCAAGAAGAGCGAGATCGCACCCTGTCACTGAAGAAAGGGCAGGCCACTTCGGTAGGTGGCGTTCACGTAGTGCCAATGGTGCAGGGAGGGAGCAGTAATAGGCCACCTACGAGAGAGGGTCCTGTCGCTGGTTCTATTCCGTCGCGATCGGCACAGGTTGAAAGTCCAACGGATGATGAGCCGGGCTATACGACCTATGATCCAGCCAGATCCGAGACAGACACTGACCCGTTCACCGAGGGCGGCCGTGTCAACCTTCCCCAGGGTGTCCGTCCTGAGGCTGATCGTCCATTACAAGCAAACGCGACGTCCCAGCCTTTCCAACAGACCTCGAACACGTCAGCTGCTGCTGTTCAAGCAGCCCGAACAGCAACATCGTCAGGCCCACAACAGCCTAACTCTCAGACAAGAACAATGCCTGCTTCGTCTGCGCCAAGTGGCGGTACCTATCTCAATTACAGGCCTGAAGGATCTGCTCCCGTCACGACACAGGCTGGGAGCTCGTCTTTCTATCAACACGAGGGAACCTCGCTCCATGGTCCCGACTTCACTTCTCTCCAAGACCAGCCCCGTGTCAGTGAAGGCGATGAACGTTCTTACGTCCCATCTGTGGGTGATACGCTTAGTGAAGAGGACTATGATCTTGATGAGAACGGTGAAATACAACGAGACTCTCACGGTCGTCCAATCCACGCGCGTCGTGGCCCCGGCTCCGAAGACAGCGATGAATACGATGTCCAGGAGCAGCTCGATCGTGAGCGCATGTACGGTCGAAGCTATGGCTCTGGGATTGCTGGCGTTGAATATGGTTCTGGTCCCCCTGCCGCTCCAGGCCGCCAAGAATCGAGTGCGCCAGATTATTCCGGAAGTGGGTTCGGCGCAGGATGGGAGGCTCTGCCGCGACATCATCATCCTACGCGACTCAGCGATGTTCTAGAGGAGGACGAGAGAAGCCGTGCAACACCAAGCAGGGCTAGCCAAAACAGCAGAGGCATGCGCTGATGGACTATGTCGTTTTGGCTGCTTCTCTACCTGCATACACTAATGTTCGAAGGGCGTTGAGTGGTCGCATTGGTAGCACCTAAGCGGAGGCGCTACTTCAGGTGATCATCTTGAGCGATTTTATGCGTTCACTTCTTGAGAAATACGTTTGACGGCATGTCACAAGGGTTGAATATACCTTTGTCTGTACAAAAAATGTAGTGCATCATAAGCCAGCTAGAATAAACAAGACTTTCCCCTTCAGCCTTGTACACAACCATACGGAGTACTCATGAGTCTGTTTCTCAGACGAGGTTTAAACTCGTAATGATGTATGTAAGTCATGGTATGCTCGATATGAAAAGAAACCCGCGCTAGCCTGAATGGGATGTCATCTCTAAATTGTCTCCAAAAACCCGTAAATCTTCGACAATGCAGGTCTCTACAATGTCCTCCCTGTGCCCAAGGGCATTTCATCTCTCAAACTCGACTGTAATAGACACTGCTCGCCATACAACATCCTCTGTTGCCCGCTGCCTTCGAGAGCCTGGTCCGTGGCCACCAATCCCAAGTCCCGGTAATAAACAATCTTTCAGATTACGATCTCGTCCATTTAGCACCGCTCCACGCCGCGCTGCAATCAAAACCATCCAGCAAGCTAAAGCTCGTGCACGATCCGGCGTAAGCCTTACCAAATGCCCATTGGCAGGCCCCAGATGCTGATTCAATCTACAACAGCCCTTCTCCGCCTGGGGAGCTGTCGCCTTCCTTGCTGCCGGCGTCGCAATAACTTTTTATTTCAGAAATGAAAAGGCACGATTGGAACGGCAAAGGGTGGCTGAAGCTGCAAAAGGGGTAGGGAGACCGAAAGTTGGGGGAAAATTTGCATTACTGGATCAGGAGGGAAAGACATTCACAGATGAGGATATGAAGGGGGGTTATAGTTTGGTGAGTGTCTCTAACCGCCTCTACGGGAGGACTCGTCTGATCGATGTTTATCTTTAGGTCTACTTCGGCTTCTCCCACTGCCCAGATATTTGCCCTGAAGAGCTTGACAAAATGGCCAACATGATCGATCTGGTTGCCTCTACCACGCAAAACCGCATCGGGGCCAACTCCTTCGTCGATCCATCGTCACGCAAAGCTCCTCTTCTACCGCTCTTTATTACTTGTGACCCGGCCCGAGACACGCCTGCTGTTTTGAAGCATTATCTGGCGGAATTCCATCCAGGTCTTGTAGGCTTGACGGGGACATGGGAACAAGTCAAGGATGTGTGTAAGAAATATAGGGTGTATTTCAGTACGCCAGAGGGTGTGAAACCGGGGATGGATTACTTGGTAGATCATAGTATATATTTCTATTTAATGGGTAAGACCGGTTTCTCACATGATCGTTGTGTAGCTAATGGAAGGACAGACCCAGAAGGCGATTTCGTTGAAGCTATAGGTCGACAGCATAGCGCGGAGCGCGCTGCTAAGATCATTGTTGAGCATATGAAGGATTGGAAAGGAGGTGTAAAGCGATAGCATGAAAACTAAAGCGTTAGGATTCTCGAAAGTTGTGAAAGTCCCGTTGAATCTCATCTCACAATACTCTTTGCCCACAACACTTGTTCATTCCGTGTGCTACAACCCCGAGGCTCAGACACATATCCATGGTCAACAAACAAGATTCTGATGAACCGCACGATATCATCATGCCACCGAAGAAGGCACAGTGGGGTTTGACCAGTTCAACCGTAAAAGCAGAGGACATCAACCCGCAGTCTTGTGCTGGTTTCAGGCGCAAATGGACACCAACGGAGTTTTGCAACCTGCCATTGTCCGAGCGAACAGCCATTCTTTCGAGATTGCTTACCAGCTCCGATTCGCTTTTCATCGTAGAAGTGGACGGCGGATACAATTTTGCCACGGAATACAACCCCATTCACGGGGCAATGCCCTTGCTCTATGACATCTGCACCAACAAGCAGATCGCTCGAGAGGCCTGTGAAGTGTTCTATCAGGTAGATACAGTCCCATCAGATGTGTCAATGGACGGGACTCTTACTTCCTCTTTCTCAGAACAATACGTTCATTCTGTCCTCTCGTTGGCTTCCTCACATGGTCCTAGATCAGACAAACACGTGGATAATGCGTGAGACAATCCAACCACACCTCCTGTTCCGCAGCGTCCACATCCTTCTCGATCACTACGAACCTCAAACGCCGAATAAAACCCCACTCGAACTTGCCAGCCTCCTGTCTTGCACGAAGTTGGACCGCCTCGACATTGAGATTTGTACCCCAGAAATCCTCGCAAATGACCCTGAAGGTATAAAGAAACGATCAGTCAAGGAGGCAATGGCCGGTACGTTCTATCTTCCCCATTCATGTCCCATGGGCCGCCAGACATGTCTCAAGAGTTGTCTGCTCCTAAGACATGTCTCGCGACTCAGAATTCCTCGCGAAATAGTAATGCTGACACCGAAATTATCAAGTCGGAGTTGTGATTCGCCAATTGATGGAGAAGTTCGGAGTGGCATTGAAAGTGTGGATTGGAGGCCCAGGTTTCGCTACCCAGGAAAAGGAAGACATTACCTGGATGTGGGACAGGCCGAGTGGGGAGTTGGCCAGGGTCGTGTTAAATGGAAGGGGGACTGAGAGTCAAATGATCATGCATTTGATGTGGACGATCTGGTCGAAGAGATGAGAAGGATGGTAGCGGCGAGGATGGTGATTATGGGGGAAGTGATGTCTCAATATGATGGTTGCAAAGGCTTGATAGAGACGAAATTTGATAGTATCGAGGGCAGAGAACCAAGCGTCAACTGCATCTACTAAGGTAGGATACACGCCTCAAGAAGCCTGAGAAAAAAGGATTGAAAGTCATCCTACGATATACTATGATATGATACTGGCCTCTCGATTATCACAAAGGAGGCCAAACTTCCAAGATATGTTGACAATAATGTAAGTAGTGGTGTAGCAGTTTCCAAAAAGGCTTAGCCTGTTTGTGCTCTGATATCATCCCGCTGCCGGTCTGACCACCTCGACCACCAGCCGCCAGCCACCAGAGCGGGCATCAATCCTTCCAACAATGCAATCTTCGCCTTCATTGGACACTGTGAGGACGTAAGCTGCGGGGTCCCCGACCGCCTTTGTAGAGCGGGCGGACTGATAGTTTCCCTCACTACCTTCCCTATCAGTAGTTGCTGCCTTGCGGCTCTCTGATATGTATCTAGGAAAGGGTCTGTTCCTTGAGCGTTCATACCCATCATAAGCTTACGAGTCTCTGAATACCAAGCTGTATTCTTGCTTTGACGCTACTTTCATCTGTCCTTTCGAAGCATCATGGGCCGCCAAGCTATTTTCCTCTCAGACGAGAAGCCTGAGGACGTTGAAGGTTACCCAGATTACTCGAAGAATGACGATAAGCTGAGACCCTCTGCAAAGTACTTTTCCGTAGGATCTGAGACCGAAGCATCCGCGTCTCCAATCAGAGTGTTTGTGAAATGGGCTCTTATATGCACTCTCATTGTTCTGGCAATGACCTTTACCTTGGAGCTTTTTGAACCCCAAAGCAGCAAGGCACGTCGTTCTCTTAGAAAGACTGTGTATGTGGATCACTAACAGACGATGCAGAGTCCTGCATTCCAGCATAGCTATTATGGCGAAATACCCAAGACTTGTCCGGGCACCAAACATAGGAAGACCTTGAGCTTCGACTTCAACAAGCCGACCGAATTGGCGTTCGCGCAGGAATCTCACGATCCCAAACGCCATGGCCCTGACTTCGGTTTCGTACGTACAGTCGGCAAAGTAGAAGTCCTCAAACAGGATTCACTCTCGAATGTCAGAATCGCTCTTGATATCAGGAGCTCCGATCCTCAGCTTACGAGCTCCGAGTCGTTGAGCGTTGTAAAGTCAGGCTCGGCTCTGACGGTCAAGACCCCAAGGAGGACGCCGAGAGAGTCATCGTCAGCCGGTGGAGCTGAATTGCCATGCATCTACGTAGCTGCAACTGTATCGATACCTCCAGGGACGACTCTTGAGAATCTTGGAATCAAGACCGAGACCCTGTCAGTTACATTTTTTCCCGGGCTAGACTACGCCATCACAAATCGTACCGAGATCAATGCACACTCCGCTTCCTTGTCACTTGCAACAGACGAACCTCCATCTATCGTTATCAATTCCCGAGAGACAAGGATACATCTGAACTCCGGCTCAGTCACTGGTTCATACCCTCTCTATGACACCTTGGACATCTCGACCACATCAGGCTCCATCGATATTGACGTCGAACCCAAAGATGCCGAGGAAGGCAATGTTCAACCTGCTGTTCTTCGCCTCTCCTCCCAGAGTGGCTCCATCCGCGCCTTGACATCCACAGTTTCGGTACCCGCTCGAGACTACCAAATGACAGTCAAATCGCTCAGCGGTAGTATCGACGCTACACTTCTGCACGGATCACGAACCTCATTGCGGTCAAACAACGGACGCATCAACGCAGATCTATATCCCTACGGCCACAATGACTCCCGTACAGATATCAACACGCATTCCCAAAGCGGCAGTACCGATATCACTGTCCACTCATCCCTCTCCCATCCAATCGATCCGATTAGGAAGCTCTACTCTGAACATCATGGCTTGTCGGGCAGTTTGAATCTATGGTATCCAGCACAGTGGCAAGGGACGGTTAAGGGCAGTACTTTGAGTGGGGGTATCGATCTAGATTGGGATGGACTAAAAGTGGTTAAGGATGAGAAGAGGGGCTGGGTTAAGAGGACGATCGAGGCTGTCAGAGGAGAAGGGGAGAGTCAATTGATTTTCTCTGGCAGATCGGGGAGGGTGAACTTGGGTGGAGATAGTGGCGGAGGTGTATTTGCTGGGAGGAAGGTTTGAGGTGGTCTATGGAAAAGGCCCGCCTCAGCAGGTATTGGGGAGGATGAGACTCGGATACAAGCCAGGAGCTCTTCTATGAGAAAGGATGATGACGGCATGATAAGACAAGGGTGATGACTGGAGATGCTGGAGCATCTGTCTTGGGTGAATAAAGGGGGTGATTTTGATCATTTTGTAAGAAGCAGCCGTCGGAGTCATGTGTCTTCCATCAACACCTTTTGGCCATCTCCAATAGAAATCAAGCAAATATTGAATGAATCCATTCGAGATGAGATTGGCTACCGCATAAACAAAGTGACATTTTGGAAGCTTCTGGAAGCGGAGAAGCGAGCCTTGTCCACGTATGAGGCCAAGCAAGCTCAGAGCTCCAACCATCTTGATCCTTGAATTTCATTCTTTTTTTCCCCCAACTGTTTTAGGCAATAGTTGAAGAAATCTACCAAAGCACAATTGGCCCCCACCATCTTGATCTTTGGTGCTGTACCCTAGAGAAGTTGTACTACTGTCTGGTGCTGTTGTAGATTGAGCTTAACTGCAGGGATCGCCTGGGCACGAAAACCTTCCCTCCACTACCTTACTTTGCACCTACCCGGCGCCATTAACACTTATGGGCCTTTTCACTAAATCCTCACCCAAGAAGAAGACCGAGCCTGACACCAAGGAAAATAAGACGTCATCTTCCTCTTCTTCACCACGACCACGACCACGACCACGAAAGTCTCCCTCAAAATCTCCAGCAAAGTCCTCGGCACCATCACCCACAAAGTCTATCCGGGGCCAGGAGCAACCATACCGAAAAGGTTCCTGGTCACGAAGCACACACCGCACACAATATTCCGCCGACACACATCCTTTGAATCTGCCGCCTGACGAGCGGGAGCGCCGTCGCTCGGCAATGTCTTCAGATGGCGAGCAGGATGAGGACAGGTACCAAATGGATGTCGATTCCGAGACCTCGGGAACATATCAGCATACCAACGGACTGTCGGATCACGACCAAATGAATGGCGATGGCAGTCCTATTCCTCCACCACACAAGACACCGTCACCGCCGCCAAAGCCAGCATACGATCCTGAGGCGTGCAAGGCTACAGGAAATAAGTATTTCAAAGCGAAGGACTACACAAGGGCTGTCCAAGAGTACACGAAAGGTGAAGACCGCCGCCCGGTTCTTAGGATCCACCTCGCTTCATGTATGGGGTTGGCTAATACCTATTGCACCCTCTAGCCCTCGCTGTTGAACCTCGATCGGTCACTTACCTCTCCAACCGAGCCGCTGCTTACATGTCCGCAAACCGATTCGAGGAAGCACTAGAAGACTCAAAGACCGCCGATGAAGTAGAAACACGGAATCCAAAAGTCCTTCACCGATTAGCCCGAATATACACCAGCCTTGGTCGGCCATCGGAAGCCATCGATGTTCTCGACCGTATAGCCTCCTTCCAAACAGTAACACAACAGGACCGGTCACCAGCACAGTCGATGCAGACCGACATAAAGCGAGCAGAAGATGCTGTACGAGAAGGAACTACTGGCTCTATGGCAATACACGCACTGAATCAAGCTGAGCGAGGATTGGGAGTTGGTGTCGCGAAGCCAAGAAAATGGCAATTGCTGCGAGGAGAAGCTTATCTGAAGATGGGCAACCCCAATGCACTGGGTGAGGCGCAAAATGTGGCAATGTCATTACTACGCAAGAACAACCAGGATCCAGAGGCTTTGGTATTGAGGGGAAGAGCTCTGTACAGTCAAGGGGAGAACGAGAAGGCTTTGCAACATTTCCGACAAGCCCTGAGCTGCGATCCTGACTTCAAGGATGGCGTGAAGTACCTCCGAATGGTGCAGAAGCTGGATCGGATGAAGGAAGAGGGCAATACAGCTTTCAAGGGAGGCAGATTCAAGCAAGCTGTCGGTCTGTACAGCCAGGCTCTGGAGATCGACCCGAACAACAAGGGCACAAACTCTAAGATTCTGCAAAACAGAGCCATGGCAACGATAAAGGTATTTTCTATACCTTCTCTTTCATATAGCTACAACGTCTAATACCCATTACAGCTCAAAAACTACAAATCCGCCATCTCAGACTGCACCCGCGCCCTCACTCTCGACCCCTCCTACACCAAAGCCCGCAAAACCAAAGCTCGCGCCCTCGGCGAATCCGGCGACTGGCAAACCGCCGTCAACGAATACAAAGCCATTGCTGAATCTTACCCTGAGGAGCCTGGTATTGCAAAGGAAATCCGCAACGCAGAGCTCGAGCTCAAGAAAGCGAAACGCAAGGACTACTATAAGATCCTTGGAGTGGAGAAGGATGCCACTGACAATGAGATCAAGAAGGCGTATAGAAAGTTGGCGATTGTGCATCACCCCGATAAAAACCCCGACGATGAGAGTGCAGCGGAGAGATTCAAGGATATCGGAGAAGCGTACGAGACATTGAGTGATCCTGAAAAACGCGGGCGATATGACAGTGGTGAAGACCTCATCGACCCTAGCGAGATGTTTGCACAACAGGGTGGTGGCTTCCCGATGCAAGGGGGCCCAGGTATGAATATCAGTCCGGAGATGCTGTTCAATATGATGGGTGGTGCAGGAGGTGGTGGCGGTGGGTTTTCGTTCCAAACTGGGGGCATGGGAGGAGGCAGTCCGTTTGGGGCGGCTGGCGGTGGAGGTGGGAGGTCGAGGCAGAGGGGTGGCTTTTCCGGGGGGATGCCGGGTGGCTTTGGATTCTGAGACTGAGGGAGCCGAAGTGTGTGAGCAGAGAGAAGGAAGATGATCGAGTGTCCGCCGTACATTCTGTTTGGAAAGGGGAACCGATTCACTGTCTAGAGGGGGCGGCATTCAATCGGAACCACAGCATGCCGAATCAGGCATACAGGAGGGGCATCTCCGAACTACGAATCGATATCATACGCTTTATCATAGAAGGGGTTGAGATCACAGATCTTTCTTACGCAAGGAACAACACGTTGTACAATGCTCTGTCCCTCTACGCCAATAACAGTGCCCACAAGTCTTCTATTCAACGAGATGACGAGCATCAGATCCGTTCCGGTTTCTCAATAGGGGTCGTGGGCCTTCCGAAACAGAATTGAGAAATCTAGTATGTGATCTTCGACTGGGTTTTGTCAAGGAGTGGAAGCTTGCACACGGTATTCAACAAGAGATACATATTAGCTTCCATCATGTACACAAAGCACCAATGCTAACTGAACAAGATCCACTCAACTCGTCGTCTCCCCATCCACCAGCTTCTCCCCTGCTAGGACCGTCGCCTCCTTGCCCTTCACCCCCGAACCTTTCTCCCTCCTCAGACTCCCGCTCCTACTCCTCCCTCCTTCCTCCGTCTCCTTCTTGGCCTCCTTCAGAAGTTCTTTCCCCTCGTCCATCTTCCCCAGTCGCAGCACTAGTCCTGTATTCTCCCTCTGCAGCGCCCCGACCTGTTCCCTCAGTATATCTCTCTCCTTACTCACGACCTCGAGCGCCTGCTTCATCTCATCTTTCTCCCTGGTTAGTCGCCTTTTCTCGTCCTTGTCCTCCTCCTTTCTTTTTCGCTCTTCCGCTTTGGTTGCCTCCTTTTGGCGCTTCGCTTCCAGCTTTGCGACTTCCTTCTTGTACTTTTCTTCTTGCTTCGCAACCTCCTTTGCGTGTTTTTCTTCGGCTCTTTTGATTCGTTCTTCCTCTTTTGAGGTGAGATCCTCTTTGTCTTTCAGCTCCTTCTCTCGAGCTTTCGCAAGGGTTTCATCTAGTTTCTTTTTGCGCTCGTTGAGCTTCGCGAGTTCCTTTTCGTGCGGTGACATTGCGGCAATGTCTTTGGAGTTGGATGATTTGGTCTGCGAAGTGGCTGACTTGGCAGATAGCGTGTCGTCGAAGTGGTCTTCTGCGCTCGCAAACGACGCAACGCTGGAGGCGGAGCTGACGGTGCGGCTGAGGGTAGCACTTATGCCATTAGGAATACCTGTTACCTCATCGATAGATTGCATAGACTGCGTATGCTGATGACTGGGAAGGCGGTCGATGACAGCTTGAGGGGCATAGCTCTCAAGGCCGGCATATGCAGCATTGGCCACTGTAGCTACCAGTCCTCCTTGCTGGGCCGGATCAGCGGGTGCTGTTGCCATCTCAACGCTCGTCCGCTGAGGGACTGCTTTCGAAGGCGCTTCGGCCCCATCAGCCTCGCCGTCCAAGCCAGCCAAATGACCATTGGTGTCGTAGGCTTCTAGCCCCTCGCGCGTCTTGCTCTGGACATGCTCCAAGTCGCCGTTTTCCAAGGCTTCCACTTCGTCCTGTGGATGTTCTTTTTTACATGCCCAATCGAGGAATTTGCTCGCATCAGCGACAATGCTTCCGGGCGTCCCTCGCTCGACCATGAATCGCGGCACGCTCCCTCCCGGGTCACTCCTCGTAATCATGATCCATTCTACCGGGTTCAACTCAGCGTCGTCATGGGCGTCAGGATCATCCATCGCTTCTCCCTTCGCACTAGCCCCCCTGGAGCCGGCGAAGGAAATTGTCTTGCCTCTTTTCCGACCCTCCTTAGCCACCTCGTCTGCTGCAGCTGGCGTTAGCTCACCGTCTCCGTCCAACAACTCTTCCCCGGACTCCTTAAGTTTGCGCTCCGCATTGCGTAGAAGGAGCTCTTTCTCAAGAGGCGGAGAATGTTCTCGTGGTCGAGTGACTTCGAGCAGATCTGTAGTAGACAATGCCTTCTTTGACTTTCTAGGTATCTCGCGTATGAACTCGACTGATTCGTACTGCCCTCTTATGAAACCGTCCCTTGGTGGGCAATCCGGATGTCTGCACGGCTTGGAGATGACCATGAAGTGCCTAGGGGTATCGGTATATCGTTGAGTTCTTGATTTAGCGCCATCAGATGCCGAAGAAGAAGGTCGCGAAGCTAAAGACTGGGTTTCGCTTAAAGCAGAAGAGGACGTGAGGAGCAATGTGACGAAATCCCGCGGTGTCGTAGGTCCTGGAAATTGTGCAGATAAATGGTACACTGCCATCTTGTCAACAACAATCCCATCCCACAAGAACCAAAGACTTACCCTCAATTGTCCCTACCCCCTCAATGCGCCTCCGCTCCACCCTTCTCTCCCCACCAATTCCCCGTATGTTACCTTCCCCAGGCCCTCCTTGCACCTCCAACGTCTCCGGAAACTCTCTCTGCAAACCCAGCTTCCACTTCTTAAAGCCCAGCCCCTCATGTACGCTCCTCCTGGCAAACCACGCCCCGTTCCCGTCCTTGCCACCCAGCTTGTAGACCGCCATACCCAGCGGATTGTCCTTGGCATTTAATTTGATCGGCTTGCCCCATTCTTTCTGTAAGCTGATATGTGAGGGATCGAGCGGTTCTGAGCGAGCGGAGGAAGAAGAGATCTCGGAGACATTTGAGGCTATGGATGCGCTGGTGGAGGAGCGGGGTCTGGTGGAGACGAGTGGATCATTTGGAGGTGGGAGGGGGACCGAGTCGATTATTGTTTGGGCTTCAGTGAAGGCATTTTGTAGGTAGGATATGGTTTCTGATTCCGCTGCTGGAACGGAGGAGAATGGAGTCGGACTGAGGGACTGGAGAGCGCTGTGAAGGGCGGCCATGGTGGGGAAAGTATGCTGGATTGAAAGAAGGATGAATCTCTAAAATATCTGAGCAAATGGGAAAGAAGAATTTTCTTTTTTCGATGCAGCTTATGGTAAGCGTAATGATCTTAGTAAGACGGCAAGCAGAAGCGATGTATCCTCGAGTTGCAGGTAAATGGCTGGAGGAGTATGGTAGGATCAAGTGAAGGGAGTGAATAGGTACCTAGGAACATGTTGGCTATTTACAGAGCATCAAAAAGTCATTGAATCGTGGCAATGTGGTATATATATCATGCTCGTTTGTCAAGGTGGGCAGCTTTTTAACAGGAGTTTCGGAATTCGGGTCAATTCTTCCCTTTCGCGCTTCAACACAAGTCCGACTTGGCATACCTGTCATCTCTGTTGAGTGAGTGAGTGAGTGAGCGAGAATTTATATCAAGTGTCATGAACGAGCAAGGGTAGTCTCGGTAAGAATGTCTGTATTTCACATTTTTATTACATTTATATGTAAAGAGCGCAGCTCATGTCCAGCACCCGGTTCCTCCCAATCAATGGTCGGCTTCCCAGAACCCAGTTCCAAGCGTAGGAGATGACCCTACAATCCACGTTGCTGCCAGCTTCCACAGTCCCGAGTTTGGGTACGACCACAAAGAAGACCACAGACCCTCCCTCGAGTTCCGCCACAGGCTTCCCTCGATGCGCTATCCACCGAGACTCGGTCCGATATCCGCCGGCAACAACGCAGCCACCCCGGCATACCAGTATGCTCCCCTCTCCTATTAGGTATTGTCGTCGTCTGCCTACCAGCCAGCTAGCACACAGTGCCAGAGTAGACAAGACGCCAGGTAATGCGAACCGACTCTCAGGATCTTACCACCTTTGAGCTGGGCGCTCCCTGTGAGACGACATGATGAAAGAAAAAGACAGAAAAGGCCGGACATTTGTCTACTCATTCCGTTGCCGTGAGGCCGCCGATCTTGTATAAATGCAGGATTTTGAACCTCCCAAAGAGTCGATCGAGAGAAGTGAAGGGGGTGGTCCGGACCAGCCGATGCCAATGCAGGGAAACCAAGAAGAACAGCAACGCTCGCTAGAATGACGCAGCAAACAACACAAAAGCAAAGAAGTGGGTATTCGGCTCTAGTCCATGTCGATGATTCTGATGATGACGCCTGTAAGCTTGTGGCGCGGGTTCGTCTCGTGGACTCGTGAAAGAAGTCTGATCCGCTCAAAGTCCTGTTGAGGCCCAAGCTGTAGCCGCTAATGCTGTGAAGAGATGCCCAATGTATCCAACGTGACTTTCACATGGCATATGGTATCGGCGCGAAGCTCTGGTAGTTGTCCCATCCAAAGCCACCGAAGCCACCCCAGCTCATACTCGTGCCACACTGTTGTGATTGCATAAGCGTGCTAGGTAAAGGTAGCTCCTGAGACATTGGCGCCGACGAAACCGGAAGGCTGTAGTACTGTGGTGGACTTGGGCTTTCCGCAGTGTATGGATCGCTGCTGTATGACGTCGTCGGCGAATTCATAGCTGGGACATCACCAAAGTACAGGTTGGGATCCAGGTCCATGCTTGTCCAAGTGCCCGTCCCGTACCCAGAATCCGCTGATGTGTACACAGTACTTGACGAAGCGTACTTCCACGACTCTGGTGCAGCAGAGTAATGCGAGGGCAAACTTGGCTGCCACCAGTCCTCGGCACCTGTTGAGCTTGGAAGGACTGGAGTTGGACGGACGGTTTCGACGGGTCGCGGCGGTGGTGGTAGAAGTGGGAGGAACATGCCCATGATCGCGGTCTTGACCTCTTCACTCCTTCCGCAAAGCAACTCGCCAGCACCATCCTCTTCCAATCCTTCTAGGGCCATGGCACTCGTACGGTAGACATACTTGTTGGCGGCTTGAACGAAGTCCTCTTGCAATTTCTTGAGCTGGACCTCCTTCTCCGACCAGTTGTAAGTATGGTCTGAAGTGTCTTTGGAGTGAACCTCCTTGTGGAACTCTACCAACGACTCTATCGTCTCTGGCGTGAGCTTGAAAGCGACTTCGTTCTGTGAGACCATGTCGACATGGACGATATAAGCTTCGATGGAGACCATCCTGTAATTGAAGACGGCTTCTATCAAAGGATTATCGTCATGCACGAGTTCTGAGTCTGGTGCCTTTGGAAGCAGGAGCGAGCAGAGAGTCCATATCGCCGAAGGGGATGAGAGAGTCTCAGTGAGGCATCGAAAGTGCTGTGGTACACTGTTGAGCGGCCTCTTGATCTTATTTATCCTCTTGAGAGTAGCGGTCAACCATGGATCTACCTTGGTGTTGAGTACTATATTAGGAGCGGAACGGGTTGCGAAAGCAGCAGCGGAGGCGGGTAGTAGTTGAGCAGGCATTGTGTTGTGAAGGGTTATGTTGATGATATGCGACAGGATGTAGAGCGGTGGGATTTGTGGGAAGTATGAAGGAAATGGTCACAAGAAAAAGAATAAATTAAGTGGCGGTCCCAAGACGAGGGAAATAATGTGCACGCCTGAGGTAAAGAGGTAGAAGAAATATGGAAGGAAGAAAAAAGAGTCGGTGGTGGATGTGGTGGCACCGAAGGAGAATGAGGAGTAAGGGCACGATATTCTGCGGGGGTCGCATCATATTATAACGAACGGAATGATTTGACTGGGCAAGCGCAGTCGGTTTCCCGCAAGACCAGAGCGATTTAGCATCATGCAAGTTCCAGTTGGGATTCAGCAGTGTTATGCAGCTTGTTATGGAAGTAAACCCAAAACACGCATACAGTTGCGTGAGATGCGCGCTGATTCTTGCACTTGTGCCATCCTCGGCAAAAAGGCCGCGCCAGGCTGGACCTCCACAGCCCCCAAGGCTTGCCGTCAGGGTGGATCCGTCATGCAACTAGAAACCAAAGACTTTTTTCCATGCTAAGAATGTAAGTTGCTAAGAAAATAACAGTACGGTAACTTGAGAATTCTTTTTGCTTCCGCTGGGAATTCGAAGCAAGCAGCCTTGCAGTGGTTCGCGAGTATGAAAATTGTATAAAAGATCATGACCATCATCAAATCGCTGTGAAGGCGAGGGCGGTAACCCGGAAAAAGAAAGTCACACGTACTCGTACATAGACTTTCGCCAAACCATTTGAATTGAAATAGAACACATCAGTCATCCTCGAGTCTTCCACACCCTGCGGCGGCGGTAGGTACCTAAGAGTAGCAGCGAGTGCGGGCGACACCGTGGTACCTAGGTGGCGGCGTGCAGAAGTGTGTTATGTAGATTCAGAGCTATTGATGCATCTGCGTTACTGCTTGCCTCGGTACGAAACAAATGAAAGAATGCCTCCTGATCACCCGGGGGGGTCATGGCGGCGGCAGCAGCATGTTGCCCCTTGGTGCGGGGGGGACTGCCGCGTTGGACAATATCAATCTCCTTTCAGCTCCACGTATAGAGTACGAACGGCCTTTTTGCTTCTTTGAGAAGGGCGAGCAGCAATCAAAGCAACGATGGCAGCATTCCGCGAGATCACGAGCCACGCGAGGAAACGGGGTACTGGTAGTTGGAGAGGGAGATGCCTGGAGGACCAGTCGATGGCCTGGTGCGCGATAGATGCGTGATAGCTGAAAGGTTCATGTGATGGTGTGGGTGTGCTTTGGCCGCTTCTTGGACGAGATTCGTTGAGTGGGAGTGAACTTGCGGTAGGAACATGAGCTTGATGTTGAAAACCCCTGCAGCGTGGTGTGATTGGCCGCGTGGCCTCGGACTAACTTTCTGTGCAGTCAGTGTTATTCACTCATTCTACTACCTACTCTACAAAACAATAGATCTAATCAATAACGATACCCTCGAATCTCACACTCACCACTCTCACAGATGGCGACCGTTTCCAAGGCTCATGACGACTTCCGGGATGCTGCCATGTGGCTGATCAGTGGTGGCTGTGCGCTGGGAAGATCGTTCACTAGCGCCGGTTCTAATTGTAGATTTTCGGAGGTCGCGAAAGCGCAGTGCAGACCGTGCAGTCGTACTGGTGCAGATGCGGACGAAACGATATCCTGGTTGAAGCGCCGGGACTCACCAAGTTCAGTCATGAGACAGAAACATTAATAATCGGCACCGGAAGGACCGCCACCTTTGCAACAGCGTATCGATGATAATTATCCTACATTTTTCAATATCGAATCTATGTGTCGATCTTCACAAACCCACACTAGGTATCGATAACCGCCGGGCTTTTGCCACGCGATATCAGTATCGCATTTTGTCATTCAAAGACACGACCCTGATAGCGGTGGGGGGAAATCGAGGGTTCCCGCTTCTCCGCGCTTAGCTACGGCGAAGCAATCAGTCAACCAGACTTCTTTTTTCTTCAACCTTCATAAAGTAGGTGCTCGCGAGCGCCGAGAAGTGCCTTCCGTCAATCTGAAACGGCTGAGAACGTTTCAGATATCCGGTGATGCAAATGCTTCTTGGAGTCATAGTTGCATAATGCACTAAGGAATGCCCGCGGTTCTTCAATTCACGTGTACGTCGAGCTTAGAGCGTGTTCGAAAACGCGTATGGCGTGTTCGTGTCGATGAAAATCACGAGTCTGGCACCAACAGCACGAGGACAGCGATGGAAACTCGAAGGAGCTTGAGATTGACAGAGGAATGATCTAGGAGGACGTGAAGTCCGCGAAAGTTGAGTAGAGGGGTTAACTGTCTGTTTCTAGAAACTAGCCCGAGATCTCAGTCCGTGCTCCCTCTACCGCGCCATGTCGTTCTGCCCGCAATTTTCATATATTCGTTTGGTCTGAGACCAGATGAGCTCAACGTTTTCCTTTTCTAATTCAATAAATATAAGGAATGAGCCTCCAGGGGACCTTCTCCCTATATACCTCCCAATCCTTTCCGTACTTCCTCATGCACTTCTCTTCGTCCCTCATCTCGCGATGTACAAGGAGAATAGCAAAATACACAACATAGAAGTATGTGATGGCCATGCCCCAACCTCTTGCCTCGCCTTGTACGACTGGAGAGCGCGTTGGTGTACCTCCGAATATGGACCCATCAGCTGGATGATCACTCAATGAAGAGCTCTGCTGCACCATATACCCAGCAATCCCCGTTGGCAAGCAGTATGACCATGCCATGATCCAATCGCCGAGATAGTTAATGTGTCTTGTTATACCCCACCAGCCAGAGATTAGGAGCTTGCTTCCAGATTTTGTCTCTATGTATTTCAGGTGTGCGACCTTGGGATCCTTAGGATTGGTCCGGAATCGGTTCTTCTCGTTGTTTGCGCCACGGAAAATATAGTAACCAAAGCCTTGGACTGCGAATAAACCAGCGAGACCTGCGTATCCGAGATGGACAGGAAACACTGCGAGGTAGCGCGCTTGCAACGAATAGATGAATGGTAGCCACGCAAGATCTCCAAAGGCCAGCATAAAGCCGAAGCCGTCAGTGGTTATGTCCATAGTTGTCAAGATGGCCGGTTCCATGTATAGGGCGTCGAAGACGTATAATGCCTGGAAAAATGTGATGAAGATGATGCTGTCACTGACATAGCCATAGACTTTGTACTGGTGCGCACAGAAAGCCAGATTGAGTAACACCCAACCCAACATGCCCGGTCGAAGCTCGCAGAAAGCTTTGATGTCGATAGTGCCGAACACAGGTAGAGTCACACGAGGGTTGAGTTCGCGGCCGATGAACCAGTCGTAGACGAGATTCCCAGAGTGTCCACCAGGTGCCAGTTCTCTCTGTTCTTTGTTGCCTGCTTTCACCGAGAAGCTTCGGGCGTACACGAAACATGCGAGCGAGAAGGCGACGCCCAGGTTCACAGTGATGAGTTGCGTGTAGTTGTCCCAAATGAAAGTCCACAAAGGGAAGTCTGGTCCTTGTACGAAGGTCCCCAAAGCAGCAGCGCCAATCACAGTCACAGCAGAGCTGAACGCTGTTGCAAAATTAGCGAGGTCCTGCACAGCCAGACTGGCTTCATCTACCATTGAATTTGTACTTTAGCCTTCCACCAGATGAAAGCTCCACACCCTCGGTCAGTACACCAGGAAGAGCAGCCTGGAGCACCAGGCTCAAGAAGTAGTAGCCTAATACCCATACTGTGACCTTGGTGCTGATCAATCCTTGGAAGCCCGGCCAACCAGTTTCTTCCTTCAACTTGGCTACCGTGAGGCTCCAAGGGTGTAGAGCAGAGGGTACAGGACAGCCGGAGATGTCATTGCAGAGGAACGTTGCTAGGTAGCAGACAAGTGGTAGCCCGAGAGATGTCGCAAATGCCCCGAGACTGAGTATCCATTAGTTTTGTTAAAGACTTCCGCTGCTTTCGCGGAAAGCTTACGGTCCGCCAAACTCATAGCCATGAGAGGGTTCCGATGGAAGCACCGATTTCCGCTCACTCTTTGACATTGCTGCAGGAAATTTGAGCTTTTTCCAATTTCAGGTATTTGTCAAATTGAAGGGTACAGTGGTTTTCTACCTTGAAAAGGTGAAAGAATCAGTCAAGCTAGGATGTAAACAGCTTCAGGTTATAACCTCACCCGAAGTTGCAAGTTGCAATATCCCTATGATAGGACGTTCTAGTACGGAGTAGCTCATTTTGCATTAAATTTGTGCGCAAATCATACAGGGCTGACATGCTATCTAGTTTATGCAGGGTTTATGAATCCCTGTCACCCTCGGTCCTGAAAGAACCAGATCAGCAACTGCCTGAATACGATTCTACGGTTATACTCGACGACATCCTTCCAAAGAAACCGATGCAACTATAGTACAAGAAACTGAATAAAGTGCGTGTTACGATCCTGACCTGACTGACGTATTCTTCGCTCGAGGTCGCAATGCGCCCCAAGCTCCCCGCCGCCCTCCTCCCACTCCTCCTCAGCTCTACAACCCTCGCAGCAGACCTGAAAGAGACGAAACCATGTACCGTCTACAACCCCTCCAATGGGAATACCTACGACCTCAACACTATCACAGTCCAACCCTTGATAGATCACAAGAAAGCGCACAAAGATGACCGGATAGAAAGCTGGCATGCCCGAGGTTACGACTATGATACCAACTTCACCATGAATTTCTGCGCGCCAGTCATTGAGGCTATGGAGGATGTTGTAGGGGTAGAAGAGCCACTTTGGAAGAACGTTAGTGCGTTCTACACAGTTGGGAAGAAGACATATTCGATGGGGTATGTTCTCTAAGCAATCCCCGAGCAGTCTGGGACACTTCTAACAGATGCACCAAACAGGCAAGCATCGACAGAGCCATTTTTCCGTGGCCGCAAACTCGTCCTGAATTACACTGACGGCTCACCCTGCGAGTCAAACTCTGACCGCCTTCTCCCACGCAAGCTGAACGTCCCAGACGACGACGACGATGATGATGATGAAGATGATTGGGACGATGACCGCAAAGGTCACAAGGGCTCTAAAACCAAAGAACCAGTCCGACGGAAGTCAACGCTAATCTCGTTCACCTGCGATCGAGATTCGCTTGCGCCAAAAGTGCATCTCTCGTTCATAGGCTCCGACCCAGACGAGTGCACGTTCTTCTTTGAAGCGCGCTCAATGGCTGCTTGTGGAGGTGTCAGTGAAGCGCAACAAACGCTGGGCCCGGGTGGTGTATTCGGGGTTATTGCCTTAATTGCGGCGGCCGTTTATCTCCTAGGTGGTATCGCTTACCAGCGCACGGTCATGCATCAGAGGGGTTGGCGGCAGTTGCCCAATTACACTCTATGGGCTGGAATGTTTGGTTTCATTTCCGTGAGCCCAACCCAAGCAAGACGCTCCGTGTGAGTCTTGTCTCTGACACAATCGACAGGACATTTTCGTCATCCTAACCTCCTCCTGCGCACGCTTCATCCCCCGCCGCCGAGGCTACAACCAGCTGCCCACAAGCAGTCGTGGTCGAGACGCCGAAGCGAATGGCTTGATGGATCAGTACGACGATGACCTTTAAGATTTCCCTTCGTCTCATCAAGGTCCGGTTTTAAAGCTAGGGTCACGTTCATTGAAAGCGATGGCGCGAAAATATGATGGGTTGGAGACCAAGGTAGTTTTTTTTAGAGCATCGATCAGGGGCTACTGGGAGTTTTAGAGGCATCTCACATAGATAGGGATCCTAGCAGTCTGGATTATCGGTTTATAGAAACATTCCTTTGCCTCATGCTTAAAATCTTTCGCATCACTGAAATCTCTGGTTTCTTCCTCGGTTTTCAGTCGTCTGATATACTCCATGTCCTTCCCCTACTCCCGTGGCATCTCCAATACCCATCGACACACAATGCTCACACCTCCTAGACACCCTTCGCAGGACCACATGCTCCCTAGGCATCACCATTACCAACAGTGTAAAAGCAAATCGCTTCATTGACGACGTTTCATGTATGAGTTCTCGGCGCAGTCGCATACAAAGGTCAGTGACGAAGAACGCTGTTGGTCATCATCCGACACGGCTGCATTGGCCAACTGGAGTGCTCCGTCGAAATTGGGCCAACGCCGGAGAAGGGGATGAAAGAGATGGCACCGTGCGTCGGGATGAGGGCCCGAGTAACATGGACATTGTTTTCGTACATTCTCGTCATGTCATTCCGACGTGGTGGAAAAGTTGTCCTTCGTGTCGCGTCTTGTTGCCTGACCTCGACTCTTTAAACCCCCTTTCATGGTCATACTCCTCTGCCTTCCATGTCCAAGCATCTCAGAAGCTGCTGCTGCTGCTGCTGCTTCTTCTTCCAGACTTCAAGGACCATGTGCATCGTTTACTACGCCCAGCAACCCGTCTGTGACTGCGTCTACGTCTCCGGCACCGTCGTGCTCTGCTCCCTCTTCACCGGCCTTGCCGAGAACAGGAACAGGACCACTTTCAGCCCCAAGCTCCTCACGGGGCACTGCCAAGACTTGGATCTTTTCTTCAACGGTGTCGACTACATGAGCGTCGATATGAAGCATTATGACATAGTGCCGAATGGGCTCGATTGTCCCGAACTCGAAACTTGTGAGGCGACGGGGGAGACTGGGCGATGCCCGCTCTGCGATAGCCGAGGGGTGTTGAAGTTTCTCAAGGCGAAGGGGATTGAGTACACATCTGTCCGTGTCAAAGCCGCGCACGATCTGCGGGACAAAACAGCAGAGGGGGTGGCCGAGGGCGCGGGGGAGAAGGCAGCGGGCAAGTCTGTGGAAAGGTCTGTAGGCGAATCGGCGGACAGACCGGTAGGTAGCTCGAGGGAAAAGGGAGGAGTCGTGGACAAGGCAAATCGCGCACGGAAGATGGTGGAAAGGGGAAGAAAAGCGCTAGAGGGCAAGAGAGCAAGAACTGGTTTGGCTGATTCAACGTTAGCATCAATGGGGTGGGATTGACACAGGCTGAGAAACAGGAAACCAAGAAGCTTTGGTGACATCCAGATCTCGCTAGCATCCCAGGTGAAAATCTTACGGCAAGTGATAGATGTATGAAATAGAATTGAGGCATTATCCGCAACGAGTGGAGGCTTGACGCTGTAGAAAGAACGTCATCCTTCGTTTTGTTCCGAAGAACGTGAGAGTATACAGGTGAGGCGTAGAGTCGATTCGGGTATCGAGGCTTAGAACAAGAAGCATGTTCGCCTTTTTTCCGAATGGAGAAGATTCATTTCAGGAGCTGAGGGTTGATCCCGCCGCAGCTGCAAAATCTTCTGGCAGCTTGCCTGACGTTTCTCGAGTTATCTGACTTTCAATCGGCTTTTGGTTTCTGGAACCAGAGACGAGATAATGTTTGCCTAACTCGGAGCACGGTGGCGCAAGCAAAATCTTTCACAGCCTGCGTAAGTCATCGTTCACGCCAGAATTATTCTTTGGCAACGGCATCGGTGCCGTATAGCTTCGTGGAATGGAGCCGATAAAGCGCTGTGTCCACCCGTGAGGTCCCCATTGCCCAACGTTTGAACAGCAAATTCGCAAGCTGAACTCTAGGCATCACCATAATCGATAGCACAGTGGCTTCTTCTCGAACGAGAACAGTCTCTTTCACGAATCCACTAGATCTGGTCAAGGAGTGTACGTATTTTGGCTTCGAGACAGTCTGCTCTTCAGACAGACTCGACTTAATTGCAGGAACAGTAAGAGAATGTAGCAACATTCGTGCATAGAAGGAGAAATTCTGAATGAAATTGACGAAAGTCCTACGATTTAGGGGCGGTACAAAAAGTGACCCTGTTAACAAAAAAATTATTGGAAACTTCGTCTCAATCTGCAAGGGAGTTGTTTTTGATGCGTTTTTTTCCCTTTTGATTCAATATCCTTTGATAGGAAGAGCCGATTGATTCTGGTCTCTACCCACAAAAGTATGCTTAAACTAAAAGCAAGAGAGCTTTCTCCTCTTGGGATTTGGAGATTTGGAGGTTCCCTCCATGCATGACATTTGCTACATTCTCTTACTGATGTTTAGATAAAGAGGGACCATAAGAGACTTGAACAGAAATATGAACGGCCTATAGTCAGTCCAAATCAAGTAATTTTACCAGGAGAGGGATTCACTCCAAGCTTTGAGAGCCTTCTCCAGTAGATCTAGAGTAGAGCTTTTCGAAGTTTCATAGAGAGCCTTGCGCGGTAATTTGCCCCTGCCAGGACGTGACTGAAGCGGTTAATCCATAAAAATTTGCTGGACGGACGCTTGTATCTTGACTCCGACTCCGCATACCTGGTAGTAAGAAGCTCCACAGTGGATGGTAACAATCGTGCCACGATGTCCGGTGGAATAAGGCAAATTTATTTTTATTTATTTTACCCAAACACCCCTAAGCCTTGCCCTATTAGCCCACTAAACGAATTAAAAAAACCTAACAAACCCTTAAAACAAAAAAAAAAAAAAAAAAAAAAAAAGAAAATAAAAAAAAAAAAAAAATAAAACTTTAAATTATTAAAAAAAAAAAAAAAAAAAAAAAATATTTTAAAAAAACAAAACCCCCCTTTATTTTTTTTTTTTTTTTTTAATTATATAATAAAAAAAAATTTTTATTATTAATTATTAAAAAAATTATATTATAAAATAAAAAATATATTAATTATAAAAAACCCCAAAAAAAAGAGGAAAAAAATATTTTTTATTAAATAAAAATAAAAAAAAAATTTTTTTTTTTTTTTTTTTTTTTCTTTAAATTTTTATTTTTTTTTTTTAATAAAAAAATAAAAATAATAAAAAAAAAAATAAAATTATCTACTTCGCTTTACACTTATATTCTTTATTCTCTATATTCGATATTTATTAATTATAAAGAAAGACCTTAAGACCTATTTTCTTAATTTTTATTTACGTTATCAGCGATATTTTAGCGCGCTTAACTCTCGAATATAGAAGTTATATTTATTTCGACGATATTAATTAAATTCTTCTAAGAATATCGCCTTACTTCTTATTAGTCTATTTAATAGTCTATTATTTTATCATATAGTCTTTAATAGCTATCTTAATCGTCGATATTATTCTTATCTATATTAGTATATATAAGTAAAGGCCCATAAATTAAATTTATGGAGTTGGATTTTTCTAAGTCAAATCGAACTCTAATTACTTACTATGCGTTTTTGATCTATATATAAATATATATATATGAAGAGAGGCGCGCTAAGGTCTAATTAGAAAGATATATCGAGTATAAAGAATTAATTCGTAATAATTACCTATAAAAAATAGAGAAAGGCTATATTCTTATAATAAGAAGTATTAAAATATTAAAAAGAAATGAAGATAATATACTAATTAGTAGTATAAATTTCATATTATCTTCTATCGTAATAAAATCTTTCGAATAATAAAATAGCTATTAGAGTAAGATATTGAACGATTTTAATTCGTTCAAATATATATTATTTCGAAGTAATGATTTAATGTGAAATCGTGGAGAGTATATAAGATAGAATCTTGAAGAGCTAAGCCGTATTTTTGACGATAGTAGTCTTATTACCGCTTGATTTCTTTATAATATTCTTTACATTTATCTATTATAGTTTCTTTTCTTATTTTTTAATATAGTAGAAATAATAGATTAAGTTATAGTAATATTCTTCGCTTATTAAGTAATAATTTAATATAAAATCGTAGAGAGTATATAATATAGAATTTTAAAGAGTTAAGCTATATTTTTAATATTAAAGGTCTTATTACCACTTAGTTTCTTCGTAATATTCTCCGTATTTATCTATTATAGTTTCTTCTTTTACTTCTTAATATAATAAGAATAATAGATTAAGTTATAATAGTATTCTTCGCTTATTAAGTAATAATTTAATATAAAATCGTAGAGAGTATATAATATAGAATCTTAAAGAGCTAAGCCGTATTCTTAATGCTAAGAGTCTTATTACCGCTTAATTTCTTCGTAATATTCTTTATATTTATCTATTATAATTTCTTCTCTTACTTCTTTTTTTATAAAGTATTAAATTAAGTAATTAGCTAAATAATTAGCTAAGTAGCTAGCTAAGTAATTAATTAAATAAATAATTAATATAATATAAAATCTTAAAGAGCTAAGTTATATTCTTAATGATAGTAATCTTATTACCGCTTAATTTCTCCGTAGTATTCTTCGCATTTATCTATTATAGTTTCTTTTTTTTACTTCTTAATATAATAAAGATAATAGATTAAGTTATAATCGTATTCTTCGCTTATTAAATAATAATTTAATATAAAATTATAGAGAGTATATAACGTCTAAACGCGTTTAATATAATTATAATATTTAAATATTAGTTTAACTTATCTATCGCTAGCTTAAAAGAAGTATATAAAAGAGAATATATTCGTTTAGACTCTTTTTAAGAATTTTTTAATACGTTTATAAGTAGTAATAGATAGCTATTAAACTCGCTTACGATCTTAATTACTAGTAGTAATAAATTCGTTAAGAGATAATCTAAGAGTATTAATAAGGGACTCTAATTAAGCGAGAGATATTAAAGATAATTATATTTATATTAGTGAAATTAATAGAATTAATAGAATTAGTAGAATTAATAGAATTAATAAAATAATAAAAGAATAATAAATATGTAAGGGCGTAGTTCACTAGCGGTTAGCTAGCGGGCATAGGCTACAAAAGACGTAGTGTCGTTATGAAGTTTAATAGTATATTTGATAGTAGAACTAATCTCTAAGAAATACTAAAACTTCGGGGTATACGAAGTAGATTTATATCCGTTAAGCCCCTAGGTAAACGGGGCACGTTATTGAAATTAGACCCTAAAAGGGACTCTAACGTAGAATATACGATGTTGGCGCCTTGACGTAAGTAGCGCCAAGGCCTATAACGTATTAGGTCTAATAATTACCTTTTCTTCTAGGCCTTAATTTCTAGGCGTCTAAGTAAAAATAGAACGTTTATTAAAAAATCTTTAAATTCTAGTAAGAAAATAAGAAAAAAGAGTTAATTCGTTAAAATTATAATATCGTTTCGATAACGCGATAGAACTAATCCTTATACGTCGTAGGCGCGTTATTAATGTATTATATAATAACATTAATACTATCTTCGAGAATAATATCGCTATTATAATATTAATTAATAGTAATTTATAGTAAGTCGATATACTTAGTATTAATATTCTCGTAGCGCTAGTTAATAGCCCCTATAGCGAATAATATTAGATTTAGAAATTTATAATAAAATCTTAAAAATCTAATAGATAAAGAAGGGAGAAGAGTTTTTTTATAGACAACGTCGTTTCTATAGTATATTATGTTCATAGCGAAGCAACGTAGTAACAACCTTTATTATAAGAATTTAAAGGAAATGATTAATAGAGCGACGCGTTCGCGATAACGTTCTTAATTATTAATTAATAATAATAGTAGAAATAATAATAGTAGCTAGGCGACGCGGCCCTATAGATAATAGCGAAATATTATCGCGTCGCTATTATCTACGTTACTAAGTGCTATCTATTAATATTAGCGCTATAATAAAGAATATAAAAACCCCTTTCGAATTATTTATTTTTATTCTTTATAACTCCTAACGCTTCTCTTATAAGTACTTACTTTAGCGCTATAACGTCGATATTAATATTAATATAAGTATAATATATCTTATTATATTAGTAGTCTACTTCTCTTTATTGTAAGTATCTTATTATTATTAATTACGTCGATACGTAGACTAATAATTTTATAGTATTCTTTTTTAATAATAATAATAACTTTAATAGTAAGTGTATAGTCGCCTCGTAAGCGCGATTACTAACCCTTAACTGTTTTTATCACTATCGCTTCATATACGCATCTACTAATAAGTTCTAGTGTCTAGTTTACTATATAGAACTTGCTTTTATCGAGGCGACGATTTATGTGTTTAAGGTGAGTCTCCCTTTACGATAACTGTAAGGTCGAAAGGCGCGGTATTAGCCGCTATATTAAAATCTCTCTATATCTTTAGGCGTAGATAAGGAAATTAATACAACGCTATCGCCGCGCTAAATGATTTTGAAAGCTGTCTCGCCGACGAGCTAAGCTCGATAAGGAGATTACTTAGTAGCGTAAGTTATAGAAGTATACGATAGCGACGACTTCGGCCGCCTTTATTATGATTGTAGATCTCTAAGGCTAGCTCGTAGCGGTATATAAGCGTATAGAGGAATTGGAGGGAATAAACGAGTTGCTGAAGGAGGAGCTCGAGAGCCTTCGTTAGTATACGGTGGATGTCGACGGGTATTAATACGAAGACTATGCTTTAATTACCTCCTCGTTAGAGAATTGGGTTAATGAACTTAACTCGGAATCTAACGCTGAGATGGCGGAGGATATTTGAGTGGCGATCTTTTTTTTAATAGTAGCGCTGGTGTGGGGCCTCTAGGTAGTTCTTTAATAGCTGTCTTAGATAAAAATACGCCTATATTAACAGCACGTGCCCTAGTGCGATAAACTCTCTCTATAGCAGAGCTTAGTAGATAGTCAAATAATGTAATTATTTTATTAATTTATATCTTAATAGTAGTAAGTATAGAGAAGTACGCGCGTAATATAAGTATTATCTAGAAATATATTTAATCTAGTCAATAGTTATATCTTATTTCATCGCCTCCGCTTACTCGCCATTAATTTATATAATTAATCGAGCTCTTTAATAATAAGAGACTCATCGTTTATTATTTAGTGCTTTCGCTTATTACTCGTTTACTTATAGGCTTAGATTAACTCGCTAGTACTAGTTAATTCGTTATCTAATAGTTATTAATTATACTCTTCACCTTAACTAGTTCATTTAACTTTATATTAAACGCCTTTCTTATACTTAATCTTATTAATAATTTCTTCAACCTTTTAAAACTTATCGTTATTAATAAGATCGAGGGTCTATATAAAGACTTTCGCTGCGTTATCGTAATCGCGAAAGTAATAAGATTTAAATAACGATATATGAAAGGTATTATAAATTCTATACGTCGAGGGTAGAAGTAGGCGGTACGCCTACGCCCCTACTTTATCTGTGATTCGAAATAATTCTACGAATTTATAAGATAACTTCTTATTTAGGCGTTTCTGCTTTAAGTTCTTAGTCGCTAATATTATTAAATCGCCTACCTTATAGCTTTAAGGCTGGTATATTTTATTATAATACTTGAATTGAGCCGTAACCGCGCTACGAAGGCGCTCTGCTATCTTATCCCTTAATGCTTATAACTTCTTTACCCTATTATTTATAGCGGGTACCTCCCCCTTAACGAAGTCGTCCTCGATTTTCTAACGGATTTTAGAATGATATTTATATATTAGAAAGAACGGTATCGTTTCGATAGAGGAATACTAACTGTTTATATAAGCGAACTCTGCTATTAATAGTTATTTCGTCTAAATATTTTGCTTATCGTTAGTAAACACGTATAAGAAGTATTTTAGCACCTGATTTTATCGCTTAGTCTACTCGTCGATTTGCGAGTGAAAGGCGGTGCTTAGATGTCGCTTAATTTTGAAATGAAAGTAAATGGCGGACTAGAAGCTATTAGTAAATATAGAGCCTTTATTATTAATAATATCGTTTAGTATATTATAGCGACATACTATTTTAAAATAAAATACTTCCGCTAGTTAAGCGGTATCGATTATGGTAGATATAGGAATATACCTTATTATTTTTATAAATCGATTCACTATAACTAGAATAGTATCGTAGATGATATTCTTATACTTACTTACTAGTAAGCCGGTAATGAAGTCTATAGAAATTTCCTTCTATAGCTTAATAGCGACGGGAAGCGAGCTTAATTCGCTATATGAGCGATGCCGCGGAGCTTTAATCCGTTAATAAACGTTATATATCTTGATATAGTCGGTGACTTGCTTTAGGCTTTTATTTTAATAATATTTGCGGGTAAGTAGTTTATGCGTTTTCGCAGCGCTAAAGTATTCTAATAATGAATTATTATGATATTTGCTAATGAGCTCTTCTCTTAAGGTCTCATTTCTAAGAATATAAAGGCGATTGTTATGTCTTAATAGTCTCTTAAAGTCTAAGATCTATACTTAACTACGTATGCGACGTTTAATCGCGAGTTTATTAATATTAGTTCGAAAAGAGCTTATCTAATTATTATAGGCTTATAGGTCTCGAATTAATATTTTTATTAATCTTTAGAGTGCGTTATAAGTAGTCTCTTATACGACCTTAGGCTCTCTTCTAGAAATAACTATCTAAATATCGATAATACGAAATATAGGCGCTATCGCCGCTATAACCTCCTTGTCTCTTTATAACTACTCGCCGCTAGTTTAAAGTATAAGTTTATTCTATAATATCGATAATAGTTTAGTATTTAACGGCGAAGTTCTCTTATAGTTAGAGCGCTACGATGGCGGGTCGATAGGGTTTAATTTATCTATTTAATGAAAAATCTTAAAGTTATAAGTAGCTAACTTTAGCGTCTAACGAGCTTATCTAGAGTTTAGTTTCTTCTACTTTATAAAGTCTTTAAGATTATTATAATTCGTTAAAACTTTAATATAAAATATATTACCTTCTAGATAGTAACGCTATTACTTTATAGACGCTATAATAGCGAGTAGCTCTTAATTATAGATCTTATAGTTTTACTTCGTAGAAATTATTTTTCTAGATTAGAATACTATTAATTATTAGTAGTTATTCTTATTTAATTATAAAAGTATAGCTCTTATATTAAAGTTAAAAGCGTCGATTTTAAGATATAGCTTTAAATTTAAATTATAGTAGCGTAGAAATAACGCGGTTATAAAAATGCTTCGGAGTTATTAAAACGCCAGTTTAGCGCTATCTATTCACTCTAGCGATTTAGGTTTTTTATTATTTTTGTTTCCTTTAAGTAAGTTAGTAAGTAGCGTTATTATACTAAAATAGCTATAGATAAATTATCGATAGAAATTAGTAAAGTTTAAAAAGACTTATATATCTCGATAACTTTTTAATTTTAGTTACTTCTTAATAATAGTAACACGTTTCTAGTTTATTATAATACCTTCGATAGATATAATAAATTCTAGAAACTTAACCTATTTAATATAGAATTAATACTTCTTTAGACTGGTGTATAGTTGAAACTGGCGTAGACGCTTAAGTACTTACTTGATATATCGCTAATGCTTCGCTGGGTTAGCACTATAAATTAGAATATTATTTAAATATACTACGTATATTATATTTATTAGACTTATAAAAATTCTATTAATATACGCTTAAAAAGTTATTAATATATTAGCGAGCTTAAAAGATATAATTAAATATTTGAAGTAGTCGTAGTGACTGCGGAACGCTGTTTTCTACTCGTTATCTTCTTTAATTCGAATTTGATAATAGGTATTCTTAAGGTCCAGCTTTGTAAAGACTTTGATCTCGTATAAGCGGTTTAGAGTCTCTATGATTAGGGGTAGCGGGTGTCGATTTTTGATAGTTATCGCGTTTAGGCCTCGATAATCAACGCAAAGACGGAGCCCTCTATTCTTTTTGGGAATGAAAAGGATCGGTGCTTCGGCTGAGGAAGTCGAGTGGCGGATCTAGCTTTTCTGAAGGGAGTCCTTTAGATAACGCCGTAGTTCCGCTAACTCCGTTTAAGATAGATTGTATAAGGGGCCATATAGTGGCTTCTTATCGCTCTCGATCTTAATAATATAATCTCCCTACTTGAGCGCAGGTAAGATCTCTACTTTTTCGTTGGAAAAAACGTCGTTAAACTCTAGCAACTTCTGAGGGAGTTTCAGGCTACGCTCGTTTTCCGGTTCGCTTCGCGCTACCGCGGCGTATATAATTGCGAATATATTTGGCTCCTATTCGATAGTTCGGGTAAATTTAGCCGATTCTTCAATCTGCAATTTGCCAGCGTTAATTTTAAATCGTTACTACTTCGCCGCTGGGTCTAGTAGTACTTGTAATTGACTTAGCCCGAGTATACTTAATACGATATTAGAGCCTTTTTGGTTAATGGCATAGAAGAGTGTGTTATACTTTTTACTCTAATCTTAGCTGTTTACTAATTAGTAGTCTAGCTAATACGCGCTATAGCAATATATACTTTAGTTACTTAGCGCTTTCGATTATAGTAAAATAGCGTTATAAGATTCTAAGTTCTATTAAACCACGAACTTTTGCGAAATTAAATTAATATACACTTTAGTGTCGAGTAGAGTAACGAGTTACCTCTATTTACCCTAAAGCTTTATTTATTCCTTCGTAAGGATAGAAGGAATTACCTCTATTGATCGTCGTTCTTACCTCGCTTCTAAGGCGGTTATGAGATCTAATCTTTTTTTATCGATACTGCGTCGATATAGGCTATAGGCGGTTTATCGAGGTCTAAACACTTAGATATCTAATAACTCTATTTATTATAATGAAAATAACTATTCTTCTTGTGATTAGAGTTAAAGAATTCGGCTTTACGCTTTACGTTATTGTCTTAGGTGCGCGCTACGTAAGCGCCGTTATTTGAAGCTAATTTAGACTTCGAAATTTGATTCTTTAGGGGCTTATCCTTAGCGAACTCCCTCGAAGACTTCGAATAGAAACCGCCGTTGGAGCGTACGCGTTCTAAAATCTTTTTCTGCATAATAGCCTAGGCAAGAATTTTTTTCGTTATTTCGATATACTATTAGTATTTAGAATCTTGTTCTTAAGCTTTAATCTAAGCTTAGTTAAGAAGAAATTAGCTCGATATTTCTTAGAAAATGGGGTTATATAGGCCTTTAGCTCCTTTAGATAGGTCTTGAAAATAGATATCTTCTAATCGAAGCGTTGTTTAGTCTCCTTCTACTTTTCGTAGACGAGGAGATAGCGGTTTACTAGATTCGCCACTAAATCAAGTAGAAACTACTTAAAGAATTTGAAAGTTATACTCCTTAGGCTATGGATTTAATAGTATTTATACTATTAGATATTAAAGTCGCCTTCTAAGAATTATATATAATAGATAATTCTTAATTAATTGATAGTGAAATACTTAGAACTTATAAGAAACTTAATTTCGACTTCGCGGAACTAGCGTAGGTACTCTCTCTTACTAATACTCTTATAAGAACGTATTCTTTTAGAGCGAAGTATTTTCGCCTTAATTAATATATTCGCTAAAGGCGCGATAGTAATCGGTGTAGATAGGCTCTCGCTAGCCGTAGACGGTGAGCTAGCGTTACGAAGCTCGCAATTGCGGATCTTTAACGTAGCTAATTCTTATTCTTGTTTCAAGTAATAATTTTCGGCTCTAGCGATTGCAAGACGTTCTTCTATAGTAAGGTCTTCTACTAGTAAGAAATTCTCGAACTTATTATCGACGCTATAACGGCTCTCGATATTATCTTCGTTTTCTATTATATAATTTAGAGATAAACTCGATATTATAATAATAATAAGCTTTTTTCTTTAAAAGGTAGAGAGATTAGAATTATAAGGGCGTAGTTTACTGGTAATTAGCTAGTGGATATAGGCTATAAAAGATATAGTGTTATTATAAAGTTTAATAGTATATTTAATAGTAGAACTAATCTCTAAGGAATACTAAAACTTCGAGGTATACGAAGTAGATTTATATCCGTTAAGCCCCTAGGTAAACGGGGCACGTTATTGAAACTAAACTCTGAAAGGAACTCTGATATAGAATATATAATGTCGGCGCCTTGGCGTAAGTAGCGTTAAGGCTTATAACGTATCAGACCTAACAAAATAGATAAAAGAATTATTATTCGATTTCGGATACGTCTAGTATAACTATTATAACTATTATATTTAAATATTTATTTAATTTATTAATAGTAAATTAAACTTCATTATTTTTATAGCGTTAGAAAGCATATTTTAATCTCTATAATTTACTAAATTATAAAAAAAAAAATATTTTAAAAACAAATTTTTTTTAAAAAAAAAAATTTTTTTTATATAGATTTTTATAGATTTTTAATAATTACGAACGCTAATTTATTTACTCGCGATATCTAATTAAAAAGCGTAGATCTAACAAATTAATAATTAACTATATATATAAATTTAAGATTTTCTAATTTAGCTCTATTTTATTCTATTATATTAGTATAAGTAAAGGCCTATAAATTAAATTTATAAAGTTAAATTTTTTCTAAGTTAAATCGAACTCTAATCGCTTACTATACGTTTTTAATCTATATATAGATATATATATACGAAGAGAGGCGCGCTAAGGCCTAATTAGAAAGGTATATCGAGTATAAAGAATTAATTCGTAATAATTACTTATAAAAAATAGAGAAAGACTATATTCTTATAGTAAGAAGTATCGAAATATCGGAAAGAAATAAAGATAATATATTAATTAGTGGTATAAATCTCATATTATCTTCTATCGTAGTAAAATCTTTCGAATAATAAAATAGCTATTAGAGTAAGATATCGAATAATTTTAATTTATTTAAATATATATCGTTTCGAAGTAATAATTTAATATAAAATCGTAGAGAGTATATAAGGTGAAATCTTAAAGAGCTAAGCCGTATTCTTAATAATAATAATCTTATTACCGCTTAGTTTCTCTATAGTATTCTTTATATTTATCTATTATAATTTCTTCTCTTACTTCTTAATATAGTAGAGATAATAAACTAAATTATAGTAGTATTCTCCGCTTACTAAGTAATAATTTAATATAAAATCGTAAAGAGTATATAATATGGGATTTTGAAGAGCTAAGTCATATTTTTAATATTAAAGATCTTATTACTACTTAATTTCTCCGTAATATTCTCCGCATTTATCTATTATAATTTCTTCTCTTATTTTTTAATATAATAGAAATAATAGATTAAGTTATAATAGTATTCTTCACTTATTAAGTAATAATTTAATATAAAATCGTAGAGAGTATATAACGTGGAATCTTAAAGAGCTAAGCCGTATTTTTAATATTAAGAGTCTTATTATCGCTTAATTTCTTTATAGTATTCTTTTATATTTATTTATTATAGTTTCTTCTTTTACTTCTTTTTTTATAGAGTATTAGATTAAGTAGCTAACTAAGTAACTAGCTAAGTAACTAGTTAAGTAACTAACTAAGTAAATAATTAATATAACGTAAAATCTTAAAGAGTTAAGCTATATTCTTAACGATAATAGTCTTATTATCGCTTAATTTCTTCGTAGTATTCTTCGTATTTATCTATTATAGTTTCTTCTCTTACTTCTTAATATAATAGAAATAATAAATTAAATTATAATTATATTTTTCGCTTATTAAGTAATAATTTAATATAGAATTATAAAGAGTATATAATATTCGAACGCGTTTAGTATAATTATAATATTTAAATATTAATTTAACTTATCTATCGCTAATTTAAAAGAAGTATATAAAGAAAAATATATTTATTTAAGCTCTTTTTAAGAGTTTTTTAATACGTTTATAAATAGTAGTAGATAGCTATTAAGCTCGCTTATAGTCTTAATTATTAGTAATAACGAATTTATCGAGAGATAGTCTAAGAGTGTTAATAAGAAGCTTTAATTAGACGAGAGATATCGAAGATAATTATATTTATATTAATGAAATTAATAGAATTAATAGAATTAATAGAATTAATAGAATTAGTAGAATAATAAAAGAATAATAAATAGATAAAAGAATTATTATTCGATTTCGAATACGTCTAGTATAACTATTATAACTATTATATTTAAATATTTATTTAATTTACTAATAGTAGACTAAACTTCGTTATTTTTATAGCGTTAGAAAGCGTATACTAAGCTTTATAATTTACGAAATTATAAAGTAATAGTATTTATAGAGAGCTAATTATTTCAGAGGGAAAGACTTCTATATATAGATTTTTATAGATTTTTAATAGTTATAAACGTTAATTTATTTATCCGCGGTATCTAATTAAAAAGCGTAGACCTAATAAATTTATAATTAACTATATATATAAATTTAAGATTTTCTAACTTAATTCTATCTTATTCTATTATATATATTAATTAATATATATAAAAGAATAAGGTAGGGCTAAACTAGAAAACCTTGAATTTGTATATACAGCCAATCATTAATTCGTTAGGTCTACGCTTTTTGGTTAGACACCGCGGGTAAACAAATTAGCGTCCGCAATTATTAAAAAAATAGGTGTATATTATTGACATATAGAAAAACTTTTTTATTTTCTATTAACTTTTTGAGATTTTAAATTTTAAATTTTGGAGTGCAGTCTGCGCTTTCCGAATTTTTAAGAATTTTGAAATTTCGTCTTATAATTATTAAAGCGCAAGGAATTCAAATATCGCTCACCAAAGTCCGCTCACCAAAATCCGCTCGACAGCCCTAATCAAAAAACAGGTGTACATTATTTGATTTTAGAATAACTTTTTTGTTTTCTATTAAAATTTTAGAATTTTTGGTTTAAACTATAGAGTATAATGTGAACTTTTAGATAAATTAAGAATTACTAAATTTAGTCTTATAGATATTTAAAGGTAAGGAATTTAGATATCGCTTATCAAATATCGCTTACCAAAATTTAGACGACAGCCCCGATCAAAAAAAAATGATTATAAATTTAATTTATAGGCCTTTACTCGTATATACTGATAGAATAAGGTAGGGCTGAACTAGAAAACCTTGAATTTATATGTGCAGCCAATTATTAATTCGTTAGGTCTACGCTTTTTAGTTAGACACCGCGGGTAAACAAATTAGCGTCCGTAACTATCAAAAAAATAGGTGTACATTATTAACATATAGAAAAACTTTTTTGTTTTCTATTAACTTTTTGAGATTTTAAATTTTTAATTTTGGAGCGCAGTCTGCGCTTTCCGAATTTTTAAGAATTTTGAAATTTAGTCTTATAATTATTAAAGCGCAAGGAATTCAAATATCGTTTATTAGAGTTCGCTCGACAGCCGGACAGCCCTGATCAAAAAAAAAACAGGTACACATTATTTGATTTTAGAATAACTTTTTTGTTTTCTATTAAAATTTTAAAATTTTTTTATTTAAATTTTATTTAAACTATAGAGTATAATGTGGGGTTTTAGATAAAAATAGAATTATTAAATTTAGTCTTATGAATATTTAAAGATAAGGAATTCAGATATCGCTCACTAAAGATCGCTCATCAAAATTTACTCGATAGCCCCGATCAAAAAAAATGGTTATGAATTTAATTCATAGGCCTTTACTCGTAATTAATAATTAAACTATTTCATTAGTATTTATCTTTACTCTTTTATTATAAATTACTCGCTCTCGTTAGCTAGTAACCTTCTTCGCCTTTCTATCCGCTTATTCATTATTATCGATATTAATATATATCGAGATCTAGTATAATTCTATTACTATCTCGAGATATCTTAGCGAATTAATAATCTATACTATCTATATTATATAGATCTATCTTAAGTACTTATCTAAGTCTTTAATAGTTTAAATTAATATTTAATTATTTATATTTACTATAACTCTATTAAATTATAATCTTATTTAATATATAATTACTATAATTAGAGCTTAAAGAATATTATATAACTTCGCTAAGTATATTATATATTAGTCATTTAAGCTTAAATAGATATTAAAAATAAAATTAATATCTAACGATATAGCTAAAGCTCTTATCTTTTTATTAATTCTATTATCGTCTATATATATTATTATATAATCTTTATTAATCGATCTTTTAATTAGTTCTTTAGCGGCTTTCTTAATCTTATAAATTATCGTTTTAAAAGGTTTTTAGTTAAGAGTGACGCTGAAAGAGCGTAGTTTTTTAATCTTATTAGTGTCGTCGTATCGTTCTTTAAATTTATTAATATATCACTCTAGTAAACTTAGTTTTTTATTCTTCTTAAGTTTTCTTTTAGACTTTTATCGCTCGAATTATAACTTAATAATCTCGTCATATATTAAATTAATAGCGATTCGTAAAATAGCTTTTAAGATAATCTTATTTAGCTGTTATTTAACTAATAGAAGATATACTTTTATATTAAGTATTAAAATAAATATAACCTTAAATATTTCAGTTATCTTTCTCTTTATCTAAGATTAAATTCTTTATAACGATAAGAGATAAGTTTTATTATAATTAATAATATTTTTAAACTAGTATTATACTAAGTAGTAATATATTATTTATAAAATAATTACTATCTAATAGAGCTATCTTATACTCTTATAATTATTATTCTATATTAATTTAATAATTCTCGCTAATATATTAATACTTTTAATAGCCTTAGACTAAATCTTCTTATTATAATAACTTTATAGAAGTTTAAAATCGATTTCGATCTTTAAATAGCGAATAAAGCGTCTCGTCTTAATATATTATCTCTCGTTAAATTATAGAAGATAGTTTAAACTAAATCTCTATTTTCTATTAAGATATAGTAGTTAATATTTATTAGAATTAAACTTTAATTTATATCGTAATATCTACTTTATATAAACTTCGTCGTAGATTCTATAAAGAGCGTTATAGTTTTTCTCGATAGAGTCTCTTACTATTAGAAGATCTATATCGTCTATAAAGTTAATAACTATTATTTCTAAGTTAACGCGACTATTATATTTATTAATAAGATTTAAGTTATAGAAGAAATAAAGTATAGGCGATAGCGGTAATTTTTAAGAAATTTCGATTACTATAAGAGTCTTTAATATAAAGTATTCGCTTATTTTTAGTACTATTATTCTATTAGATAAAGATAATTCTACTTAGTTAACTACTCTTATATCGATTTTTTACTTTTAAAGATTATAGAGTAATTAAGAATAAGAGATTTTATTATATATATCTGAAACGTCTAGTAGTAATATTATAACTATTTTATTAGAGTTCTAAGCTTAATATATTCTTTCTAGAAGATAGTAGATATTATATTTATATAATCGCAATCTACGGCCTCTTATATATATAACTAGTAGAAGTCTATATATCTTTATAAGATACGCTATTCTTCTAATAAGAATAAACTTTATTATCTTTTCTATAGTATTAAGTAAAGCTATTAATTAATATTCTTTAGAAATTAAATAATTCTTACTTAACTTTAGAAGAATAATTATTATTAATATTCTAAAGTACTCTAGATAGTAGTCGTTTATTAAGTATATATTAAATATTCTATATAGATAAGAGAGTAACGATTTTAGAATCTTCTTAAGAATTAAGTTGAGGATCGCATTTCCCTTCGAGACTCTCTTTAATAATACTTACATTATAGCCTTTCTTATCTTATTTATAATAATTATACTTATTAGATAAGCTTATAAATATATTATATTAATACTAATATTATCTAACTCCGCCTATATTAATAATAAAAAGAATATTTTTATAAAAAGATCTACCTTTAAATCTAGTTTATTATATTCTTATTTATCTTTATTAAATAGTAAAGAGAGATACGTCTATATTATAAGTTATTTTCTAACTTATTTAATCTTTTCTATATTATTTATAACGACTCGTATATCTCTACTATAAACTCTCTAAACGCCTTTCTAGTAATTCTCTTAATTAGATTATTTTTAAAGTTCTTAGCGACTTTATACTTATCTTATACTTTCTTTAAGAGCGTTATTCTTACTAATCGAAAAGGTATAATATAGTATAAAATATTAACTTATTATATTATACTCTAAGATAATATAAGTTATTAAGATTTATAGAATCTTATACTTAATATAATATGAGATCTTAATAATATATATTACGATATAATATATCTATAATATTATATTATAAAATAGTATATATATAAAATATCTTAATTAAGATTTCTATATTTAGAAGTAGCTATTCTAATTATTATTCTAATTAATAACTACACTAAATTAATAAGATATAAAATTAAATATAATTATATTTTATTACTCTATATATATAAAAGAAAGCGAGCTATATCTACTAATAATAAGAAAAGCTTATCTTTCTTTAATACTAATTACGCGAAATCCGCCGATACTTTATAATTAAAGCCGTCGATAATAATTTTATATATCTATTATATATTTTCGATATCGCTATTTAATATAAAATTATATATATTATAATTATAATCTTTCTATTAAATCGCCGATCTAGGAAAGTTAATATATCTCTTAATATCCTCTCGAAAGTATTATAGCTTAATATAATAAGCTATATTTTTTTAAGCTATCTTCTTATAATATATAAAAAAAAGATTAAATATAGAAAGTATATAAAAGTATATTTAATAATTCTAGAATAGATTAGCGATATCTATAATAATAATTAAAATTAAGAATTAGATATACTTAAATAAGAGATAATTTTATATTATTTATATAATAGCGATAGTAGTAATTAAAATTAAAATATTAATTTAGATAATATAGCTTTTATAGTAAGCTTTTTATTATTATACGCTAGATTAATTATATATAAATAAAGATTTATAATTTTATCTTTTAAACGTAATTACGCTTAATATTTTAAGATTTTTATAATAACTCGATACTTATTAACTAGCGCGTTAATATTATTATATCTAAACTACGATAGCGCTTATTATTAAATTTTATATTATACTCTTAAATAGCTTAAAAGATAAAATCTATTTAATTATTAACGCGTATAATAGAATTATTCTTAATACTTATATCTTATTTAGCTTCGATATTATTTATTTTCTTTTAATTCGAGCTCTTATCTTTATCTATATATATAATAATTTACGCGATAAATAAAACTCTAAACTTCTTTATAATTACGCTCGCGTGCTTTTTTTTATATAATATTATTAAAATATAAATCTATTAAAATAATAATTAGAATTAGAAGTTACTTATCGCTTATTTATTATATCTTATCTAATCTATTTAAAAGCTTATTTTTATTATAATAATAATATATCGATATATTTAACTTTATACTTTTTAATAATTATAATATAATTAATAACTAAGATATTAGCTTTCTTTACTTTTTTAACTAATTTCTTCTTAAATATAAATATATTTATTCGCTATCGCGATTTCTTAATATTTTTATTTTAATTAAATTTATTTTTTATTTTTTATTTTAATTAAGAGTCTAATTACCGCTTAATTAACCTATATTAAAACTCTTTAATATTACTATTATTATTAATATTTAATATTTATTATAATAAATTATTAGACTTAATCTCTTTTATTTTAATTATTATAAAAAGATAAATTAATAAATATATATAAAAGAATTAAAGGGTTTATATGAATATCTACGAATATTAAGCTATTCTTAATTTTAATTAAAGCTTATTTTATTAAAAAGTGTGTTAATTCTAATAAGTATCGATATTAGAAATAAAGAGAATATATATTACGCGCTATTTTAAGTATATTATTATAGAGTTTAATTTAAAAAATAATTATTTTTATAAAGATAATAAGACTTAAAGATAAGAAAGTAAGAATAAAATATATGAAAATTTTAATAAGTTATAATAGTTTAATATTAGTTAAATTAAGTAAAAATAATTACTTACTAACTTACTTTTTTAAATCTTTTATCTTTTAATCTATATAAACTATAATAATAATTATAATTATTATAGAAGTAGTTAAGATTATATTAGATAATAGTACTTAATAAACGTAATTCGCTTAAACTTAAATCTTTAAAATTAAAGAAAAAGCGCTTTATTAATATCTAATTTAAGCTAGATAATTTAAAATAATTTAAAAATTTAATACGCGCGATAGATATCTAAGCTTTCCTTCTCTCTTTCTTCTTTTTTAAAACTTTTTTTTTTATATTAACTCTTTTTATTATTAAACTATCTTCTTTATATATTAGATTTTTATTTAAATAATCTAATATTATTATAATTATACTAAAAGTATAACGTAGTTATTAAATTATATATTTATTTTTTATTTTTTAATAACTTTAAGTTAATACGTAGATAAATCGCGTAAAGAGCTTAATTTATATACGCCTAATCTATTATTAATAGCTTTTTAAAAAAGTTAATATTATTCTAGACTAGATATAGCGTTAAAATAAAGTTTTTATTAAATATTACTATTACTTTAATCGCTATTATTATTATTTTAATAGATATTATCTCTACTTTAATAGATATTATCTTTATTTTAATAGTATTAAAACGTCGATAGAAATTAGATAGTATATTTTTCTAATTATTATTATATTTATTATATATAACTAATATAAGCTATAGCTTAAGCTTTATATAAGATTTATTATTATTAAAAATTAATTAATCTTATAATTTCGAAGCTTCTTTTAATATCTAATTCGTTAAATTATACTTAATTAAAATTTATTAAAGCGCTATTATATTTAAAGATTCGCTTTTAAAATATTATATAAGATAATAAAAGTCTTTTTAATTTATTAGTTTAAGAATAAATCTCTTATTATTACACTTTATAATTAGCTTTAATAATCTCTATTTAAATAGATACTTATCTTTATATAATATATAAAAAGTAAATTATATTATAGAAAAAGAATTTAAATCTCGTAATTATCTTAATTAAGTCGTTTAAATTAAAAATAAAAGCGAATTTATCTTTATATAATTTAATTATTAAATTAATTAATTATTATAGATATAATTATAAGATATAATTATATATTATTAATTATCTAAATAATTATAAAAAGTATAAAAGAAATAAAATTATATAATTAAGTACTTATAAACTTTTCTCTTCTAAATATTTATTTTAATTTAGAGTTTAATCGCTATTTAATTAAAAAAAGATAAGATATAGAAAGTATATAAAAGTAGATTTAATGATTTTAGAATAAATTAACGATATTTATAATAATAATTAGAATTAAGAATTAGATATACTCGAATAAAAGATAGCTTTATATTATTTATATAATAGTAAGAATAATAATTAAGATTAAAGTATTAACTTAGATAGCGTAACTTTTATAATAAACTTTTTATTATTATATATTAAATTAATTACGTATTAATAAAGATTTATAATTTTATCTTTTAAATATAATCGCGTTTAATATTTTAAGATTATTATAATAGCTTAATACTTATTAGCTAACACGTTAATACTTTTATATTTAAATTATAATAAAACTTATTATTAAATTCTATATCGCGCTTTCGAGTAATTTAAAAAATAAAGTCTATTTAATTATTAGCGCGTATAATAGAATTATTTTTAATACTTATACTTTATTTAACTTTAATATTATCTATTTTCTTTTAATTCGAGCTCTTATCTTTATTTATATATATAATAATTTATATAAAAAGCGAAACTCTAGACTTTCTTTAAATTACGCTCGCGTATTTTTTTTATATAATATTATTAAAATGTAAGTCTACTAGAATAATAATTAGAATTAGAAACTACTTATTACTTATCTATTATATTTTATCTAATCTTCTTAAAAGCTTATTTTTATTTTAATTACGATATATTAATATATCTAGCTTTATACTTATTACGAACTATAGCGTAATTAATAATTAAGATATCGACTTTCTTTACTTTCTTAATTAGTTTCTTCTTAAATATAAATATATTTATTTACTATCGCGATTTCTTAATATTTTTATTTTTATTAAGCTTATTCTTTACTTTTTATTTTAATTAAAGATTTAATTATTATCTAATTAATCTATATTAAGACTCTTTAATATTATTATTATTATTAATATTTAATACTTATTATAGTAAATTATTAGACTTAATATCTTCTACTTTAATCGCTATAAAAAGATAAATTAATAGATATATATAAAGGAATTAAAGAGTTTATACGAATATCTATAGATATTAAGCTATACTTAATTTTAATTAATACTTATTTTATTAAAAAGTATATTAATTCTAGCAAGTATCGAAGTTAGAAATAAAGAGTATATATTATATACTATTTTAATTATAAAATTTAAATTAAAAGAATAATTATTTATATAAAGAAAAGAAAATAAAAATAAAATACGCGAAAATTTTAATAAGTTATAATAGTTTTATTTTAATTAAGTTAGATAAGAATAATTATTTATTAACTCGCTCTCTTAGATATCTTATCTTTTAATCTATATAAGTTATAATAATAATTATAAATATTATAAAAATAAATAAGATCGTATTAGATAATAGCGCTTAATAAATATAATTCGCTTAAATTTAAATCTTTAAAATCGAAGAGAAAGTATATTATTTATTAATATTTAAATTAAGCTAGATAATATAAAGTAATCTAAATATTTAATATACGCGATAAATATATAAGCTTTCTCTTCTCTCTAAAACTTTCTTTTTTATATTAATCTTTCTTATTATAAGACTATCTTCTTTATATATTAAATTTTTATTTAAATAATCTAATATTATTATAATAATATCTAAAGTATAATATAGACGTTAAATTATATATTTATTCTTTATCTATTAATAACTTTAGATTAATATATAGATAGATCGCGTAAAGAGCTTAACTTATATATATTTAATTTATTATTAATAGCTTCTTAAAAAAGCTAATATTATTTTAAACTAAGCGCGATAATAATCTATTTAAAAGCGTTATAATAAAGCGTTTATTAGATATCGCCGCTATTTTAATAAATATCGTTATTACTTTAATACATATCGTCTTTACTTTAATAATATTAAAATATTAATAAAAACTAAATAATATATTCTTTTAATTATTATTATTTTTATTATATATAATTAATATAAGCTATAGCTTAAACATTACGCGAGATTTATCGCTATTAAAGTTTAATTAATTTTATAATTTTAAAGCTTTTCTTTTAGCGCGTAGTTTATAAGATTTTATATTATATATATATTATATTATTTAACTATCGTCTTTAAAGTTTCGCTTTTAAAAGATAACTCTATATTCTTATAATAAATAAGATATTAAATAGAATAATTAGTAGAATTTAATTTTTTATTTATTAGCTAATAATAAGTCTTATAATTTAAATATCTAATTACGTTTAAAATTATAATTATAATTATTTTTATAATTATAAGTAATATAAATTAAGACTTTTTATTAATATATAATTTTTTTTAAAAGATTTATATAAGCGTAATTAAAGATTAATATTTTTCTTTTAAGTATTAAACGCTTAGCGAGAAGTATTAGAAGATTTATATCTAAATCTTTAATAACTATATATTAGAATTTACTTATTTTAAATTCTAGATATAAATATTTTTACTCTTAAATAAGATAAAGAATTTATAAATTTAAAACTAAATATTATTAATAGTTATCTACTATTTTCTATTATATTTTAGCTATTTGCGATTATTAATATACTCGCTAATAAGAAAGACGTATTATTACTATACGAATTTGATTATAATATTAATAGTAATTATCGAAATTAAAGTTATTAGATATAGAAATATTCGCTAATAAAAAAGGCGTATTATTATTATACGAATTTGATCGCGATATTAATAATGATTATAGAAACTAAAGTTATTAAATATAAAGATACTCGCTAATAAGAAAGATATATTATTACTATATAAATTTAATCGCGATATTAATAATAATTATAAGAATTAAAGCTATCGAATATAAGAATATTCGCTAATAAAAAAGGCGTACTATTATTATACGAATTTAATCGCGATATTAATAGTAATTATTAAAATTAAAGCTATTAAATATAGAGATACCCGCTAATAAGAAAGGCGTATTATTATTATACGAATTTAATTACGATATTAATAGTAATTATAGAAATTAAAGCTATCGAATATAGAAATATCTATTAATAAGAAAGGCGTATTATTATTATATAAATTTAATTACGATACTAGTAATAACTATAGAAATTAAAACTATTAGACGTAGGGATATAATCTTCGATTTAATATAGATTTTAGAATAAGAAGTCTCTTTTACTAGAGTAGTAGTATTTTTATAAGCGTATATCTATATTTAAATCGATTTAAGAAGTTTTATTTTATAAATATAAAATATATAAAATTACTAGATTAAGTATAATAGTTAAATATTATTAATTAAATATAATAAATAGAATAATAATTAGAATATCTTATCTTTAATTTAGAATAGTTTTTCTTTTATTTATTATATATTTTCTTTTTATAAAAACTACGTCTAGACTTTAATAATATTATATTATTATTTATAAATTTATATCTTATCGTAATTATCTAAGAAGCTATATATCTTTTAATTATAAAGTAATTCTTTTTATATAAAATATATATAATTAAATCGCTAAATATTAATTAGTAATTTTCTTTATTTATAATTATTAAAGAATAAGTTATATTATTAAAATTACTCGCTAATTTTATCTTTATAGCTTCTTAAAGTATATATAATATAGAGATTTAAATTCGAAGCGAATTAATCGATTTTGAAGTTATATAAATTAAGATCTTCTTTATTATTTAAATAAATATAATTTAAAAAATAATTAAATTTATTAACTTCTATAATTCGCGGATTTTCTTTAATATATAAACTTTAAAATTTAATTAGTAATAATATAATTAACGCGTATAATTAATTTACTATTTAATTTAGATATACGTAATTAATATAACTATATATTTTTCTTATTTATAATTATACTTCTTAAACTTTATATATAATCTTCTAATTTTTATCTTCGCGAAGTCTTATCTTTACTTTACTTTAATAATTTAAATAAATCTAAATTAATAGTTAATAAATTATTAAGAATTTTTTAAGCTTCTATAACTATTAAGTTAATAACTTTAATAAATAATAATATTATATATTAATAAATTATACTTAGTATTATAATTAATTATCGTATTAAGAGATATAGCGCTATTAGATATATACTTACTTTATAAAAATAATATTATTAATCTAATTTAACTATAGAATATAGAGAAAATAATTTTATTTTCTTTAGATATAGATAGTATTATAATAAATAAGTATACTATAATATAAATACTATAATAATAAAAAGAATTTTTAAAAAAGAGGATAGATTAGAAAAGAATAATATTAAGTATTTATTATTAAATTAATTAATATTATATAACTAAAATCTTATTAGAATAAAATACTATTTAAAGATAGATTAAATTTAAATATTAATTAGAAAGCTAATTAGAAAAAAAGGTTAACTTCTTTTTTATTAATATATATCGTAGAGCTATATATAAGCGCTTCTTTCTATATTTTAAATATACTTTAAATATTTATAGCTATATATATACGCCTCCTTCTATATTTCATATATATTTTATATATTTCAATATTCTTTATATACGCGATATATCTATTAAAGATAATCTTATTAATCTAATTAATTTTTATTTAATCTTATATTTATTAATTATAAGAAAAGCTCTTTATTTTAATATTATAACTTTATTAATTCGTTATTTTTAAATATCGAGTCGCGTATAGCTTATAATTAATCTACTTACTCTCTTCTCTCCTTCTATTTTAAAAATAAAAGAAGATATTATTTCTTTTTCGCCTTCGCCTATAATAAACTAATTATTATTTTTATAAGATTAAAAATATCGATTTAAAGATAAAATTATTTAATTAAAAGCGAAGAATATAATACTTTAATATTTTAATATTTAAATAAAAGATATTATAATATTACTTAAATAAGAGAAAGCTATATTAATAAAAAAGATTTTAAAATTTAAAAATAATCTTAGCGCGATAGAAGGTTTAATTTTTATATATAGAAGATTTAGATAGTAATTAATTTAGTTAATTAAATTATTAGAGCGTTTAAATTAAATTTTAATTCTATATTAACGCCTAATAAAATTTATTTAATAATTTTAAGATATTAATATATACTCTTATTAATATAGCTAGCGACTAGAATATTAATTAAATAAATATAATTCTTAATTCTAATAATTAAAATAGTATAATAATAAATAAGTATTAATATTAAAGCGAATTAAGTATATATTATATTAAGTAGAGAAGTATTAATAGCTAGACTAATTAGAGTTTTAAATTAATTATATTAAATATTAATTCTATATTAGCGTTATTATATATTTTTAAATATATAGTTATTAATTATAATATTAATTAGAAAGAGTTAATCTCTAATTTAAAATATTAAAAATAATATAGTAATATATTATTAAAGCGATATAAGTTTCTATTATAATAAGAAGATAGAATTTATATATTAAATATTAATTTTATTTTATTTCTAATATTTTATTTATTTATATATCTCTTTTAATTTCTCTTTAAATATCTTAATTTTAAGATATTAATTAAATCTTTATTTAATATAAATTTAACTTTCTTAATTAATAATACTTAGTATAAGATATTAATAAGTATATTTCGATATAAAAATAGTAATAAACCTTACTTTCTTTTTAATATTAATAATAAAAAATAATAAATATAGTGATAAATAAAGATAGTATAGATTATATAGAATTAGTTTAAATTTAATAGCGATTATTAGCTTATTTATTAAGGCTTAGAAATTAGAAAATTTTAGAAGTAAATATAATTTAATAAATATACGCTTATCGATTTCGAGAAGCTATATATTATTTATTATTACTATAATAAGATTCTAATTTATTTATTTATAGATTATAAAATAAGCGATATAATAATATATATTAAGTTTAAGAAATATATTAAGAAATCTAATTTAAGTAATTTATAATAAACGAATCTAATTAATAATTATAAAAATTAGATATATTTCTAAACTAGACGATATAGATTATTAATAAATAAAATAATAAATAGAATATTTAGCTTATTATTTACTCTAGAAAAGATAATATTAAGATTCTCTTATAATACTAGAAAGTCGAAAGCTTATACGCGAAGACTTTTCGAAATAATTTCGTCGCTAAATTATAAATATTAGTATTCTATTTATAATCGCTAATAATTCTAAAATACTACGACTCTTACGCTACCTCGACTCTAATATATAATTAAAATTAATATTAGTATATTAGTATATATAAAAGAATAAGATAGGGCTGAACTAGAAAACCTTAAATTTGTATGTGCAGCCAATTATAAATTCAGGGTCACTACGCTCTTTAGTTAGATTAGCTAAGTCATCGCGGGTAAATAAATTAGCGTCCGCAACCATCAAAATCTCGCCCTCCCGCGCCTCCCTCATCAAATTATAGGTGTACGTTATTCACAATAGTAATAACTTTTTTGTTTTCTATTGAAATTTTGAAACTTGTGTTTTAAATTTTGAAGCGCTATTTGCGCTTTTCGAATTTTTAAGAATTTTAAAAATTTGTCTTATAATCATTAAAGCGCAAGGAATTCAAATATCGCTCACCAAAGTTCGCTCACCAAAGATCGCTCACCTATTTACTCGATAGCCCACCAGGCCCTAATTAAAACAATGACTATGAATTTAATTCATAGGCCTTTACTCGTTTACTATAAAGAATTAATTAATAAAAAAAACTATAGAGTTAGAGATAAGATTACTAAAGAATTTATTAGTCGATAATATTAAAGTCTCTCTAACTCTAGATTATTAATTATTTTATAATTATTAATTATTTATAATAATTCTAATCTTTTTTATTAATGCTAACTAGTAATAATATAAGATTTTTATAGATTTTAAATATATCGAAGATAAATATATTAGCTAGAAATTTATAAGTATTATTAATTTAATTCTCGTAGAATATAAGATTTAATCTTATATACTTAGACTTATAACTAATAACGCTAATAATAATAGTATACTCTTCGATAATTTAATTACTTATCTTTTTATTTTTATAATAAATAACTTACTTAATATTAAAGAATTTAAATTCTCGAATTATTTATAATATATTCTCTATATAGCGTATATTATTTAATTAATTTTAAAAGAACTTCTAGATAATATTAGAATTATTTTAATAAATAAGAAATTTTAAAGAAGCTAAGATAATAAAGAAGATAAGAATTAAGTTTAAATAAATATAATCGATCTATTAATAATTCTAATAAAGATATAATATTTCTTATTATTATTCTAATTATTATATTATTAATTATATTAAGATTTAAAAAATTATTATATATATTAATACTAGCGGTTAGTATAAAGAGATCTTTTTTATATTATAAATTAAACGACTTTAAAATAAAAACGTTTTAATATTAGATAAATATTAATCTTCTAAAAAAAAGTAATATTATTAAAAATACTTTTTTAAACTTTTTTAGAATATTAAGACTCGTTAAAATTTAATTTATTAGATATTAATCCGCGCTCTACTTCTTTATATTAATATTATATACTTTTTAAAGAATAAATTAACTATCTATTTAAGATTAAGTAATAAAAAATAATTATAGATAGAAATTATAGTCTAAGCGTTTAAATAATTTTTAATTAATTTCTAATAGATTTAATATTTAATTTAACTTACTAAATCTTTTTATAAGTTTATAAAATTAATAAGTAGAGAAAAGAAGGCTATAATTTACTACGTCTTTAATATTTATAATTATCTATTTAATTATATAAATAAAAAGCTCGAAAAATTAAGAAGAAAGAGAGTTTCTTAGAAAAAAGAATTTCTTAAAGTTTTTAAGACGGCTCATGAGAAATTAGCTATCTACTATAGTTAAATTTAATTAAATTTAAATTATCTATATAAATAAGCTATACTTCTATATTTAAGTTATAATAATATAAAATTAAAGAGATTAAATTAAAAGGTTAATATTAGAGAGAAATTATAAGCGAAGATCTATTAGAAAGCGCTTAAAGATATATTTAAAAATTATTAAAATATTAATATAAGTAGTTAATTATAAAGAGCTAAGCGAATAAATTAATTAAATAAAAATACGCTTAATTAAGTAATAAAATTCGAGATTAAGAATTTAGATAATAAGAATAAATATAATTAGCTTTAGTAATATAGACGAAATAATAAGTCTTCTAATTATTATTCTAATTATAATCTTATCTCTAATCTTTATAAAGCTTCTTTTAATAATCTAGCGAATCTTTTAATTCTAAAATAATAAAAGAAATTAAAGCTTAAATACGCTATAATTACTCGAATAGCTTATAATATTCTTTATTCTCTCGCGAGAGCTATTACGTATAAGCGATATTTCTTAATAATTAAAAGATATTATAATACTTAAAAGTATTATTTATTAGCGATATTTTATACTTTAATAATAATTCTTTATATAAAATATCGAGAAAATAAATTTAAATAAGCTAAATTTAATTTTAAAGAAGATCTTAATATATTAGATTAGATTAAAAGAGCTAATAATACTTTACGTGAAAATTTAGTTAACGTTTATAATAATTATATTAATAAAGATAATAAGCTTATAAAAAATACTTCGATAAATTTAATATTTATAAATTTATTAAAATATATTACTAATATTTTATAATATATAAAGAAGTAATTAATAGATTTATAATTAAAAAGAATTAGTAATAATAAATCTAATCTTAAAGAAGAGATCTAAGATAACTCGAGAAGCGAATTTATTTATAAATAGTTAATAAGTTTAATTAGATAAAGATAAATTTAAGATATTTAAAAGAATCGCGATAGAGTAGAATAGAAGAGTAGCGAAGGATTTAAGAGAAGAATAAATATAAAGTCTATTAAGTTTATTTAACGCGTTAAAGCGAATATATAAATAAAGATAATTATAGAATTTTATTCTTATAATATTTAAAGATTTAAAATTTAGAATATTCTTTTATATTATAATTTTAAAAAGAAGAATAGAGACGCTTATAGTTCTAATTATTATTCTAATTATTACTATTAATAAAAAGATAAATAGCTATATTAGATTACTCTTTATATTCTCTCTCTCTTAATAAAGAAGAATAAATATATTCTATATATCTTAATCGAATTATTCTATAAATATAGAAATTTTAATTAAGATATTCTATATATATATTATTTTATAGTATAATATTACAAATATATTATACCGTAAGATATTTCGTTAAGATTCCGAACTTATATTAGAAAAATGAAATGATATTCGACTCTACTTATATTATACTCGGGTACGATATAATATTACTTAGTATGGAATATCCTATAGAATATACTATATCTTTTCGATTAGTAGTTATTCTCTAGCTTCTTTTTAGCGATTTATAATATCTTTATACTTCTTTATATTTCGATATAAATCTTAATCTAGATCGTAGCGATAATTTAATAATTAAAATAAACTCTCTATAGCCGCTTAAATAGAGTTAATAATAATCGCTACTTGATAATCGATATCGTTATTAATAAGATTTTTATTATTCTCTAAAGAATTAATTAGATATTCTTTCGATATTATAGCTCTAGCGAGTATCTCTCTTAAGACCTCGATATTTAGTTTATTAAAGTTTTAATATATTATTAATATTAACTCTATTATAGCTAACTTAAGCTTTATAAGAATTAAAAGATAATTAGATTCGCTTTTAAAATCGTTTTCGATATTATAATTAATAATATTTATTATTAATACTAAAGTAGCGAATAATAAGTCTATTATTATTTAATAGTTTTCTTTATATATTATCGTTTTTATTAATAATACTTATTCTATAGCGAATTCTTCCGCTATAAATATTAGTTCTTCTACTCTCTTATCGATATAAGTATTTAATTTCTTCTATATCGTATAGTAAAGATTAAAATCGTCTAGTATAATCTATTCATTTTTTTTAGACTTTATAAGCGTCTTATATAGTTCGTTAAGTTCGTTTATTTATTAATTATCGAGGTTATAGATATTATATATACGTATAATTCTATTATTTTCAAACTTAATATTAAGAGTATAGAGATTTAATAAATAATATAATAAATATTATTATTTTAGTAATATTCTCTTATTAATATAGAAGTATACTTATATATTATTATAATAGAAATAAATTAAGTTAAATCTATTCTTTAGAGAATAATATAATATATTTATATTAGTATTTCTCTAAAGCTTCTAAATTACTACTATATCGATATTATAAATCTTTTTATTATCGAAGAGTTCTATTATAATTATTTTAAATTTTTTTATATTATATTATAGTATTAATAGCTAACTAGAGTATATTACTATTTCTTAATATTATTATTAATATTACTTACTCGCTCCGCTTAGTTTATAAAATTTATATTCTCTTTCTAAGTATTCTTCTTTTTTTTAGTTATTAATAAATTAAATATATCTCTTTTTATTTCTATTAATAGAGATCGTAATTCTCTTATTATCACTCTTTTAACTTAGAGACTATCTATTATCCTCGAGATTATTAATTTCTTTTATCGCTATATTATTTTTATATTATTTAACTTTATCTACTACTTTAAAGAGTAATTTATTTCTAGATAAAGTCTTTATTAGTAATATAAAAGTATATCTTCTTCTACTTAACTAAAGATTTAATATAATAATTCTTTTAAGATTTAGCGCTCTAATTTCTTCTCTATTAACTATTTTATCTCTATCTATTAACTTATCGCGCGTAAATATTAATCTTAAAAAAAATTCCTTATTTCGTCTATAATTAGATATATTTTAAAAGTAATTATTTAATTAATCGCTTATTTAATAGCTAGTCAATATCTTCTTTATTATTATAAATTATAAAAAAGTCTATTATCTCGCTATTCTTATTCTCGCTATCTCTTTCTTCTTTACTATATATATCTTATTTTAAGCCTTATATAATCTCTCGTAAATTAGACATTTACGAGTATTAATCATATATTCTTTATAATAATACTTTTCTAAGCATTTCCCGTATACTAAGTAATTTTTTTTAGAGTATATAGTACGATAGATAACTATATTTCTAATATACGAAGTATTACTTTAATTTATACTACTTATTATAGATATAATAGCTATATAGTTTTAAATCGATAACTAAATCTTCTTTTAATACTTTGCTTGATCGATGATGATGTAATGATGTTATTGATTTTCAGGAACGCGGGCGACATTTGGATAGTAAAGTAAGTACTTTAAAGGAAGGTATGGCTTCCAATCATTCAGCTTTAGCGCATCGCGCAAACACCTCAACTTCTAGGTACTTCAACCTCAAGTTCAACCTCAACTCCATCCTTCGTACCGGCCCTTCAGCATGGTGCCAGCTAAGCCAAGGGTCCTCTACTGGTTCCGGACCGATCTTCGATTACATGATTCCCCAGCTCTGAAAGCTGCCCTTGACCTGAAGCCTGAATGTTTGTATCCTATATGGTGCTGGGATCCGCATTATGTATACCGTGCGAGGGTAGGGCCGAATAGATGGCAGTATCTGTAGGTACCCTTTCTTCAATTCCAATGGCTGTTTTTTTTCATTGATCCTAGGTGCACTCTTCTTTAGACTCGACTGCCAATCCGACCTCTCTGCCTCCATCACCAAGCTCAATCCCAAGTCGAAGCTTTTCGTCCTCCGGGAAGCACCGCAGACGGTGCTAGCGAAGCTGTTCAAGGCGTGGAAGATCTCGCATCTGGTCTTCGAGAAAGATACCGATGCATATGCCCGACAAAGAGACGAAGATGTTATCAAGCAAGCGGAAGAGGCAGGAGTGGAGGTCATTGTCAAGATGGGCAGGACGCTATATGATCCGGACGAGCTGGTGAAGGCGAATGGAGGAAAGCCGACTATGAGTATCACTCAGGTGCAGCATGTACGGGGAGCGTCCTTGAATCTGCGCGAGAAGTATCGTGCTGATACCTTTCAGGCAGCAGAGAAGCTGGACGAAGTCGCAAAACCAGTCCCAACCCCAGAGTCTCTTCCCGACCCCGGCAACGCATCCCTTGATTTCGAGCATACCCCGCCCTCCCCGAAGCCCGACTTCAACGACATCCAGCGCATTGACATGGAAAGTTCCTACACCCATCTTGCCGGACCTGAAGGCGACTTCGGGGTCCCTACCCTTTCCGAACTTGGTCTCAAACCTGCAACAACCCAGCATCGGGGTGGTGAGACCCTTGCCTTACGCGCCCTAGACGAGATAATCTCCAACAAAACCTACACAGCAACGTTTGCCAAACCCGCAACAGCACCCACAGCGTTCGACCCCCAGTCAACAACCCTGCTATCTCCACATCACCACTTTGGCTCCCTCAGCGTACGGCTCTTCTACTGGCGCGTAATGGATGTACTCAAGGAGTATAAAGGCAAGCAAAGCACCATCCCTACGAACTTAATCGGGCAACTGCTCTTCAGAGACATGTATTTCGGGTACGTACATTTGGGAGCTGGTTCTTTCCAATCTGTAGTAAGATTGAGTCACAAGACTTGTCTCGGGTGCAAAAGGATCTTTCTATTTTCGATACCTGTCTTGCAACTCCAATTTCTACCTCGAATAGGCTTTGCTGACTACGAAATCTGCGTAGAGCTCAAACGGCTCTCGGCTATTCCTTTGCTCAAACACACGGCAACAGCCATTGCAGATTCATACCCTGGCATCTCCCTTCCAAAGTCGATCCGTCCAATGGCCTCGTAACCGGTGACCACCATATCGACAGTCCCGAAGCCGAGACGTGGTTCGATCGCTGGAAGTGGGGCAAGACAGGCTTTCCCTGGATCGACGCTCTGATGCGCCAACTCAGGCAAGAAGGTTGGATACACCATCTCGGCCGTCATGCCGTAGCTTGCTTCCTGACCCGTGGTGGCTGCTACATTGACTGGGAGCGTGGCGCCGAAGTCTTTGAAGAATGGCTCATCGATCACGAAGTCTCCTGCAACAGCGGTAATTGGCAATGGCTCTCGTGCACAGCTTTTTATTCGCAATTCTATCGCTGCTATTCGCCAATCGCGTTTCCTAAGAAGACGGATGCGAAGGGCGACTTCGTACGGCACTTTTGCCCTGAGCTCAAGGATTATCCGGAGAAATTCATCTATGAGCCATGGAAAGCGCCTGTAGCGGATCAGAAAAAAGCGGGTTGTTTGATCAAGGGTGACGGCCAGGAGACGGAAGACGGAGGGATGAAAGTCTATCCGAAACCTATGTTTGATTTTAACGCTCGCCGTTCTATCTGCTTAGATGCAATGAAAAGCGCATACCACATTAACCTCTACGGTGATAACCTCAAAGTCAAAGATGGGACATGGCGCGAGCTCTTTCCTGACTCGGCCGAGGGCCCAACGGAGGGGAAGAGCGCAAAGGATGCGATCAATGGTGAGGAGACGGGGAAAAAGACAAGGCCGAAGAGGGGCGAGGAGGCGAGTGGCGACATGGGCGTTGATCAGGATGAGGGCGAGGCAGCGGAGGTTGGTGGGGAGACGAAAGGCGGTGATCAAGAGGGAAAGAGTCCTGGAAAGAGAAAGAGAAAGGGGCAGGGGACGTTGGATGCTCATTTTGGGGGAAAGAGGACGAAGAAGTGAAGGACCTATTGCATCAGAACTGTCGCGGCGTCGGGGGAGAAAATGTTCCGGAGCAGCAGCTTTTGGACAAGCAGGCCAGATTGGTCAGCATATGTATGCATCGCAGGTTCAGCTAGTGTAGTGGACTGTACGATCACACGCGTGCCGCTAGCTCTCAAATCTTCCCAATTACTACATCCCATCAGCGGAGCATCGAGCACGCGACATTTGCCAGTCCATCCCCATTCGACCTCTGTCACGCAGACGACACACCTCCCCACTCCCCTCCCGTCCTTCCCTCCAGGAGACCACCATCCCGGCCCCCTGAACCCCCCCCGCCCGTCGTGATGGAAACAAACGGCGCAGCCGTGCTCCCACCGCCCCGACCCCCGGAAATGCTACGGTGCTACGGGTGCTACGGAAGGCGGCGTCGAGAGGGCAGGGCAGGGAGGGAAAGTCTGCGTCGGTCGCATCGTGGGCTGCTGGGCATGGAGTGAGTAAGTGAGTGAGTGAGTGAGTGAGTGAGTAAGTGAGTGAGTGAGTGAGTGAGTGAGTGAGTGAGTAAGTGAGTAAGGAGGAAAAGAAAAAGGAAGGAAGGAAGAAAAAAAAAAAAAAAAAAAAAAAAAAAAAAAAAAAAGAAAAAAAAAAAAAAAAAAAAAAAAAAGAAAAAAAGGGGAGGGTAGGAAGAGAAAAAAAGAGGGAAGGGGTTGGGGGGAAGACGCTCTAGAAAAAAAAAAAAATGTTTTGAATTCCCGGAAAAAATTTTCTTAAAAAAAATTTTGGGGGGGGTTTTTTGAAGATTTTTTTTTTTTTTTTTTTTTTTTTTTTTTTTTTTTTTTTTTTTTTTTTTTTTTTTTTTTTTTTTTTTTTTTAGGCGGGATATGTATGGGGGGGGTTTGGCGCGGCGGAGGATCTAGCTGGGCGGATGGATTGAGTTGAATTGAATTGAATTGAATTGAATTGAATTGAATGGATGAATGAATGAATGCCGCTCTGACTCTGTCCGGTCTGGTCCGGAGGCTGGGATTTTCGTTCGTTGGGGCTGCGTAGTATTAGCAGTAGGAGGATGTTTCACGAGTGTTGTTGGAACCAAGGGTTGTTGGAACCAAGGCTCCGGAACGTGCGCGACAGGGCCGCAAGTTTGAATCTTGTTTCGTTGATAGGGATGCAACGAGGCGGTGTTCTGTCGACGCCTTGGGAAGGAATTGATTGTGCTGCGTTCTTTGACGAGAATGAAGCTTTTCTCTTTGTGAAAGGATGCTGGAGGCTTTTTGATAGACTGGGCGGTTGGGGTGGAAAGGAGTAGTGGAGAAGACATGGCTGCGGTCAATAAATTCTGGACAGACTCGCAGAGTCAATCTGTGAGAGTCGTCGCGAGGAGCACGAGCGGTTGCGAAGCAGTTAATGGATCATTGGGCATTTTCAAAGGCTATCATACACGTAAGTAATCATCAAGCATGCAGTTCAGACAGTCCTTTCGCTTCATAGGCTAGCTCCTGAGGGCTTCTTCCCCCAGCTGTTGCCTACGGTCCTAATCCTTGAGCGATTAAGAATTCTTGGGTAGCCTTGTAAGCAGCCGTGGCGTTGTAGTGCAGGTTGATAGCATGCCCAGTGTTTGGTTGAATGTAGACTTCGAAAGCCTTCGCTGCAGGGAAAGCCTTGGTCACTCCACCCGGGATTGATCCCCCTGCCAACGCCGGGTCACCAGTCGCCATGCAGTCGCCACCACAGAAGATGAAGTCCTGATCTGTGACAAGTTAGTAGGGTATCGCCCAAAATGGTCCGAGACTCACTGCCAACAAGAACCTGGACGGGTCCCTTGAACCCTGGTACCGTAGAAGGTGAACCACCAAGGGTGAGGACCTCGCCCGTAGTCAAAGGTTCCTTGGTTGACTCGGAGAATTGAAGGATTGCCGGGTCGAAGAAACCTGGATAAAGGAAGGTTTTTTCGTTGCAGCTCGCGTTCGCCCAAGTAAGGTACCCGGTGGGAAGATCTCCGAATCTTTGGGGCTGATCATTACGAGCCAACTTGCTGCCCCAGGCGTCGAAAGTTGCGTCTATGTAAGCGAAATCCTGGGAGAAGGCTGTGAGGATCAGGCCATCACTGGCGGTAGGGTCCCTGATGCTTGGTCAGTCTGCATAGGTTCTGACCTTGAGAGGGAAAAGCAAGTGAGACTCTACATAGCTGCAAGGTTGTAGCTGAGGATGGAACCAAGGGAATGGCCAACGTGGACGATCTTCGAGAAAGCCCGAGGGACTCCTGGTAGACTGCCGCGACGGAGCATCATTGTCAACTCGTAGATGGCTGACACCTCTGCCGGTGCTTGTATGATGCTGAGAGGGTCCGCGATCGAAGAATTCCCAATGCCGAGACGATCGATGGAGAGTGTCGAAAACCCGTACTGATCAACAGCGACATCTATATAGCTGTAACTGTAGGAGTTGTAAGGAAGGTCCCAGTAACTATAGTCTACATGTTAGCTCTGCCCCACCTCGCATGCAAATCTGCAAGTGCGCTGGCACAGGCAACAGCAAGCTGAATGTTGCGAAACAGGAGCTGGCTTACGTCTTGTCAAAACCGATGCCATGGGTGAGGAATTGCACGGTTGGATCTTGTCCGAAGCCAGTGTCTGGCTGACAGAACTTGACACTGATGTCGTATGTTCTGTCAATCGTTCGATACCCAAGTAAGACCTCATTGGAGAAATTGCCTCCAGGGTTTGTGAAGTTCGCAAAGAAGGTCGTGGCATCGTGGTTGTCCTGTAAGGTAGGAAGATTGAAAGCCCCATTGCGAGCACATAGGGTGACTGGGACTGAGAAGTTCTGGCAGTGCTTCGCTACTACCGAGCTAGCAAGAAGGGCGGAGGCCACCAATGATGGAAGATACATTGTAAGTCGTAGGAGCAATGAGCCTTTGAGAAGACGCGGCGGAGGGAAGAGAAGGTCTGACAATGCACAAGACTGGGAGGAACGAATGGCAGAAGTTGTGTGCGAAGAGTGCGGAGGAGGGATTCAAAAGGAGAGTAAATGTGGGGAAGCAGTATTTGAAGGGAAAGAAGCCGTTGTGATGTTTACCTATCGAGTTAGCGGTTTAGCTACCATCTTGAACACATTCGCGTCATTCACTACGGTCCTCTTGCAGCAGATCTCCCCGTCACCTTATCAATGACCGTCGTGATTCACGGGATAGTCCCTCTCCCGACTATGGTGCAGCCATAAGGATTGGACGGAAACATCGACACAGACAAGCGAACCCTTGAGTCGCTTCGTCCATCACCTGTGGGAGGTGATAGGCTCGCCCCGCGACTCAAATATGGGAAGTGGTATGGTCAAGCCTGAGCTGGGTTACATCTTCCAACGTGCGTGATTTGTGGGGCTGCCGGCATATGCTGCCTGCTCCTTAGGCAAAGCATCAGCATTTTCCGCCATAGCTGAGGTCACGCTTCGCCGCAGCAACGTTGTTTCGTATGTATGCGCACCCTCGGAGAGCGAGTGGAGAAGCCTTTGTTCCGTAGATTTTCGTCTGCCGTCGAGAAATTCGACCCGAGCGAAGGCTTGAACATGTTGCTCGCTGGGTGCGCTGAAGAATGGAAAGGGAATCTGCACCGGGTCGGAGGATGGCAAATGGTCAAGGCCCCTGCGGACCTGCGGGCCATTCCCTCTACTGCAAGCATGAAGATAGAATTAGGAATGGCGCGAATTTGATAGCTGCAATATGCGAGTCATAAAGCGATATCGCATGCAGCAGTAATGTAGGTACATTACATACCTAAATAACATGCAGATTCACTCGTTAGTATTTGCCTATTTTTATTTATTATTGATGATGACGATGATGATGATGATCATGTCCTTTATCAAGAAACAACCTTGAGAAGAAGATGCCAGAGATTAAACTTTCAAGCTAACTCTGAGCAATCTGACACCTGCCTTGAGCCGCGAGTACTAAGCGTTTGACAGATATCCTATCGAGCCACATGCCTGTAATCATTAACCCACTGAGCAATGTCCATCTCGACAGACATACAACTACCTGTCGGCAGTAGGCAGCTGGCCATCAAGCATACTATCTCAAGCTTGGACTTTGGGGACAGGAAGTCATACGCTTAGTGCTTAGTTACTAGCTGGCCAACAAGAGCAGGCCAAACGTTACCAAAGGCACACCTCGCCTTGTTGGGAGAAGAATCCCGGCCTCGCTGGAGGGTTCCAGTATCATTACCGTCGTCAGTTGCTTGTTCCAGCTGTCGCTTAACTGATCAACGTCGGCCTGTCTTTAATGTCCGAGCCCCACCATCCCAATCGTATCCTACCTTCCTCTCCAATCTGAGCTTAGTCTGGATCAGCAAAACAGATTCGAGCCTCCAGGGAGTCACTTTTCTGTGGTCCCGGGCTGCAAGTCATTCTAAGTCGACTGTCACCCATCCCATGCACGACGGTAAATGAAAATTCGACGGAACGAGGTTCCAGAATGTTAGAGAGTCTGTGCCAAAACGGATACCCCCACTGGCCATTGCCTCGGGAAAAGGCGTCATGCAGCAAGCGATGAAGCGACTGTTCCTGAGAAGAAGCCATATGTAGACCCTCAACTTCAAAGATAACGGTGATATATAGCTATGGCCGAGGATGTTGCATCTTCGCTCTGTGGTAGCTCTTTGCGAACGGCGAAGCACGTCGTTCCACCGGGAGCACGTCTCACGTCTCCATGGAATCAAGCTGTCTGGCTCTCCCTGAATACCCTGCTGGCTCAGAAGCGAGAATCAGGAGAACAGGCGAGCATATGCATGCACGTACGCACGCATGCACACGCATCGGTCCTGGTCTCTTGGCGTGGAGGAGCAGTATCTTGATGCAAATGCTTGTACCTATCTGCTTCTGCTCGTAGCCGGACGAAGCATTGATTACTTTCCGGAAGACGTCTTGCTCGCCACGAGGAGCCCTCGGAGTTAATGCTGACGGCCCCTTTTATCGATCCCGGAGCTAAGTGTGCGGGGCACGATTAATTCTCCTAGTACTAGTACCTCCACATAGGTCATAGACTTTCCACACTCGTAGAGATGTAGAGACGTAGAGATGTGTGGGCAAGCGATCATACGCTTGCAAGCCTACAACTTGTATCAGACATAAATTACTGTTTAGTGACGGAGTACAAAGTCATCATCTTTTGGTCTAATGGTAACGATTACAAAACCCGTCCCTTTTCTCATAGAGTCATAGGTGCCGTAATATATGGATGTTCATCCCTGTGTTCAACGTGGTCCGTGCCACCACACCATCCAGATGGACGCCCATTTTCTCTTTTCGCGCCGTTCAGCCTGAAATGCTAAGAACTTCGAGCTGAATCTTCCTACTCCATCGTCCATCATGCCAACAACGGGGGCTTGCCATCCTCAAATCTACCAACATCCTCCCTGAATACCATGCCAACGTCTCATGCCACCAATATACGAACCACAGCTTCTGCACCTCCCATCTCAAACGTTGCCATTCTCGGACGCAGTCGCCATTCAGCACGCAGAATCTTATAAATCCATCTGTCAAGCCTGCGGAGGATCAAGATCCCTACGGAGGGTACTTGATCCCCCAGCCATCATCCTTTGTGTCTTCAATGCCCTCCGAGACTGTCTGCGTTATCATTTGCTAGCATCTGGATTGAACTTGACGCCGCCCGGGAGGCTTTGAAGCCATGTGTGAGCGTGCCACTTCCATGCCACTTCTCACCTAAAGACCACGTCTAATGGTCTTCTCCCCACAGGCTTCATACGCATCAACCCCTCTACCGCCCCTCTCAACCCGTACGTACATGTCGGAGAAGACCTTCCTCTTTGCTACTGAAAATTGAGTCGCAAGACATGTTCAGGAGCAAATTGCCCTGTTCTGCTCCCGAGACCTGTCTTACAACTTAATCATCTACCTTGAAGAAGCAACGCTGATCCCGAAATGTGCGTAGACCAGGCGCAGCCCCAACCCTAACGACCATCTACGACGAAGCCGCCGCCACCATTCAAACCTCCTCCGCGACCACATCCCCGTCAAATTCCCTCTCCAAGGAACCACCCACACCCAAGCAGAACTCCAAGCGCCGAAAGAAATCAAATCCGTTCCGTATAAAGGCCGCGAAAGAGGGTGTGGTAGGCACGGGGAAGGAGAAGAGGAGGACACAGACCATAGCGGATAGTTTGGATCTCGGCGGCGATCTGCAGATGGATGCGGAGAATGGTGGGAGCAGGGTGGGGGGTGAGGGCGGTGAGACATTAGTTAGGAGGAAAACCGTCGCGACGGAGATAGGGTTGGGATCGGTCCCCTGAACAGCCGTTTGAGCCATGGAAAAGCCAGAAAAGTTGTCTTACACTTTTGGTATCGGGTGGGTGCGAGGTACGTACATCTCGGCGCCGACCCTTCCCATTCGGTAGCAAAATGCAGGCCACAGGCCATCGTTCAATGCCAGAATCCTCCCATGCTCTCCAGAACTCTCCGTCTTTTTTATCTTCTTTTCCCCCTCATTTTTCACTCACAACCGACCCCCCCACATCCCAACAGCGAACCCATCTTCCCACCCCTCTCTCTCTCTCTCTCCTCTGTCCAATCTCATCTCAGTCTTCCATCCCATCCCAACACCTTCTCCCCCCATCCCCTATCATCTACCTACCTACCTACCTACCTACCTACCTACCTACCTACCTACCTACCTACCTACCTACCTACCTACCCAGCCAGCTCATCCGTCCGTGCGCCAATTCCCCTCATCCATCCATGCCAGCCCGCCCCTTCTTCCCACGTGAACGAGACAGACCACCGTGGAAGGGGGGTTGGCATGGCATGGTTGCCGTTTATGGGTATTGTTGAGGCCTGCTGTGAGATCGCGTGGCTAAATTTTGAGGAGGATGGGGGTGGGCTGGTATGGCTGATGGAGGGGGGGGGCGGGGAGGCGGGGAGGTCGGTATTGAAGCTGGCGGGCTGGATGAGGTGGGTGGGAAGAGGGGGATGGAGGGGGATTTGTCTTTTGGGGAGTTTTCAACCACTACGGGAGCGAGAGCATGGTTGGGTACCTTACTTTCGTTTCCAATGCTGAGGTCGGCTGAATTTTCGTCAATCCGACAACAGGTTGACGTTCACATACATGAAGATCACGAGGTCTGCGGCTTTGGGAACACTTGTCATCTTTGCATTAACATTTGTGAAAAGATTTACTGAGAGAAGTATATAGTCGAATGAAAAGAGCTTTTTGAAAATTGGCACAGGAACTTGGCCAACAACAGATGATGAGTGCTCAGCCTCGAATCGCAAGTCGTGTCAGTGTATGGTCGCGTCTCGGTTAGCAAAGAGACCCATGCTAAAATGCAGCGCAATGTCAGACGGCAGCACCAAAGCCCTAGATACCGCCTCCTCCGAACCCTTCGAGGCGCCTTCCAAACTCATTACCCTCCCCCCCAATCTCCGGAGGGTTCAGATTGAATGGCATAAACCACGCACTCGTCTGCAAATCACCCATATACCCACCCGAACCCAGCATCTGCTGTTGCGTCTGCGGTGACAGATCCAGTGGATTATCCCACATCGAAGTGGCCGGATCGCTCAAGCCTTGCTGGTTGCTTTGGGGATCTTGAAGGCCACTGGTCATTGCGCTGAGGGCAGAGGCAGAAGAAGAGCCAGTGGGATCGTTGCCTGCATAAGCGCCGTAGACGAGGTGGCGGTCGAGCTGGGGAAGGAGGGCCGTGTTGGCGGGAGTGGAGAGAGGGAGCATGTCGTAGGCTTGAGGGAAGGAGTTGGAGCAGGGTTGGGGGTAGAGCTGAGGTGGGTGGCCGACAAAAGCGGAGGGATCCATATGTGGCTGCGACATGGGGAGGGGAAGCATGCCTTGTTGGGTAGCATTGGTATGGAAATCTGGTTGTTGGAGCCGCTGCTGGGGTAGACGATCCTCTGGTTGCGAAGCGATCTTGGCGCTTTTCTTGCCGGACTTTCGAGGCTGGGTTGAGCGAGAGGGTGGCGACTGGGTGTGGAAGAAGTCTTCCACGCTTTGGAGGTCTTTTCCGTGACTTAACGTGACATCGCTGTTGGGTTCCTTCTTGATCTGGACCGCGGGATCCTGGTAATCTGTCTCTGAGACGCCGTGAGGATACTTCTGAAACCAGTCTCCATACTGAAAGATAGTATCATCTTGACTTGCCATCTCACTCGATCCTTTCTGGGACGCATCCGCATGCTGACGGTATATGTCCATAAGGTTTTCGGTCATAAAGTGGAACATTCCCCAATGCTTCTTCATCTTGCCCAAATATTTGAAGTTGCTGGCAAGATGTTGCTTGCACGACGCCTCGATGGATTGTTTTTTGGAGAAGATACCCCATACATGTATGGTGCTCGACATGAAAGCACAATAACCAAGGAACGGCGCAACCGCATGATGTTCTGTAGCGTCGTTGATCAAAACCGATATCTGGCTAGCCGCGTCAAGAGCTGCCGGCGCTGCTTCGGCAAGAAAGGATATTGGCATCTCCTTTGGATTTCTTCCTCCCGGGGCAGTGGGTATGGCAAAGCGGTGTAGAAACAATACCACCTGATGTGAAGCTATATGCATAAAGAGGAACTGATTCCCTAGTTTCTCAGCGGCGTGGTTCTTCAGGTTTTCACGAGTATTTTGAAGTTCCGCAGGCAATGATGTCTTGAAGTCGCTGGCTTGTCGTCTGAGCTCAGCATATTGGGATTTGGTGTCCCAGATAGGGTATTCATCCCTCTCTTTCCCTCCCATGTTCAAGTATTTGATGATGCGACCCCATAGGACTATTACGCGGATCATATACGCGGCTACTCCCATGTTGCCTTGAGGGTCAGACAGTTGACCAGTGTCACTCTTCACAGGATTTGGCACTCGACCGTCCAGACTTTGGGTGGGACCGGGAATCTCCATTTGAAAGTTGGATTCTTTGACAGGCAGCTGCACCTTTATGATATCTTCATCGGCAAACATGGGTCGCTCAGTCCCTGAGGATGTGAACCGATCCATGAGAAAGCAGGCCCACATAGTCCTCCTCCTTATTTCCCTATCAGTGAAACTAAGCTCAGACTTGTTCTCAGTCTTCCGTCCCAGCGGATCGTGATCCAGTTCTCGGTGGAGTTGAAGAGCATAAGCCATTCTTGTGGCCATGCCGCCAAGCATCCAGCTTCTTCCACCTTGGCATGTTCCGAATTCGTGAAGACCAAGTAGCAGCAGTACAGTAAGAGTGGTAATATTCGGCTCATCGTAACGACGCAAGGCGATGTCGCGTGCTGGACCAGCCCAACTCTCGCCTCGCAAGAAGGCAGGTTCGGTGTTCAATTGAGGATGCGAAGAAAAGCGTGCAGATACCGCGCACACAGCAAGGATGAGGACAGGAGGCAACGTGCCAGCACTATCGAACTGTTAGCGAAGTAGATGCAAAACGATAGGAGAGGGGCATCGCGCACCGTAACCTGCGCATATAACTTGGCTTGTGTAAAAGATGATATGATTGCCCGTACAGATTGTCAAAGAAAACTTGTGATAGATGGTCCTGGAGTTCTGGTGTAGGCAAGTGCTCTGCACCTTCCGTGTTGACTTTGCTTTCATGATTACCTTGGCCCTTAGGTGGCTGTGCAGTCGGCTTTGAATCTGTCCACTCGTCCAGCTGTGGTCCAAAAGCCTCTTCGACACTCCTCTTCTTTCCACTGTTTGCTTGAGCAGCAGCAGAAGGTTTGATTATTGCCCTTGGTACTGCCTCAGATTCTTCCTTTGGAATTATCTTAATGACCCTTTCCTCCATTCTCTTGAGGCGCTTGTCCAACATTGCCATGTAGTCTGTTCTCGGTGCCGCTTTCCTTGTAGTAACTTTGTAGACACACGGTATCCGTGACCGCAGACAGTGCTTACAAGCTGGCTTTTCACCAGAACATCGTATCTTCTTCCGCCGACAGGCAATGCAGGCCAATGGCAGTCTTTTGCGCTCTTTGCCCGCTTTGGTTTTGAGTTCGCTCCAGGGAGGTTTCTTGTCCGTCTCTTCTTTGGCTTCGCGCTGCCCCACATTCTCGTTGCTCGAGCGGTGTGTCCAGGATGCACGCCCATCCGACTGACGTTTTGTGTACTCTCGTGTGCTGACAGGGCTTGTGGGCTCGGATCCGTCTAGGCTACTGTTTCTGTGACTGTGCCCATTTCTTCCTGCAGCGTGGGAATTTGCTCGGTGACCTTTTTCAGACGTGTTCGAATCTCGCCCTTGAGACAATTCTGAAAACGAATCCGTTCGTTGTTGATCGAATTGGGCCTGAAGTTCGTGTGAGGAGGGTATCTTTCCCTCAAAAGATCCATTGAAATTATGGTTCTGCTCTTGCGCACTGGCAGAGTGAAAAGGAGGCACGAAAGGAGGTGGATACGATTGACCGGATCCTGGAGCCATCATTTGTGCCTGTGCATGTGTAGCGTCGAGGGCGTAGTTTTGAACCTCGGGCATGGCGAATCCACTGAGCGTCTGGGAGTTGCTTCGGGCGGAACGGGAGTGTTGCAACATGCTCTCTGCAGCAGCATACTCTTGAGCCTCTATCGATGGCCAACCTGGAGCGCTGGTGGACGCCATAGCGTCACAGACCTGATATTTGTGTGGTAGTGCTTCGCTCGGCGATACAGACGTTAGATTTGTAGATGATCGCCGATTCTTATGACGTGGGCGCCCAACATCAGGGACGGGCAAACTGAAAAGGAAGGCAACTGATGAATGGTCGGTCAGATATTATGTTTACATTTTGAAATTCGCATAAAAGAAAAGAGAAAAAGAATGAACGTCAAAGTAAAGACATCAATGCCCAGCGAAAAAAGGGCAATGTAAAGGGCTGAAGCGTGGTGTAATCTTGGTGGCGCAACTCTGACAAGCCGAGGCCGCCAAGGCCAGAGTTTCTGGAGTCTGGAAGCCTGAGGGAAAGCGTCTCTTTTCTACTGTACCATAATCACACACAGCATCACATTCATGAGCGAAAAGGGGCCGGCAAAGTCTTCGTGAAGCCGGCCTCGCCAATACTTCTACAAACGCTGTAGCTACTCTACCAATAATCATAGAATGGCGTTCCAAATGCAACTCCAAACGCGACGCTGTACCATACAGAGCTGCAGTCTAGCTTTGCAAAACGGACATGGGTATCAATATTGCTTGAAAAACAGCCACGGAAACCACTAGCTGGTGCAAACATCCACGGCATCTTACCGTCCAACATGCCCTTTCTGTAGGATCTCTTTGATCCACCCTTCAACCAGTCCAGAGTTGCCCTTGACGAGCTCTGCACACTTATTCCTGACCATTTGCATCTTTTTAATCCGATGCTTTGCGGCGTCCTTCAGCACCCTTCCTATAACATCAAACTCAGTCTCATCCTTATCTTGTAGGTATACCGCGTCCTCCGGCAGATAGCTATACGCCGCCACGATCTCCTTGGTCGCAACCAAGGGTGTGCCCCCAATCAGCCCAGCAGGTACGGTGCTGGAAGCCTTGCGATCGAGGTATTGGTCATTGGCGAAGGCGGGTAGGAGCGCGAAGGTGCGGGAGAGAATGGAGTAGTACTCGTCATAATCGAGCGACTCGTCGAAGCTGACGTGCGAGATCAGACCGCTTGGGACTTCAGGGTGAATCCCCTGGCCTAGCAGATGAAGGGTGACGTTCGAGTTCATGGTTCCATCTCTTTCCGATGATCTCGAGTCTATGAATTTTTGGAGGTGAGCAAAGATCGTTTCGTAATTCCGTCTTGTGGATTCATATAGGCCTTGGAGTCCAAACCCAAGCTCCCCTTTGTCTGCGTCGACGGCTGTGGGTAGTTTGGGGAGGTTGACTGGGAAGACTGGAGCAAAGGGTCTGATCGGAGGTTTGGTCTTCCACGTCCTCATGCCGGTCTCCTGGAGGAATGTCGCTGTGTGCTGGGAAAGCGTGATGAAATCCACCAGTCCCTTATCAATCCAAGGGGCCATGAAACTTTGGTGGTCCTCATTCGCCCAATGGTCGGCGTGATGGACGACGCAGAGTAGTTGTGTCTTGCCTTCCTTGAGTAAAGTCTCGAGTTGAGATGCGATCTTGATGCGATCATACTCGCATGTTGTGAGGACCAAGATGTCTAATTTGGTGGCGTCGTCGGCGAGCAGCATGTCAGGCGGTTGGGCTGCTGGGACCGGTTTGGGAAGTTTGAAGTCCTTCATGATCTTCTCAATGCCATAGCGTTGGTTTTGTTGAAAGAGGCTCAGATTCGATCTTTTCTGGGAGCCAAAGGAGTGTACGAACGCTGCAACGACTTCATCGTGATATCCTGTGGTCTCCACGATGGCAATACTTAGAGGCTTCTGGGAGACATCGCTGAGAGGAGACTTGACAGCACCGCCGTCATTGGTAGCGAAGGAGGTGTCCGAAGAATTGGTATCGTCACTGACAATAGTTTCTGAGAACAGCAAAGACTTGTAGGAGAATTGCCTGTTCATGTTACTGCCGAAGAGGAAGAAGCCCACCAGGAAGAGTGCTGCCGCAGAAATGGCCAAGAAGCCGGAGAAACGTCGAGATATGGCCATATCTTGGGGTCTATTACTTTCGTTTTTACAATTGCTGGATGGTTGGATCGTTGAGTGTTCGAAGCCTTACTCTTAGGCTGCGCGTCGCTCATAAAGGTGTGCAGGACATCTGTTCCCACACGTCCCGCTGCCGTACACGAAGCAGATATCCAACACGGGGGATACACTGTCGCTTACAGAAATCGGAGCACTAGAGGGACGCGAGGGCATACGAGCGAAGAAAATGGATAAAACTCTGCTGCTGTATGTGGCAGGTGCTAGGTATTTGAGTGAGCTGACGTTGCAAGAATTCTCGCGCTGGGAGTACTTGGGCGACAATGGCCAGGTGCATTGTCTTATTTTGGGGAAATGCCATGACAGATGAAATACGTACCTTAGTTCTCAAAGGCTGTCGTGGCGCTTGCCCTCTCTTGGCAGGTGGATTCTAACGAAACTAAAGAGCGACTTTCAGGGGCACATTCTCGTACTTTACTCAGGTATGTTCGCGACAAGAATGTAACTTACTTTTAGCCATTCGTTCTTTTTTCCCGATTGAGAATTCCATAAGATTGCAACAAAGAGAAACATTGTTGTTGTATTTTCATGAAGTAACAGCGCGTAAGATGGTACTTTAATGATGATAAAGTAAAGTAACGTTTGCTGATGTCAACGTATCGGTCACCTTGCATTCACAATTTCACATTGCATGAGCTGGCTGCACATTTCACCCGGGGACCCCACTCCGACACCGCTAGCTAATCGTATCGTGCGCTAGTGAAGGTAATTTTAGCTACTTTCTACCTTGATTTCGTGAATTCTCCCCGAAACGAAACAAGCGGAAGTGCGGCTGGAAGTTTTGAAACCCCTCATCATTGGCGATTGCCCCTAGCCGAGCCTGCCAAGCGTAAAGTACGACTCCTCTTCAAATCTAAGGTAACCATGTCCTCAACTTTTCCTGCTCTCTTTGGCCATCGCAAATAGCTCAAACCACCACCTTGACCTCCGCTGACGACGCTGGGGGCCTACATTTATGCTTATTTTTCCGCACCGAACTTTTCCCACACCTCCTCCCCAAGCTTACTGGCCCGCTCTCCCTTCTCCATCGCCCATTTCTTAGCCGTCCCCCAAGCCGTCCGATCCTCCTCCGAGCCCGGTCTCGGAACCTGGGCGTTGTCGGTATAGCCCAAAGATGGCAGAGTGCCGGACCGGTTCTCGTCTCGTTGCTCCGCCGCAAAGCGCTGATCCGGCGTCATGTCGGACGCAAAAGGGTTCTGCACGTAGCCGGGCGGATGCTCGAGGCTTGCTCGGATGGGCATGTCCGGGGGGGAGGAAACGCTACTCGGTGGCGCTGCAGGGTCAAAGGAAGGTCTCATGCCCGTAGAGGTTGTAGATGCGGGCGGGAGACCCTGGAAGGGCGGATCCACCGTCGGCTGCGACATTTGCGGAGGATACGGTTGGGGCTGAGCGGGCGTAGAACGGACTGGCGCGTAGTGCTCCGATGATAATGCTTTCTCGCCAGCTTTGGGCGGGGGTGGCAGGCTGGCCGGCGCGGTGATTGTAGGCGGGGGTGGCACGGGTGCTGCTCCTGGTTGTGGAGCTGGTGGACCATAGCTGGAGTTGTGCGGTATACTGCGCGTAGGGGTCGGTGCTGCTGCTCCAGGCTGAGCCGGTGGGTATGCGTAAGGGGAAGGTGCAGTAGTTTTGGCCGGCTGCGAGGGGGTTATTGCATTTGAGTTGTAGGCTGTCTGTGGTGTGACGCCGCTGGCTTCCGCTGGGCTTATGGGATCTTCGGTGTGGATCGGTATCCCTGACATTGTGGATGTGGCATTTGATGGTCAAGAGGAACTTTGACTTCAGGAAAAAGGGTCAAGGCGCAGTTATTTGCGGACTTCACGTGAAGCAAGGGAGGCCTACTTCTGCCTACGAACATACGTCATCCGGCCTGTGGGCGTTTCAGAGTGGGACAGCAGGTTCAGGGTGAGGATATCTGGCCAGTCGAAGTGTGCAAGCTTATGATTAGAACCAATGAGTCTACCTCTCGTTATGCAATCTATTCCCATGAGACGGACCAGACCGATAAAGGGAAGAAGAACCAAGCGGAGTTGTGACAGTGCAAGATACAGAAGTACATGTGTATGAAAGTCGCCAGCTTGAATAGTACAGCATCAGGAGCATCAGCTGCACCAGCTGAATGATCACCCCCTCACATCTCAACCGTCGCGAAATTTTCACCACGTACCGCAAACCTCAGCCTAGACGGAGCACAGCACCTTACAGTCCACGTCATCCATCTGTGCCGGAATGCAAGAAGCTTTGTAGTGTATCTAACCAGATCCACCCTTGAATGCCTTGCCGAACATGAGCAATTGGACTTGGTCGTAGATCGAAAGCACACCAGCACCAGCGACACCACGGAGGATATTGGCACCAGCACCCTTGAACAAAGATCTAACACCCTCAGCGGCAATAATTTGGCGACCGGCATCAATGGAAGACTTGTACTTGACGGCCTAATGAACGTTTTAGTAAGTTGATCTTGGGTTAGGAGATTTGCAACGGTAACTCACTTCACCAGAAGTCATCATCATACGCCTACGGATAGTATCGAGAGGGTACGAGCAGATACCAGCACCAGTGGTGACAGTCCAGCCGAGCAAGAAGGAGGCCAAGAAGTTACCCTCGAGAGAACCAACCAGGAGAACAGGCTTGAGGGAGTCGTACATTCCGAAGTACAATCCGCGGTAGACGATGATACCAGCGACAGAGGGACCGAAACCACGGTAGAGACCAAGGATACCGTCAGAGGCAAGAGTCTTCTTGTAGACATCCACCAGACCGTTGAATTGACGGTCTCCGCCAGTCTTTGAATTCTTGGCGTCGTTTGCTAGACGAGTACGGGCGTAGTCCAGGGAGTACACGAAAAGGAGGGACGTAGCACCAGCGGCCTATGATCATTAGTTTGAAATATTTATCTATATCAGCCCACTGGTTACTTACACCACCCGAGGCCAAGTTGCCCATCATCCACTTTGCGTAGCCATCACGCTCCTTCTTGAATGCGAACATGGACTTGTAGGTATCACGGAAAGCGAAGTTGAGGGCCTGGGTTGGGAAGTATCGGATAACGTTGGCTGTATTACCACGCCAGAGCGAAACCACCCCCTCATTGGCGACTGTGCGGCTAAAGCACTCCCCGATGCCAGCATACTTGCGGTCAAGGCGTCCAGTCTTCAACATCTCATCCTGTTGGCAAGCAAAGTTCAGTAGAGATTCAAGTCCGGATCTTGGAGTTACAGCCTGTGTGCTACGCAGCTGGTGGTTGACAGGAAAAGGCCAGAAAGACCACCTCAGCCTAAAAACCATGCTAGAAGCTGCTATTGCAAGATGTACAATTCCAAGCCCCAGTGTTATAAATATTCATAGCATTACTCCGGGACGAATGAAGAGATATAGCTTACCTGATTTTGAATGAGGAGCTTAACACGCTCGATAGGAGCAGCAGCGGTTTTTGAGACGGCAGCAGATACACCACCCACTATAACACGCTGTCAGTCAGCCGAAACATTTCTCACTACTCTAATTCGCGCAGTATGTTTGCGTTGGCTGCCACCATCCAGCTCTTGTTCTGATTCGGTGAATCCTATGTAGGCCTAGATGAATTGAGATACGTACTCAAGAAATCCACAACGAAGCCCTGTTATCATAGCTTATATTAGCCTCCTATTCTTGGTGTAATGGGGTGTTATTCTATCTTGCGCCATCACCAGTGCCTAGCCTGACAAGCAATCATCGTGATGAGGACATTGGAATTTCACCCAATCGATGTCGCTTGAGATGGCATTGACATGGCGCGATATCGCGCAAGATTTGATGGGAGCTGGAAACCTACAGGCATGCTATTAAACTGTCAGCTTTCGTTCATCAAACAGTGGCTCAGGTCAGAAGGCAAGCTCAGAGGGCCTGGAAAAGACTCCAAGGACTTGTTGCCGATGCAATCCGTCTTGCATCATTGCAGCACAGATAGTAAGGGATTACGGTGAGACCTACCCCATAAAGGACTTCTTGGCCTGGACCACCTCTCCTTCAGGCATCTCGGCGGTATTTCAAGGAAATAAAGGGTATGAGAAAGATAAATTGAAAGACTGAGTGGAGTGGAGTGGAGTAATTGAGACCTAGGTCGTCGTTGGTGTTCACGAGTGTTGTGATGAGTTGACAGAAGGAAATTTTTGGTAACGGATACCAAGCCACTAGTGCTCTAGTCTACAATGGGAATATAGCTCAAGACGATACTTAATGTCTTCCTCTTCCGGAACCTCCCGATCTCAAAACTTCCATCAAAGACAGACACTATTTGTGTGAACGACTTCTTTGGAGACACCTCCAACTGCAAAGGACTGCCTACAGAATCCGGGTCGAATATTATCTATGTACAATGTTGGCAAGCCAATGATATCAGATCTTAGCCATCGTCAAGTGCTGGATGGCTTGCTCTTCCTTGAGCGTGTCTTTTTCTTCCCTTCCTTGATATCAGTCCTATTGGGGGCTTTAAGCTTCGATTTGTGATCTGCCAAATCCTGACCAGCGAGCACCTCAGCAAGCGTCTTTTGTGGTCCCTGCTCGTTGCCAAAGGTCTCCTTTCTCCACTGCCGTAGCCTTGCCTTTTTTCCTAGCCGCTTCTTATCCTTCTTTTTCTTGTCCGAGTCTCTGAACGCAGCCATCTTTTTGAGTCCTGCGTATTGATTAAGCTGACTGTCCGAGGCCATCAATATATCGTGTGGCGTAAGACCATATGCTATTGGTGAAGTTTCTCTGTAGCGGAAATGACCTGCATGCTTCTTGCTGAAATTGGATAGGGTTTCGTCCACCTTTATGGATTCGTCAACAAGCTGTTCAATCTTGCGGCGTTCGAGCCGGGCCTCCTTTTTGTGCTCGTCCCTTTCGCGTCTCTTGCTGGGCTTTGACTTCGGTTCTGGTTTCGAGACTGACTCCGAGTCGCTGCTCCCATCATTTGCGATCGTGGCTCCACCAGCAGAGGACTCATCATCTGTCATGGAGAATTGGGGCTTTTCGTGTTCTGCTGCATCAAAGTCAAGTACGAGATCATCAATTTCTATGTCGTCCTCCCATTTGGGCTTCGTGATCTTTCGTTGACTCTTCCCTTTCACCTCACTGCTGTCATCTGTATCATGATCGGCATAGTAGTCGTCACCGAAACGTTTTCGCATCTCTTGCTCCCATCGTTCGTCATCCCAGCCGTCATCAAGGAAAGCGGGCCAATCCTGCTCCTGGATTGACTTGCCCCGCAAGCCTGCAGCATCTTTAATTTTTCGAATCTTTTCTTCGACTTCAGAAACCTTCAGCTTTCGGTAACGGGCTTTTTCTTCATCACGAGCCTGCCTTGCTGCCTCTTTCTTCATTTGTTCAGCTTCACGTGCCTTCTTTCTAGGATTTGTGGGTTCTTTCCGCACGGAATATTTTGCTGCGGCGTCTCTCGCATGAGAGAGGAGCTTTTCATGGGAGGCTTGCGGATCTTCGAAGCGCAAATTATACGCCTCCTCGAAGAGCTCCGCTCGACGATCCTCTTCCTCATCATCAGACTCGAATGGCTGAAACTTGGTCCCGGCCGCGGGGACCCATGCTCTCGCGGACATGTAATTGGATAAGAAAGTTTCCGGGTCCTTGTCGGCGGCCTCGAGGTCCACCTCCGGATTCTTAATCTTCAATCGAATGGTTTGACTCTCTTTCTGTGATGCAGAAGGCTTCCGGACCAAAAAGTCGTCGTCACCACCCTTATCCTCCCCAGAGTCAATTTCACTATTAGCCGCGGCATGCATTTCCTTCACTATGACATTTTTGAGATCGTCTTGCTGCTGTGCATAACTCATGGGTCCATCGTCCTGAATTTTGGGGGACGCAGCAACTTCAAGTATGTTTCTTCGGTGATAGTCGTTAAGATACATAGGCTTTTCATGTTTCGTTTTGAGGCCTTTGCTGTCTTGAGCCTCGTCATCTAGGTCCGTAAAGAATTTCGCTTTCTCATCGTAGACGCGAGGATCCTTCCTCCGGATCGCCTCAAGAGTTTCTTGTATTTGCTTATCAAGAGCCTCGGATGCCAGAAACCCCTCGTCATCCTCCTCCTCTGAGTCTGTAGAAGATCCTATGCCGTCATCGTCGTCCTCATTTGGCCCCGCCCTATGCCTAGTTACCGTAGATACGTCGTTGCCGTATTTTTCTTGGACTGTTATGGTCAGTACGTAATCTTAGTAAGATTGGGCAAAGCTTTACTCACGCTTGTGAAGCTCCTCTCTTTTCTTATTGTGCTCAAAGCGTCTGGCAAACTCATGGTTTACTTTGAAGCCGTGACCACCTGTTTCTGATTCGTCATTCCGCACAGACAATCCTCTATCCATTTTGGACACACTGTCTTCCTCGTCGGAGATATCATCTTCCTCTAAGAGTCCCTTCAATCGCTTTGTAGGCCTCTCACTCTCGACTTGCTCATGACGTTTTATTTCGACATCTTTGAGAGCTTGTGAGCCTTTATTGAAGCCCATCTTCGCCATGATATTCAATTCTGTGGCATGTCGGAATCTATGAAGGCAGATGGATGGCTTTTGTGTTCTCAGCCTTTGTAAGGGACATCTGCGATTTGAATATTAGTTTGCCAAAGTGTCGAGAGGGTACACTAGTAACGATGAGGACTGGGGTTACGAACTGGACAACTTGACCGTAAACATTATCCGTCCGTTCAAAGCATTGCCGGAGTCGTGCATTATGATTCGTTGCGTATTATCGAGACACTGCAATTCATAATTTGACGACTCTCGGAGGAACCTCGGTGCGCTAACTAACTCTAGTAGAGCGACTCGAACGCGACGATTGAAACAGCAGTACCATCCTCAGAATTCACACCTACTCATATTGCGATCTCTTAGCCTTCTAGGAGTGCCATTGACTGTGAATGACCAGAATGTACATACGTCTTGCGAAATGTTTGCTGAGTCGATGAAGTCCTCAACGCCTTCCAGCTAAACAGCTTCTTCGAGACCTTACTACTTGGATTTGTGCTCAGTATGGCCGATATCCCTGCCCACTTGGACGAGGGCAGGCCAATAACCCTTCTGTATGAAGCTAATGTATCATTCTTTTCCAACGATCCGCCGGCTAATTCGTGCTAGTCCTGTGGGTTTGAAGGAAGCGGCCCTCGATTCTCCAACATTTAGATCGGGGTTCACTCACTTCTCCGAGCAATTCGACCTCGTGGAGAAATGGCTAGAAGGCTACGTAAAGTGTACTTCAAGGTTATCACACGAAGTTGCAAATTTCGAATCTTTGGTCAACGGATTCCTTACACAGACGACACCGCCTACCTACCTTTCCGAGGCCGTCATTGATCATGACTACACGTTGCTGGCAATGAAGAGATATAGCGAGGGTGCGAAGGAGTTTTGGACGGCAACCATGTCTGGACTTAGGAAAATTCAGGTGAACATAGTAGAACCTATCCGGACTTTTCTCTTGAACGACCTTCGATCGTTCAAGGAAACTAGGCGAAATCTTCATGTCACGCAGAAGGAGCTTGATAACCTGCACTCACGCTACTCCGGTCAAGCCAAGACCAAGGAAGCTTCATCTTTGCGAGAAGACGCCTTCCAACTCCATGAAGCGCGAAAAGCCTATTTGAAAGCATCGATGGACTTCAGTGTCACAGCGCCACAGCTACGAATGGCACTAGACAAGATGCTTGTGAAAGTATTCGCAGATCAATGGCGCGACATGCGGACCCCTCGGCAGAACATAAGCGGCTCTATCGGAAAGTGGGGCAGTGACATTGAGAGAGTCAGAGGTTGGAGTCGTGAGATGGAGAATGGGGAAAAATCCTTCCGACGAGAGCTCCAGACTGCCAGGAAACAGATTGAAGAGAGCGCGGAAGCGGCGTCTCGCCCCTCACGCGAACTAGAGGATTATGCTGTTGGGTCAGCCTCGGCATCCGCGGTCAGAGCGCCTTCTACTACCAACCTGCAAACGCCGGGTGGTAGACCACGATCTGCCAGGTCTGAGAAACAAGGCTGGCTTAACTTGCGGACTGTCTCGGGAAAGCCCTCAAGGACTACATGGCTCCGGAAATGGTTTTTTGTGAAAAACGGCATTTTTGGGTGGCTCGTACAAGGCACTCGATCTGGTGGCGTTGAAGAAAGTGAGCGCATCGGACTTCTACTTTGTAATGTGAAGCCTGGTAATGCGGACGACCGAAGATACGTATTCGAAGTGAAGACCAAAGACACCACTATAGTCGTCCAGGCTGAGACCGCTCCTGAACTAGTGGAATGGCTTGCAACGTTTGAGATTGCCAAACAGAAAGCTCTTGAAGACCCAGCAAGCACGGAGTCTCCCGGTCTCGGTCCTCGGGCTCAAGATCCTGCCTTTGCGATCTCTCCCCCAAGCGCACCAGAATTTGCTGCAAGTGCTGCTGATTCTGGGATGCCACAACACACGGACGACAACTCCGGTACATCCGGACTGGACCGAAGCTCAACTCTCCCTGTGCCTGGAGGAGACCCTTCTGCTAATAGGAGCAGCTTCGATGTCACCAGTCATCGACGCTCGTTCACCGAGAGAGAAGTAGATGTTAGCAGAGATCCTGCGTCGAGAATTATACAGAGGCTAGATCTTCATCGGAAGCCATTGGGAAGTGATAAATCGGCTGGCTCGCTTGCTAGCCCTGGACTTTCTGGAGGCGGTATTGCTAGTCTTATAGCAGCCAGTCACACGTCCATGCCCGTTGGACCTGGAGCGCTACCAACACCTCCGCCGTCCGAGACACCAGTATCAAGGAAATCGTCTGCACCGATTCTTAGCATGCGAGATCTACCTATGAGCACATTAGCCCCCAACACCCTAGCAAACCCACCTGCACCCACGAATCTTAGTGCAGCAGCTGTGATCGTTAATGGCGAGAAAGGTATTGGCGTAGGTCGTATAGATGCGTCAGGTGGTATGCCCAGCGGTCTCATGGCCAACATATGGGGGAGTGCAAATTGGGGTCATCTCAATAGGCTGGAACGTGGTGAGGTAAAATCTCCGCAGGAGAAGCCTATGAAGTTATCAGACCCACCAAGCCCTATGGCTCGCCCCTCGAATGCTTCTTCTGCAAGCGGATCTCCTCTTCACAACGCCGCAGTCTTGGGAGCTAGCGATTCGGCCTCAGGCTCTATTGGACTAGACAAGACTACCGGCATGCCATCAGCACCATTCCCTTCACATCGTAAAACTATCAGCCTTGGTGGGGACGAGAAAAACGAGAGCTCTCAGCTAGACTATCCCAATTACTATCCGCTGCAGCTCAAGATGCAAGACGCGCAGTTCCGACTGTTGTTTCCCAATGTGCGTCGAGATGAAAGACTTGTATTAGTATTTAAGGCCACGTGGAGTCCGAACGAGCAACAAGAGTTTCCAGGAAGGATCTTTGTCACTGCTAAAGAGATTTATTTTTACAGCAATCATTGTGGTTTAACTTTAATCACAGGTGTCGGCCTTGACTCAATCTCAGAGATCACAGCGGCGACGGGAAAAGAATGTGACTTCGTCTTCTGTCATATGAAGAACAATAACAACCAAACAACCGGTTACAATCGCATCACGATCAAGACCTTTATAGAACCGCTTAGTCTGCTTCAGCGGCGACTCAACTTCTTGGTGCGGAACCGCACATCACAAGGGATTGGCATTGAAGAGATCATGAAGACTCTCATTAAGATGGAGCAAGATGATCCGGAAAGCAGCCCGAGCATAGACAGCTGGGAAAACGTATCCATCAATACGCCCACTGATGGCGATTCAACCCCCAGGCGCAATGCATCCCACAGGGATCAGCGAGACCTCAGAGCGAGTAAGGCACCTTTCGTTGTTATCTCTTCCTATTCGAGACTGCTTTTGAGTCGCGAGACATCTTGGAGGAACAAGCTGCCCATTCTGCTCCCCTTTCTACTCCCCAGTTATGTCGTATTACTCAAATCTTATCAATGAGTGGTAATACTTACTCCGAAATGTGCTAGGCGTGTTAATTGACCGAGGGCTGTATGGGAGTAGCGCTCTCCAGCTAGACAGCGCAGGAGACAGTAGCAAAGCCTTCAAACTTCCGAAGCAGCCTATCACATATGCTCCATCCGGAATGGACAAGTTGGTTTTGGAGAGAAATTGGGACATCAGCCCGAAGGCTCTGTTTCATATTATGTTTGGAGATAAGAGTGTGGTATGGTACGTGCAGTTCGGAGCAACTGATCCTTCCTGATTTTCACGAGCTCCGGGTTTCAAAGACCATCTTTTGAGACCAGAGCGCTCTTCTGATTCCCCGATCCTAGGTCACAATTCGGCCTCTTGCCCTGAAAAAGCCATGCTGACTCTTAAATCTGCATAGGCAACTTCTGTATCACGAACGGCGGGCTCGACGTGAGTGGTTTTTGAGACTTTTGGGGCTTTCATTACCACGTAGACCACGCTGACAGCTTCAAAGACATCAAGCAAAAACCGTGGAGTAACCAACTGGAACACGGGTACTTGCGTCGTGATTTCGAATATCAGATCGAGTATCTGGATATTTTGAGTAAGCAGCTCTTATAAGACAATCGCCATTCTCAGCCCCAGCTAACTGGCCTTCACCCAGGACGAGTACGGATTGCCACAGTTGAAGACCACCAGATGGTAGAGGTGGCTAATGAACACCTCTTATATGTTATCTCGGACCGCAAGCGCCCTTGGCATCTCCCACATCGCGATAGTTTCCTCCTGCTCACTAAAGTGGTCATCACTCATCTGGCCAAATCAAAGTGCAAATTGGCCGTCTATACCAAGGTCGAGTGGACTAGACCTCCACCTCTTATGAAGGGTACGTTGCCCATCCGTGGTTCCGCATTCTGGAAACATGCTGACAATGATAAGGTATTGTTGCCGAAGCAGCACTGAAGGGACTTGAGCTTGACGCCTTGGACTTAGCAGACGTGATTGCGGAGCAAGTGAGGAATTTTGCAAGTGCCCATGGTCGAACGAAGAAGGCGATCCAGATCTTTGGCTCGGTTGGGCTCCAGACGCAAGTTTCTTTGTTTGCTGGGAACGATGCGCCATTGACATCGCAGTTGCGGCGTAAAATGAGGCGCCGAACTTTGACAGCGCTCGCTTTCGAGTCTCTTGGTTCGCTTTTGGAAAGTGTCGCCACCTCGGCAGTGCAGATAGTGTTTGACCTTGTACGATGGACCTGGAAAACGATCGACGCAAATAGCGTTCTGCTCGCCATTCTGGCAACGAGTGTCTTCGTCAACGTCATCTTCTCTTCAACGGGCACGTCCGAGTGGTGGAGGGAACGGAAAGCTGGCAATTTTATGACTAGGTTGGGAGTCGGGCCAGACCTCACAATGAGCAAAGCCGTCTACCTGCATGAGATTCATGAATTTAACGCTCTGGAACTTGACCTTCGAGAAGCTTCTAGCAGTCAATGGTAAGTTTAATTCCGAGTCCCTTGTTGGTAGCCGGCAGCAACGATCTTACTGGTCTTGGTGTAGTCGAGATACCTTTAGTAGCGTCATGAATCTTGGAAATGATTATGCACATCAGCAATCACAACAGCTCCCCTCTATGAGACCTTCGCAGACTCCAGCAGCTCGTCGTCTACAGAGGAGCCGAGAACACTTGGGCTTCCAAAGACATGACTTGCTCGTGGCAATGCGAGTGATCAATAACATCGAGCGTGAGATGCTGCAAGCCGAGTGGGAGAACTGGCTCTTAGAAGAGAACGTCAAATGCAAGCATTTAGGGGCTATGCTGAGTCACAACACTACAGGGAAAAAGAACAGTGGGCAACATGTTTTGGATGGCGAATCCAGACACCTCGAGGAGGTCCGGGCGTGGCAGAAGCAATACTGCGACAGCTGTAACAAAGAGCTGGAAACCGTGGTGATTTGAGTGTGAAGCAGGGTCCGGAGAGTAGCAGGAGGACTGAGCTCTAGCCAGAAACCTTGCAGCTCAACTCCGATTCCCCATAAGGAAACTTCGGCCGTTCTCGCTCTAGCGATCCTCCAGATGTTTGATGGCTCGGTGAGACCGAGACATTGGGACAGCGAGTGGGTGTGCGACTGGTGCACAGACCTGCCCACTCATTCTTCGACCTCGACGGAAATCTGCACCAGCAGTGGCTAATCTAGGCGTTCAGTCTGGCAAACATCTAGCAAAGGCCCAGGGAATACTTGTCGTGGCCTTGAGGCCTCAAGCGATGCTTCACCAGAAAACCGATCTTCTGGAAGCTGAGGGCACTTCTGGAGGATGATTCGTCGTTTAGGTCAGGAATGGGAAAATATGATGCAATGCAAGAGGTGTGCAAAGCCCCTGCAGAATAGGACATGTTCAGGCTGTCAAGGTCTGCGGACCGATACATCACCGTTTGTGTGAGCCTAAGGTTTGCGTCAAGAACGCTGTATGAGGCCATGCAAGTATCAACGGCAGGGTCCTCAAACATTCCTAATCTAAGCCTATTGGGTTGAGTTGTGGCTTTCATCCCTTGCCTCCGTGCGCTCCCTGAGACATCTTTCTAGTCACTGATAAGCGCTTGCACATGGCTACTTGCCTAGGATACATCGGTACCAGATTGATACATCACACTGGGTTGTATTCTGATGACAATTTCCGGAAAAGCCTCCGTCTATAAATCTCCAATGTTCCTCCCGAAACAGTGTGTGCCCATACCCATTAGTCTTGCGTTGCTTAGTCATTTCAACCTTTCTTCAGTCATTCTATGGCAGAGCACCCAGAAAGACCTCTTCATGTTCGAGCCGAGACTTATGGTGGCTGGCACACCCAACTTCCGGACGACTCGATATTCGAGTCCACATTTGGACAGATATCATGTTCACAGGGTCACGACCAATCCGCTGAAGACTGTAATATTCGACAGCAAGATGCAGTTGGCTGTTCAATGTCGAATAACCTCAAATTACCGATGCCGACCCATTTTCGCCACCCAATGCGAAAGCTACAGAGCCCTTGGAGCGACGGCTATGACTTTTCTTCAATTGAGTCCGCGCATGTCGGCTTCGGCTCTGATCTAGAGCCAACGGAGCTTGAAGCTAGTCACAGTGCGGTCAACAACAGCCACAGCGAGGCTTTCAAACATCAGCTAGCGCTGGATCAGGTAGAGCCTTCGGGCTTTTATTTGCGCTCTCCAATCTCAGGTCTTTGGCCCTTATACTTGCTACCTCATTGTGTTGAAGGATTCAGCTGATTGTTCCTAGATCTTTCAGCCGCAACCAAAACATCGTTCCCCGGTTTCAATACGGCCAACTTCGAGTCGTATTTTGGCTTCGATGCTTCAACAGCCTCGGCGTATGGTAACTTCCCTGCGGCATCGAGCCCTAGTGTTGCCGATTCTTCACCGCGAGCTCACTTTCGCATATCACCACACGCTGGATCATCTCGTGGTAGAAGCCGTTCTGATGGCTTGCTAGCGGTATCTAGAGCCGAGTACCAATCGCATCTGATCAACAGCACCGTCAACATGCTAGCCCCTGCCTCCCATAGCTCACAGCCATCAGATTCGCCGGAGCTGACACCAGGCATGGCGGAAAACGCCGTCGACTCGTTTTCTCAATCACCATCAACAACCTTCTCAGACTTGGACTTCGACTCTAGGTCTTTTGACCATGCAATGGCTCTCGCAGAAGCCAGCTACTCAGCACAAATCTCAGAGGACACTCCGAGTCACGCTTTGCAAGCAAAGTTCCATCCTGCTAAGCAACCCAAGAGTTCACCCTGCAGGCATCGCGAATCTTCCCCACCTGACCTCTTCGCACCCCTGAATATTACTCCCGTCACCCCTCCCCGTTCAGAAAAAGTCCGCCACCAGTCCCTCCGATTTCCGAACGATCTCTACACTCCTCTATACGTCCGTAACCACGGCATCAAGCGTGAGGGGTGGTGTGGCATCTGCCGCCCGGGCCGCTGGTTAGTACTCAAAAACAGTGCGTTCTGGTACGACAAGAGCTTCATACACGGCATCAGTGCTGCGAGTGGCAGGCGGTTTGAAGAGCCGGTGGAGGTGAGAAGGACGACTGGAAAGGTCAATGGGCAAGGAGAGGGGAAAGGGGTTGGGCAAGGGGATGGATGGGAAGGATTGTGTGGGACTTGTGGAGTTTGGACGACACTGGGAGGAGGGAGGAGAGGAGGTGTGCCGTGGTTTCGCCATGCTTATAAGGTAAGTCTTGAAATTTTGAGGAATTGGGGGGGGGGGAGTTGTGATGCTGATGACTGCAGTGTCATACGCACCCCAAGGTGCAAGATATGCCGAAAAGGAGACGGGAGAGCAAGGGCGAGAGGGTTTCGACGACGATGACGTCTAGACCTGTTGGTAGTGGAGGAGGAGATGATGGCGCTGATGGGGACGCCAAGGAAATCCTGTGATGTGCCCAAGGATTCTTGGACCACCGTGTGTCTGCACCTTCTTTGACATTCCGCTTTCGGGAACTGCTGTCTGGCTGGGTAATAGTCTTGCTGCGTAATTTGTCTCTTGGGCGGTAGTAGTCTTGTTTCATACTATCCTTACATACACACATCAGGGCTTGGTTTTTCTTTACATGCAGAGTGAGAATCTGACGGTAGTAGACGACTTATGGAATGTCTGAATGGTCGGGCTTCTTACCGTGATATGGCCCTCAAAGGGTGGTTTTACCCCAAAATCTTTATATTCTCTGCTCGCCAGTCCCCTTCGCGGCCGCCTTCACAGCGGACGATTGCCTCTTACCATCGATGTGCTTGCCTCCCAATCACTAGACTACTGTCCAGAGTTGTACTTAACGATCGTCTTATGTAACTTCCTCGGAGGCGGCCTAAGGTTCGAGGACCAAGACAAGGATGCAAAACTCACATATTTGTCTGCCCTGTATTTCTCTAGCCGGAGCCATTTACCGACAGTGTTCAAACAGCTGCTCCTCGTAGAGACGTTATCAGGTTGATGAGCAGCAGGATTAATTCAAATTTTGAATACTCAACCCTCTTTACACTGACAGGATCTTACGCTTTATTGCCTTAGTCTTGCCTTGGCGTAGGTCGATTGGGCCTAGCGCCATTCAGCTCAGCTTACTTTATATCGTGCACTTTCACTGTGCAACATAATTAAAGTATCAACCATACGAAGATTCTACATCAACTCAATGATCTCGAGTCCCTGACACAAAGATGCAAGTCATGTGCGGGTCCCTGATTCGCCATGTCAAAAACAGTCAGAAGATGCCGAAGCAGCCCGAGACACAAAACCGCTGGTTCACGCTACCTCGTGAGATACGTGATATGGTCTACCGTGAGGTTCTATGTAAAAAATACTTGGTCCAATGGTCAGCGAGGTGGAAAAGGGGAAAGGCTGTGTTTAACGACGATAGACCTTTATTCTGGTTTAGGGGCAGACACTGGTCCTGGAGAGGACTCTTCTGGATGATTAAGAGACCACTGTTCTGGGCCGACATTGCTCTACTCTTGACGTCACAAGCCATCAGTCAGGAAGCAATCGACATCATGTATGAAGGAAGCTCGTTCTGCGTTTATTTGGGGCAGCAATCGATACGATGGTACCGCATGACCCCGTTACCCCCTCAGCAACTGTTGGCTCGTATGCAAAATTTCGAGATCGGAATGTGCGTGTGTGACACCCTGGACCGCACAGCAAGCGAGACCTGGTTCAAGAATTTCGACGGCAGTCACACCATGCGCAACACCTGCCGCATTTCGTTTCCCTGCTACTACTGCCTACTCGAGTTATACGACGATCATGCACTCTTTTCACGAGCCTGTCGGTCTCTCGTTGGCTTCAAGGCAGTGACCATCACGCTTCAGCTCCCCTGTGCACATGCAGACTTAGAGGAAGAATTGTCAGAACTCTGTAATTCGATGAGGGAAGGTTTCAAGACGGCGTTGGAACCTGACCTTGGGCCTGGCCGTTGCTACGATGTTGAGCACGCTTTCTTTCTGGAGTTCCATCCTCGCAAGTATCTCGAAGATGTTCAGGCAGTTCTGCCAACGTCGGCAGGGTGAGCGCTTGTCCTCGGGGAAGATACTGAGTCTGAGGCTGCGACATGATGAAAGTGCTCCTTTTCGGAGGAACTCGCCAAGGTCAAGCAATGATTGTGGTTCAGAGCTGGAGAACTCGTCATGAGCTTTCCAATAGTACATGAAAATCCTCCGGGGTATCCATCCACACTGAATCCTTTCTCGGCAACGAACACTCGAATGTAGGGTTGTGCTTGTGAAATTTGCAAGACTCTCCTCCCTCCTAATCTGTCACATCAACGCAACTTTCCCACCAAGAAGCATATAACAAAGCGATTGTTGCCAAAGAAATCCGCTTGGCATTATCCATGACCAACAGAGGCTCTACTTGGGCTCTTCGCACCATATCTTCCGCTATCTCGTACTCTGGCAGAGTTCTTGTTTCAGGGGGTAAGACTTATAGGGACCCTTTAGGCGTCGATCACCAGATTCCGGAGGTCAGGTCCCAAAACCTTAGGCGTTCTTAGGGCACAAGTCCCGAGAGCTGGGCGTCAAACTTTCCCACCACCCCGGTTGCCTCTCATCATAAGTCAAGAACGACTGAAGCTACAAGAGGTATCTCCAAAGCACATTTACAATCCATCAAACTATCTGAAGATTCACAGTCAAGGACTTAATTGTATCCTTCATTTTTGGGAAGCTATCGCATTGCCACATCTCCTTTGAACTTCTGTGCCTTGACCGTGCCAGGAATGGGATACTTTTCGCTTTGGTCATGTCAAGTCCGGGAGGCCAAGCAACACAAAAAGGATGGACTGAAGGAGCAGAAAGGTCTGGAGAGGCAGGATATCGGCGCTGAAGTGGGTAGGGTGTCAAGGCGTGAAGGATTTTCAGGACGTTATCGTAGATTAACAGTTGGCCAATCATGCCAGGATAATGTAGATTGAGTACTTTACGATTCTAGGTATTCATAGCAAGATGATGTAAGGGTTCCCCCCTAAACGAGGATCGCCCGGGTAGAGTACCGTACCGAGAAAATCTACCTTAATTAATACGAGAAAATGCCCACCTGAAATCTGGCCTGCTACACGCATACGCCGCTCTTTGCTCTAAATTTGTCCGGACAAACATAAACTCGGTTCGCTTACTCTCAGTAGATTCAAGCCCTCAAACTTACGGAGGTTGCCACCGAAAGTCCTGAACATGCGCTAAAACCCTTGGCATTCTTGGCATTTCTAGCATTTTGGCAAATTTCTTGAATAGCTTCATAATCTACATACGATGTTTCATATAATTACGTATGTACTGATTTGCTCGGTTAGCTGGATCATAGGGCCGCTTATCCCCTCCTTCACGGCCCTCCCGATACTCGTTACCGCCTCGTAAACGAATAACTTCGGCAATATGTCTAGGCATACGCTGCTATCGCTACTGTGCACACAGTAATATCGCAACTGTATACCCCGTATGCATGCAGTAATATCGCTACTATGTACTTCATATGCATGCACTCCATATATATAGCATTGATGTCGCTACTATGCAAAGCATTGATATTTAAGATATTCAAGATATTTGCCAAGAAGAAACCTAAACTCGTTTCACTAACTCTCCGTAGGTTCAGGATTCGGTCAAAACTAGCTAGACGAGAATCCCAACTTTCGTTTTTGGAGGAGAGATCTGGATTGTTCCTGGTTCGGGCGACCCGTCAGGGCGGGGCCCCGTCAACCGGAGTGCTTGGGCGCTTTTGATAGGGCTGAAACATCAAAGCGCTTGTACTGGTACTAATCTTAGTACTCGGAATATATTTAAGGCCCGAGGCGGCCAGACTCAAAATGCAATGAATACGATGCAACGGCCCAATGCAACGCTCTACTCTTTTGGTAGAAGACCATGGTAGACAAGTGGTGGACAGTCTACAGAAGGTGCTGGAAAGAGTCGATCCCGTCCAGAAGATCCTCACCTCTATTGCTTCCATTCCTTGGGCTTTATCACTTTTTTCAAGGCTCCATCCACTCCGATCTCTGTTATCGGGAAAGGTAAAACCCCCGACTTTATAGTCAGACAACGCTCCTTGTCAGCTTACTTGTTCGCTGTCTTCAATTCGAGACTCGTGACAGAGAGCAATGTTAGGGTCGTGATATGTCTGCGTTGTGTCGAGTATAAGTCTGCTAGTCTCCTCCGAAAGGAGCGATTGGTTGCGACCCTTGAGTCTTTCCAACGCAAAACTTTGCTCACAACATATTGCTTCCGCAAATGTACCCGTCAATGACACTCTATTTCGGTCGTATGTCTTATTACCTGGAAATGTGCATCTCATCGAGAGGGAGAAAATGCTATTCGTCAAACGTGGACATGCTCTCCCAATCCTCCATATGCAGTCGCCCGTGTTTTTGCAGATCATTACAATATCCATCGTTCATGTCCATAGGTATCGAGAGTTCCGACTCGGACATGCCCGGCCTCACTGACAGCATGACATGATGGCTTCGCGACCTCCTTAAATGCGTGAGTCTTTACCCCAATGCAGGTAACTCCTATTCTAAGCTTTCGGTACCTCCCTGTCAAAGTCTCATGACACTGCCGAGATAGAGGCGAGCACCGATGATGGCGTGCTTAGGAGAGCGATCCTGGCGCGTATACATCCTCTCCACTGCCCCCAACACAAGAGCCTATCCAATGTCTCTCAAATGCATGATCTTTCAGCCTGGGAAGTTGCAGGTCAATGCTGCAAAAACCATCCATGACGGAGTCTTCATTGCCTGTTGCGACGATCCGCCGCTGCCTCTACAGGGATCTTGACCGGGTCATTCCCATCTACAATCACTACGTCTCCAATACCATCGTGTCCTTGGACCTAGACACCAAACCTATCCTATACATGCAAAAGTTGTACAACTCCGTCCTCGATCAGGATCTGCCCTTCCTCATCGTAACCATCAGCAATGATCATACTCCCGCTCGCAAAGAAGAAGACATCATAGGTTATGCATACGCAAACTTTTACCGCCGCTTGCCTGCCTTCGGCGGTACCGTCGAAATTCTCATCTACCTTGACCCAAATGCCACGGGCCAAGGGATTGGGAAGAGACTGCTGGACGTTCTGATGGTGACGTTGAAGGAGGTCACTCCGGCTACCGACCGGGACCATGGTATCAGGGAGGTGTTGGCGATTGTACCTGTGGATGAAGGGCGTGATGCTAGTGGATTTTTTCGGAAAGGGGGGTTCGAGGACAGGGGATTGTTGAAAGGAGTTGGGTGGTACGTATATTTCGGAGTATATCCTTCCTGTTCGATAGCAGATAGCTTCACTCCTCCGCAGTGTCCTTTTGTTGGGGCTGCATGCTATCTTTTCGGGACCAGAAAGCTTCTTCACTCTCCAGCACTGTCTTTTTGTTTGGGTGAAAGGCCAGGGTTTGGCAGCAAAAGGATTTTTCAGCTCTCTCAACTGGTCTCATTTCTCGGGATTACCTGAAAACAGCGACACTGACTCTGAAATCTACGCAGGAAGATGGGGAGGTGGATTGACACCAGAACTTTTCAACGGTCCCTTGCTGAGGAGCCAAAGGATGGAGAGAAGGCCGTGCAGAAGAAGAGACAGCCAAAGCGACACTGGTGGAGCTCTGTGTTTCGCCGAAGATGACGGCTGGCAAGGCCGATGGTACGGGACTAATGAGAACGGTCCATTGGATACTACACTCCAGAGGAATAGACGGAGAGCAAGGGTCAAGACTTGCAGGGATTCGATGTACAGGGCTAATATGCCGGGCTTCACCGCAGCGGGGAGGTATTCGATTTAGATTCTCACACATAGAAGATCATATGATGTGTCCCCATGTACAATACCCCGACCCAGATCCCATTGCCAAACCCTATCCAGACGCCTTACTCATCCTTGGTCGGTGTTGCTGCCCTAGCAGGCTTGCTGCTTCGGTCGCCACTTGCGATGGAGAGACCGTGCAATATGTCACGGGCGAACTCATAGACCATGTAGCTGGGGAAGACGAGCCATAATCCGCTACCGACGGTGTCAGCGTCGCTCCTTGAATGCAAAATGGGGGACGTAGGACGGAAAACCCACTTTGGGATGATCCACAGGAAGAGCAACGACAGCGCATCATTGTGCCCGATATTGTCGAAGCCGGAGAAAAACTCATTGCACCCTTCCCGACCTCATCAGCCCCGCCTTCCCCACACCCCCCCAACCGGGGAAAAAAAAAAACAGAAAAAGAAAAAAACCCCAACTCACAATAAAGCACCGTCTTACTCACCGTCATCACGCTCACCGCGAACCCCACCAAACACGCCACCCCGCCCCACCCACCCCCCACCACCCCACCCTCCCCACACCGCCACACCACCCACAGGTACGCCGCGTAGCCGACGCTCTCCACGACGTTCAGCCCCGCCTGCGCGCCCGTGAAGCCGTTGCGCGCCTCCCACGCCTCGGCCCCGTACATGTGGTCGACGCGGCCGTAGAGGGCGTAGGGCAGGAAGAGGGGCGCGTGCAGAGCGCCCCGGGGGGCCATCGAGTGGGGGCGCAGCAGCACGTAGGCCGTGTCCCAGCATACGAGGGGCAGGGAGACGAGGAGCCAGAGGAGGGTCAGGGGGGGGGGGTGTGGGTCCAGGGGGGGGGGGGGGGGGGGGGGGTGGTGGGGTGGGGGGGGGGAAGGTGGTTGGGTGGGAGCGGGTTGAGACCATGGTTTTGGTGTGGTTGGTTTGGTTCGGGAAGAGGGGGTTGTTGTTGGGGGGGGTGGAAGGGAGTGGAACGGAGTGGAGTGGAGTGGGTGATGATGCTTTGTCGGTCTTGGAATGGGGCTAGTACTGATCGGGCGACGTGCATTGATCCCTTTTTACGGCGGATGTCTCGTCCTCGGGGATGCGCGGACACGGTGCGGTGTGACAAGCGCAATGTTGCCTGCGGGTTGCAGAGGGCACGATCTTCGTTGGTGCTATGTATACACCACCCAGTCAGGAATTCCAAGGAAGTGCTTCCGTCACTCGACAGGCCATTGGCGAGAGTGACTTGTTGCATTGAGTCGGGTACCTTTTCAGGCTCGGGAGGCATGAAATCTGGCAGCTGTGTTGGATTCCAAGCTCTGTTATCTGTTTCTCAATGCTCGAGATCCGCGGGGTTTTTCAGAAGGGTTCATGATTGGGTCCGTGGTTGACGGCATTCCTGGCTCAAAAGAGCTAGGTTTCTCGATTTTCCTGGTTGTCAGGCTCGTGTTTGATGGCATTTTTGGACAGCAATGAGTGGTCCTGGCTTGTTGATACAATATGGACTCCCAAATCGAGCGCCTCAAACCTTCTCACTGGGGCAGCATTTGGATGTGGTCCGCGATAGCATACATAATTCTCCGAACGCTTGCTGCCTTTAATATTGCTAATTCTTTTCAGGTCAGAAAGAAGCGGAAGATCCACTAATAGTACTATCTACCGTCAAGAGCAGCCTCAACTCTTCAAATCGTTCCATCCCCTGCCAAAATTCGGTATGTCGGTTCCATTATCTCACCTTTCGATGCCTGCTTCACTGGCCTTGTCCTCATCCTTCGAAGTACTCACAATCATGACGCCATCATCAACGCACTCCAGCAAGTCATCCAAGCAAGAAGTGCCATCAACGTCCGAAAACGGAAATCCTACTAGAGCTCCTAGAGATGAATGCAAAGGATACATTTTTATTTTGATAACGATGCTCCTGTTGCTGGTGGCATTCATAGAGAATATGCAGATTCAAGACAACTGGCTGTCCAGCGCCAGACACCAACAGCAGGTGGCTAAAGTGCAACGCTGGCAGCAAGAGGTACCTGAAATGCAGCAAACACAGCAGGACTGGCGGTCTCACATGGAGAACAATTACGACGAGTTGCAAGAATGCAAATCTAAGCTTGAAGAAGCAGATAGCAGATTGGAGAAGACGACGCTCTCCAGCTCCAGCGTGACCAGTTTGACTGGGGCTACCAACATGATACCCTTGGAAACGTTGAGATTGGCTTTCCAAGAGACTGTGAAATGGAGGTCATGCGCCTCGGGAGAGGTTGAGTCGGTTGAGGTTCAAGGCAGTGACGGCAGCCGTATGATATGGTCATGCAACAGAAGCAAGCATTAGAGGTTCTGGGCAGATCTTCGCGGAGTCTCGTGGTGCGGAAACGGGGATAGACGCAAGATTTTTTTGTGAGAATGGTTGCAATACAAGAAATTCCGTGACTGAATGGTCATGAGTCCTGAACACTCGGACCGATAGACAGAAATTGCTACAGTCCATTCTGAAGGTGCATAAGCAACGGTTGTATCGTTGTCGTCGCCGGCTCTCCAACATGCTAGGGTCCAGGCAAAACATTGCAGCAAAATACAGCAGCTAGTATTGGTCGATCACCAGACGACCCAACTACTTCTAGTATAGATGGAGAATTTACCTAGTATGCGGAGAGCACACCGTGTGATCTACGCAATCAATCAATAGCTAGGTAACTTATAGAAGCCAACTTCTCGGCGAACATTGGATGCCTGGCAGACCTGCAGGGTCTTCTCACTCGAACCACGAGCTCACAGGTCGGACAGGAAGCCACTCCTAATCCGGACTCGCTTCCATCGTGATCTCTGAGACCTCGGTCCATGCAAAGAAAGACGTGAAGAGAGAACAATGACGACTTTCGTGCGTACGCAGGGGACGGGACCATATGACGGGCACCTAGCCTTCTACAAGTGTTGAAATCTCTCGTAACAGTGCAAATCTTGCCATACTTTCAGACGCCACCGTTGCCAGAGCCGTGGAAAGTCGGGTACGACCATGGCTCCTGCAGGATCTCCGAAGCTGTTCGGCTACAGGCAGGACTTGCCTTCTCCGCGACCGATCTCATACTCCTGGGTCATTGCCGGCAAAAATTGACATAAGCGAGCGGTGATCTCGAGCTAGCAGCGGGTATCCTGAGGGTATTGTGTCATTTGTGTGTTTCTGCGAGCGGTGGTGAGGATCTCGTCTGAAAAAGGCCCTTCGGCACTCTTTCCAAGAGCGGGGTAGCAATCTAGATTCCACGTCGTCAAGGTACTTATCACATGTGGCTTTGACCATGATTCAGTGGCATCATATAAGCTGACTGCATGCACATTTCCTTTCATTTCATACACCGAAATTCGCACCCCCTGCACACACATATGTTCCCAAGCCTAGTTTCCGAAGATAGTCGCGTGAAGTACGTGGGGTACTACTAATAATACTTCTGGTAGAGCTAGTAATCTCGCCTAACTTCTAGTATGAGACTTTGACTTTTACCCCTTGTCTAAGGTATCTGATTCGTCAAATAAAGGAAAAGATGTTTAGTCAGCGTTTCGCAGCGCATACTAAAATCTATTAAAGATCTTACTTCAACGTACAGCCGAGGGTACGGAAAGCAAGCAAGGCGAAGACAAGGGGAAATATTTGCAAATTCGTCTAATTGCACGGACGTCTTCTTCTTTCAAAGAGCCGCACTAACATGGACGTCATGCAGAGGCGGGGTGCATATTTAGTCGGCCTCTCGGTCATGAAGGTGGGCAATTTTGTCCAATCGAATGTGCAGATTTCTTTCGAACTTTCCATGGCTTTTCCAGACCTCTTGGCAAGTTGGCCGTTAAAAAGGCCTTTTTACCCGTGCTAGATCCCGTAGGCTTGATGTCCGTCATTGATCACATAGTCCGAACTCAGAGATCTTCACTTCAACCTGTCACTCCAGGGAAAATCCTGCAACCCTGCAACTCTGTAAGCCTGCAATCCTGCATCCCGTCTCGAATTACGTCCCGAGGGTGTCTCGACCACGACGCCTTTTGTTTGACGCGAGTCTCAAGACCCCGCTTCTCTTGGCGGTCATCCGACTTTGCTGGCCGCTGGCAGGGGCGTCAAGAAGGATAGAGGATGGGGGAAGAGGATGATGGAACCCATGACGCTACAGTGACGGCGGGTGTAGTAAATGATTAAAGATTAAATGAATTAATTTGGCCTTATGCTATGAACCCGGGGGGTCGGGGCAAGGGTCAGGAGATGGTGGCAGATGTTAAAAAGCTTAGAAGACGGATCATGCGGGTGTAAGCAATGCGCGAACATGGATATGGTCTGGGGCGGGGTACTCTAGTCACTAGTCTTCCCTACCTTTAATTTTGCACAAAAGCGTTGGTCGTTGTCTGGACCAACATGTCCAAGTACCGGCCGAACTGAGCGACGTTGAGACTCACTTCAAAGGCTCCGGGGTGTTTACAAAGTTTTATAATATTTTAATATTCATGCAGGAGCCAGCGAGCTTGATAAATGCGCCGTCTCATCATTCTCGCATAAGTACGTAGGTACATCAAATATCAAAAGATTGCTATAAAGAGCTCGACCGATGCCCATTCATCTGTTGCATCCCCATCACATTGCCCTTCCTCACTTCCATTTACACGTTGACGATTATTAGCTGCACGTAGATACCGCCCCCCATCATGTGGCTTGCGCCTTTCTTCCTGCTAGCGACGAGCTTCGTCCAACCTTCAATACAACAAGATGGGAACACTTCAACCACATACCCCGGTACAACATACCCCGACGCCGTCTCTCCCAATCCCGCAGCTTCGGCTGATGCCACATTCTCACCACCACACTACCCTTCGCCATGGGGATCAGGCGCTGGAGATTGGGCGAGTGCCTATAACAAGGCTACCGATTTCGTCAGCCAACTCACCTTGATGGAGAAGATCAACCTGACTACTGGTGTTGGGTAAGTACAATACGCCGAGCAAAGGATCATGCCCGAATCCTAACGAGAAGATAGCTGGCAAAGTGAGCGTTGTGTCGGTCAAACCGGAGCTATACCTCGACTTGGATTTCGAAGCTTGTGCCTGCAAGACTCTCCGGTTGGGGTCAGATACGGTACGTATCTTGCATGCTAGGCATACATCGTGGCCCTGCTGACGGTGAGAAAAGCGGATTTCAGCTCTGTCTTCCCCGCCGGTGTCAACGTGGCCGCAACCTTCGATCGAGGTATCGCATATGCTCGAGGGCAGGCAATGGGCGCTGAACACCAGATGAAAGGCTCAGACGTCCAGCTTGGACCTGTCGCTGGTCCCCTCGGCCGTTCACCGGAAGCGGGGCGGAATTGGGAAGGTTTCAGGTGGGATGGTACATTGTAATGCTGCAGGGCTTGGCTGAAATTCCAATCCAGTCCCGATCCTGCCTTGACCGGCGTCCTGTTCGCCCAGACTATCCAGGGTATCCAGAGCTCTGGTGTCATTGCCTGTGCCAAACACCTTATCGGCAACGAGCAGGAGCATTTTCGTCAAAGCCCCGAATCTGCTGGCTTTGGCTTCGACATCAGTGATAGCATTAGCGCAAACATCGACGACGCCACCTTGCATGAGCTCTATCTATGGTAAAGCTCTCGTGGACACCCGGGACATACCCTCATGCTAATTCTCTCCAGGCCATTTGCGGACGCGGTCAGAGCCGGTGTTGGTTCCGTCATGTGCTCTTACCAACAAGTCAACAACAGCTATGCCTGCCAGAATAGTTACATCCTCAACTACCTCCTGAAAGGCGAGCTGGGCTTCCAAGGATTTATCGTGAGCGATTGGGCGGCGCAGCACTCCGGTGTCAGTTCTGCAATTGCAGGCCTTGATATGTCAATGCCTGGCGACACTGTCTTCAATAGCGACCATTCATACTGGGGAGCGAACTTGACCGTTGCCATCCTCAATGGCACAGTACCGCAATGGCGTCTCGATGATATGGTCACCCGGATCATGGCTGCTTGGTACTACGTAGGTCGTGATACCACGTCGATTCCCATCAATTTCGACTCCTGGACTACCGACACCTATGGCAACGAATTCTTTTACGCCAAAATGGGCTACGGTTTGATCAATGAGCATGTTGATGTGCGTCAAGAGCACGGGAATCTCATCCGCGAGATTGGCTCCGCCAGCACTGTCCTTCTTAAGAACACCGGAAACACGTTGCCCTTGACAGGAGAAGAGAAGTTCACTGCGGTCTTTGGAGACGACGCTGGTGATAATCCTTTGGGTCCCAACGGGTGCCCCGATCGAGGCTGTGACAACGGTACTCTCGCCATGGCTTGGGGTTCCGGAACTGCTAACTTTCCATATCTTGTAACGCCCGAGACTGCCATTCAGAATGAGGTTGTAGGTAATAACGGCGTGTTCCAATCGATTACCAACAACTTTGCTGCGGGGCAGATTCAAGCGCTTGCAGGTCAAGCCAGCGTTGCCATCGTGTTCGCCAACGCCGACAGCGGTGAGGGATACCTCGACATTGATGGCAACATTGGCGATCGCAACAATCTCACTCTGTGGGACAATGGGGACGACCTCGTGACCAGCGTCTCCGCTCTTTGCAACAACACAATTCTAGTCATTCACTCAACGGGCCCAGTACTCATCGGCAACTATTCGACGAACCCAAATATTACCGCCATCCTCTGGGCTGGAATTCCCGGCGAACAGTCTGGGAACTCTATTGCAGATGTTCTCTACGGACGTGTCAACCCAGCCGCCAAGCTTCCTTTCACGATGGCTAAGGCTCGCGAAGACTACGGGACCGATATCCTCTATATTCCAAACGAGGGTACAGGCGCTCCTCAAACGAACTTCACTGAAGGTGTCTTCATCGACTATCGTTCTTTAGATCGAACCAATACCACTCCAGTCTACGAATTTGGATTTGGCCTGAGCTACACCAAGTTCTCTTACTCGAATCTGCAGGTCAAGAATATGCGTAGCATCAGCGTGTACACCCCTTCGACAGGCTTGACCACTGCGGCACCAACGCTTGGCAGCATCTCCAACGATTCAGCCGACTACCTATTTCCTTCCAACATGACTCGGATTCCATACTACATCTACCCTTACTTAAACTACACTGATCTTGCAACTGCGGCAAACACAACCGGCTACGGCGACAATAGCTTCGTGAACGCTGGCTCACAGGATGGTTCCCCACAGCCACTGATTGCAGCAGGGGGTGCACCAGGCGGCAATCCAGGGTTATACGACGTGCTCTACGAGGTTACGGCTACTATCGCCAATACCGGCAGCCTGGGAGGCGCCGAAGTGCCACAGCTGTACGTCTCACTCGGCGGACCCTACGATCCTAAGGTTGTACTGCGGGGATTTGAGAAGCTGTCAATTCAGCCAAATATGAGCACAACGTTCACCGCGGATATCACTCGTCGCGATATCTCCAATTGGGACACCGTGTCCCAGGACTGGTTCATCTCGAATTACACTAAGACGGTGTATGTGGGAAGCTCGTCGAGGACTCTGCTACTGTCGGCGACTCTGTCGTGATCGAGAACCAGTTCCTGCGAAGTCAAAACAGAAGCTTGAAAGTAATTGTGGTAATGATGATGAAAGTTGGGGATGAAGCAAGCGTATCCAAAACACATACATCCATGGTGTTCGAAAGCTCTTGAGCACTTCTTAACCACGGAGCCGGACTGAACCGCCAGGAAAGTTAGATGCGTCAAGAGGCAATGACTTTAACATTCTGTCGGACCTTGCTCGCTGTAAATAGGAACAAATAAACCTCAGGGCCGAAAACCCCGTATCTCTATATATTGTTGTACCCTTTGTCAAACCCTGAGTTGTGCTACACCCCCCCCCTGATTTTTAGGATTCAATTTTACCAATCCCGAGTTGTGCTACAACCCCCTGATGTTTAGGATTCAATCCTGCCAATCCTAAGTTGCGCTACAGCTCCCCCAAGCTTCGAGCACCGAAGCCCGTCCCCCCTTTCCCATCTCCACCATCCCTTCCTTTCCCCCCTTTCCCGACCGACCGACCCTCAGCCGATCCGCCCGCCTACAATCCAGCCCATCTCGATGAGTCAGTCCAACCCGGAAAACCATCGACTCCTCCTCCTCTCCGCTCGGTCCAAGAACACCCATCGCTAACCAATCCCCAACGCATGAAAAAAAAAAAGCTCCCTTCCACACAAACTGAGCAAGAAAGTTCCAACCCGTCACCGCGATTTCGGCGGACGGTCCCTTTTTCTCACCTTCCCACTCACTCCGGGATCCCCTGGGGTGGGGGGGGGGGGCTTTATTCATTTGTTTGGGAGGTTGCGATTTCGCCCCCGTGGTGGATGGATGGATGGATGGATGGATGGCGTGACCCCTTTTTTGGATCCGGTCGTCGTTGGAAGGGGTGGGTTTGGGGGGGTTGGGGGGGGGGGGGGGGGGGGAGTTGGGCGGTGGATTGTACTTTTGTTTGTGTTTGTGTTTGTGTTTGGACGCCGTGGGGACGGACCCGTCGAAGGTTCATAGGATCGGGTTGACCCTCTTTTTGTTTGAGATCGTCGAGCGCTGCTGCGTCTGACGCCACGCTACGCAATGCGTTTTTTTTGCTTCTTCTGCGGTCTGCGGTCTGCGATCTGAGGGGTTGGCCGGTGGAGAGGGGGTGGGAGTGGGAGTGGGAGTGGGAGTGGGAGTGGGGCGGTAAAGGCGGTCGGCGGTTTGAGTTGGTAGATCTACTTTTCGCCGCTGTTTCTCTTTCGGGGAGGCTTTTGACAATCGACGTGCTGAGACCTTTCGTTTTTGGGGGGGGTGGTTTTGGGTGTTGCGGTGGGAAAGTTTCTGGGGTTTTACTTGCTCGGGTTCCCCTTTGTCGACACGACGACGGCGGTCCGGCGAGCTGTGATGGAAATTGGCACTTAGTCTGGGGGGTTGGAGTACCATATTCGCTCAAACTTTGGGCTTCACACCCGGACCGGATGTCATTCATGCTTCAGCTTGAGCCTCAAACAACCCAAAAGCATCCCCCACTCCTCGTCGATGTGGAGCTCGTCGACATTCAAGGCATCCGTACCGCTTCGACACCGCCCACCTTTCTCCGGACGGCCTCGCCCGCACCGTGCCCCGGATCCGCTCCGACCCGCGAACCCATCCCCATCACCGACATTTCCCGCACCCGCCCTGCCGAAGACCACGACGACGCGGCAGGAGACGGATCGACCCCCCTTTCCTCCCCTCCCGACAACTCGCCGGCCATCCGTCCCGAGAACCATCCACGGGATCACAGCATCAGCATCGTCCTTCTCAACCCTCGCCCTCGGATCCCGATTCGCGACGGCCGTCGCTCGCCACGCCGGTCCCGGGTCCATTCCATCTGCCGTGGTCGACCAAGGAAGGGGTTGAACGGGGTCGTCGCGCCGGGTCGGTCCGGAACGACGAGTCGGGCCCTTGTCGTAACGCTTTTCGGTGGTCGTTCTCATCCTCCTCCTCATAAACAGGCAACCTTCTCCCTCCTCTCCTCAGCGTACAATCTTCGGCCGCCGGCGTTCCGACAAGCCGGCCGCTCCCCTCGCGATCAACCTACTCGTCGCCATCGTGGTTGCGTTCTTCGCGAATCACTTTATGGCGTGGGCGGTCTGTCAGGTCTCCTGGACGGACAGGGTGGGCGGTGTTCCTACCCCCGAGGTGGTGACTTCGCCGTGCGTCGGCGCGGAGCGTGGCCGGTGAAGGTGTTTGCGCGTGTGGCGGTGGGGGCGAGCGTTGTTTTCGGGTGAGTCGTTGCCTCCTCTGAAACCGGCCGAGTGGAACGCTTGGTATCCGGATTGGGGAAAGAAGCCGGTGCTGAATGTCTTTTTTTTTTGTTTTTTTTGGTTGGCACAGTGTTATCCGTCTTGTGCTGTTCGGTGCGAGATGACGCGTCGCTTACGGCTCGGGGGCGGGGACGCTGCTCCCCGTGGCGGTTACTTTGAGGTTTCGATCCAGTTCCTCCGGGAGCCGGGGGGTGAAGCGAGGGAGGGGAATGGCTGAGTGCTGCTGGCGTACGGGTGGAGATGGGCTTCGAGCTGGGGGGGAATTGAGGGCTAGGGAGTTGTCAGTGCTGACTGCCGTTGTGGTGACTGGGGGTCGATGTCGAGCGCGTTTTTGGAATTTGAGGAGACTTGGACGCGAGTAGAGTAGTAGCAGCAAATGAAATGGTAGCAAATTTGTAATGAGTGGCAACAATGTATGGCATATTGGCCGGGTGTCGAGGGAGAAGGCTGTTGACCTCTTTTTCAGTGACATTGCAATGTTCTAGGAGTGGAGACGCTGGAATTTTGTAAGAGCACATGCAATAAGAAGAGCCTGTGGACTTTTTCCGTGCCCGCGTTGCTGGATTATACACCCGGGATGCCTATGATGTCCCTCATGGCCGGCAACGCTCGGGGGAGGAAATACACGACGAACACGCCTAGAAAAGCTGTCAGGAGTCCTGTGAACTAGCAGGTGTCAGTACGACATTGTCAACGCGTAAGATAAAGGACCAACATACCTTCTCAAACCAGGTATGAAAATAAGCCGCGGTCATGAGCAACATCCACCAACTCAACCCGGCCACGACCAACGGCGCCCCGATACCAGTCTTCCACTCCCCCTCCCCTCCCTCACCCTCCCCTTCCCCCAAAGCCTGCCTCTCCGCCCTCACCACGGCCCCATCCCTCCCCCTCAACATCCTCTCCTCCCGCAACCCCTTCGCCCCCACCAACGCCGGCAGCACCTCCAACCCCAAAAACAAACTCCCCAACACCAGTATAAACACATGCCCGCTGATATCGTGCCCCCCCCTCCACTGGCCCCCCACCGCCTTGCAAGCCTGGCCCGTCACAAACTCCCCCGCGCCCCCCGTCCCCTCCATCGCCCCCGCCCACTGGCACGCCCCGCCCGTGACCCGGAACCCGCGGTCCACCAGCCCGGGCCCGAAGAACCACTGCGTCACCGCGCCCCACCACAGCGTCACGAGCCCCCAGCGCAGCGCGCCCCGCAGCCGCCGCGGCGTCAGCGCCCACGGCCCCGGCCCCGGCCCCGTCGAGGGGTGCAGCGCGAGGAAGGGCACGAAGGCGAGCGTGACCCAGAACCAGGCCACCTTGACGAAGAGGACGTTGAAGAGGTTGCCCTTGCGCGCGAAGTAGCTGGGCGCGGCGCCGGCCGGGTGCGACTGCGTGACGGGGTCGTAGGGGGCGTGGCGCGCGCTGGGGTCGAGGAGGGAGAAGAGGGAGCCGAGGAGGAGGGTCGAGGGGTAGAGGCATAGGAGGAGCGTCTCGAGCGGGGTGGGGAGGAGGGACGCGAGGTAGCTGGATGGGTGGTGGTGGTGTTGTGGTTGTGGTTGTCGTCGCTTTGGACTCGTTGATGGGGGCTGCTTGCGCGTGCTGCCGTTGCGCCTGATGGGCGTGGACGGAGAGGAGGCCATCGGGACTTTTCGATGTTGTGTTCTTAGTGGTCTGGGTGAAGATGCGCAAGAAGTGTAGGTGCCATAGCGAAATTTGTCATTGATGAGTGTCAAAAGAATTTTGCCGCGTGCAGGCAACTCGGTTGACCTCTTTTGGCGCTAGGCTTCGTCCGTCGTTCGCTACGTATTTTCTTGATATTGGCACTGAATGCGTCTTTCCGCCTTCAAGCATACTCAGGACTCACTCGTCATGTAGGATATGTTCCACTCCTAAATCGCGGAGAATAATTTGGCAAAAGATGATTTCGCCAAAATGTAAGCCGTGGCCCTCCCAAGAAGTTGACCCATACCAGACCTGAACATCTGGCTCATGCAGAAACCCGGGCATAAAGCCTCTTCTTCGCATAGTAAAAATTACCTCACGGTATCGTGCCCATAGCCAGCCCAATGTCTCAAGTCCCTTTCAACCTCCCCCATTCAGGTCGAGTCTCCACACCATCGTCCCCGACAACCTTGCCCCTGTCCCATTCTCTTCCTTCGCCCCGTCCCTTCCACTTGACATCCTCCTCCCTCTTCTCTCCGCCCGTCTCCCACTTCTTCACCTCCGCTTCCGTAAAGCCCGCGGACTTCAGCCGCTCAGCCCCTAGCTTTTGCCAACGCTGGCGATCCCGGATCGCTTCCAATGCCTCGTCCCAATCATCGTCCATTTCCGGGTCAGGGTGAACGTCGACCGATGGATCATAATTTGAAGAGAAGTGTGAGTCCATTGCGGAGGAAGACGAGAAGTTGCCACGGCCGCGTGCCTGAACTTTGGGAGCCGGAGGTGGGGGTGGCGGGCCTATGATGGCATCTAGGGGATCAGAGTCTGAGCCTAGAGACGTGGCTCGCTTTTCCCCGTTCGCGTCGCCATTGGCTAAACAGCTGCGTCGTGCTTGATCCCCGATCACTCTCCATGCAGAGCTATCGCGCCCATTGCTGTCTGTGGTAGCGGATGAGGAGTCTCTGGCTGAGCGGGGTGAGCGATGGTGACGCTGACGATTATTTCCGTCTGATCGGGGTGAAGGTCGTTGCCGTGACCTGCTTCGCCTCCGATTCTTCGTGCTGCGTCGGTCGTGCTCATACAGCTCATTGTCATCGGGTCGAGGGTGGGTTCGATGGTGATGCCGATGCCGGCGTTTGTGATGTCGTTCCTCCTCGTCATCCTTGCTACCATAGCGGTCATCGAGGTGCTTGTGGCTGGATGCGTTGCTTCGATAAACTTCACCTTTATCTCGCCCCGAATGTCTGCGTTCAAGGTGTCGCCGTAGATCACGCTCCCCTTCATCTTCACCATTAGTCCGCCGTCGCTTTGAACGGTGATGACCTTCGCTGTTCAGTCGAATACTGGAGTCTCTGGGGCTTGATATCCGTGTGTCGCTATCACGGAAATCTCGAAGACGTGCCCGCGATTCTTCGACTTCCTTGGTCCGTAAAGCAGCATTGTGATTGTTGGTTTCTCTGATGATGTTCTTCAGGAACCTTGTGTTGGGCTTGGGTGCATTGAAAGTTGATCTGTATAAATTAGCCATCTCACACAACATTTTATTTGGACAGAAGCTCGCCTCCGGGGTAAATGCTCTCGTAGACCGTAAGCTGAGTACTTCGCATTGCTGGCCTTTGCATCTTTGGCGAGGAGCTGGGCGACATAGTCATCCGACAAGGGCTCTGAGCCTGACATGGTAGACTTGAAGAATGGAAAGAAGAATTGAAGGAGAGGATGCCTCCATAAGTATTAATCAAGACATGCTATCGACAATGCGATGAAGTGAAGCCAAGGACAAATGGTTGGCTAATCACAGAATCTGCATGTCTTTCGCATGCATGTGAAACGGAGTGCATGTGACGCTACCGATACGCCAAGACATTACTGATAAGATAAGATTAGATTAGATTAGATCTAGCCTCATCTGGACGCCAGACGAACGGTAAACAAAGGTCGAAAAGTCTCCTTCCCGTGGTAACTTGCATCTCGTCCAGGGCATACACAAGATGGCAGATCCTCAACGTGTCGAGAATGTTTTACAAGGGATTCGCTCTTTGCAGGATATCTCCCTCTCTATTATTCGCCTTAGCGAACCCATCTCCGCTACTGCTACTTCCCACCGCACATCTGATGTCTCCACCTCCGCTTTCGATAACCCGTCACCGGAATCTCTAGAAGCTGACCTGAGGCACTACAAGGTACATACTCTCCATTTCCCTGACTACGCAAAATTTTGAATCGAACGCGCGCACAGGAACTCTTCTCAAAACTCCGTTTCTCCTACCTCGAACAAGTAACCAAAGAGAAATTCCTCCGCGCCATCGTTGGCGACCCTCCCCAAATAGTCGAGCATACTGAGAACATCGAACTCGAAAGCCAGCTGGGGGAGATCAAAGGCGTGCTGAAAGCGCAGAAGGAACATGTAGGCGACATGGTCAAGGAGTTAGACGCGCGAGGAAGGGATTTGAGCAGGCGCTATGAGACCATCTCATTGCAGACGACACTGCTCTCGTCGCTGCCGCCACAAATTAAGGCTTTAACTCAGACGTTGGCGAGACTGAGGAAGCAGAATCGATCGGCAGATACGGACGAGACGAATCCAGCGCTTGCTATGCCGTTGCCGGCGACGCTGGAGTTGCTGGACGAGAGGCAGGCTAGTCTGGATGAAGTGAATGTACAGCTCAAGGCTCTACAGCAGGCGCTACCTAGACAGACGAGAACGTTGGAGAATGAGGAAAGGGAACTGCAAAAGCTGGAGCTGGAGAGAGACCGGGCTGTGGGACTTGCAAGGGAGGCGGTCGAGAGGAAGCAGGAAGGTGGTGGTGCTGACGAGTTGGAGAGGAAGGGAAGGTGGTTGAGAGGGGTGGAGACTGGTTTGAGAGAAATGCTAGAGATTGGCGCTTAGGATAGTGTGTTAAATGGGTATTGGTGTTCTAAGGCCTCGTGGACGTTGTGCTGCTCTCTGGTTGAGATTGATTCCCCAAATCGTAAACTCGATTGAGCTGCCTAAAGACGCTTTGTAGATTCAATGCCATTCGCTTCGTGCCTCGAGATGGCCAAGATCCTCGTTGCTGTCCTGTCGGACACCAAGAGATCATCTCTGCCACGCCACGTTCTTTCAGGTGCAGTCGAAGTACATAAACCCCTGCTCCTTCAATTTCATATCAACAAAGCATATCAACGACCGGCTAGCACTCCCTATCCGCCAGCCGGCTTGCATCTCACTTCAACATCCAAACCCTGCTCGCCCTAATCACCGCATCGACCATCATCTCAAACACATCCTTATTCCTCTAAGGCACCGCGATTGGCCGAGAGACTCCGTCAACGGCGACAGTGACAGCCGCCATTTTTTGAATGCTGTCCGCCCCTACCCAAAGCTCCCCACGCCGCAATAGCCTCGTCGAAGAACGAGGTCACTGTGTTACGTTGGTTGAGGGGTTTGGAGATGGCGCCGTTCCTCTCGTCAGCTACGAGGAAACGGAATACGACGTCGCCATTTGGCTCTGAAAGAGAACAATTCGAATGGAAAGCCCACTACTGGTGCAGTGGCCATACAAATAGTACTCGCCATGGCCACCTGTCTCCCCACTATCGCATATCGCATAATGATGGAACGGTTGATCAAACAACCACCAACGCTATGGCCTCATAATGGACCCACTAACCCACAGTCCCACTGTTGCGGCCATTGGGAAAGGGCTCGGACCAGGATAAGGGAGTCGCGGTAGCGGCTGTCGCTGAGGGGATTAGCAGTTTTGAAGTCGCCATTCCCGGCTCGTGGTGTTACATTTCGAAGGCCTTTGAGCAGGACACGGCCTCAAATCGCTCTCAGGGCTTTCGTGTTTGGCATTCGGATGTAGTAAATTGAATCCTTCGTTTTGCGTGAAAACAATGGATGTTGAGAACAGGGTATCTCATGGCAATTGCAATCCAGATATTAAAGCCACAGCGATGTGACATTCCCTGCAACTCCTCCTCTATCCATGACCAAGTCCACCAGACTGCTTCATCATCAGTCAATTACTTCAGCATCGACCCTTGTCCCCGTCTCAGGATCGTATTCAATGCCGCCATCCCTCAATCTCTTGATCTGCAGCTGGCTCAGGGGAATGCGCTCGAAGTTCTGTGGCAGGACTCTACCTGCCCTGATTGCCTAGTCAGCTTAACGAAAAGATAATTCAATTTGTATACGTACTTGAGATAATCCATCTTCATATTTCGAGCCTTGTCCTTGAGCGCGACCTGATCTCGCGCTTCTAGGACGTAGCCTTGCTCCGAATCTTGTTCCTTAAGGAGCTTCCAACTGGTCCCATGCTCAGTAATTAAGTAGTAGAGCATTTCCGTCTCAGCGCCCGTCCACGCGCTACGTCTTTGGGGCAGCTTTGTCACCACTGCCATCTTCTGTTTTGCTGATTTATTCACTCTCACGTATTCATCATAGGCTTGAGAAAGCGGCACTTCGGTCTCTTGCTCGTCACGTGCGAAATCTGCGCTGCCATCTAAAAGGTGTGGATCAATGGCCTCTTGGACGCGGACCTTCTTCGGTGATTGGCGTTGAAGCCTGGCGGGCTCAGACGCAGGTCGTTTGGTTGCAGGTTTCAAACGACGCTGCATCGCAGCATTGGAAGACTCTGCCTGGACCTGAAAGCCTTCATCCGCGCTGATCTCACTCTGTTCGTCATTGGGATCCGAGTCTGGCCAGTCAATGGGAGAAACCTTATCAGCAAGCGGGTCCCGATCGTAGATACTACGCTTCTTAGCAGTCTTAGTGTGTTGCGATCCTGGTATCTCGGCAACGTTCTCCTTGTTGCTTTCAGCTTCCCGTTGCGTTCGATACGCATCCGACGCTTGGGCGTTTCTTCTAATGGCGATGTCTTCCTCTTCGTTGTCTTCAGAGCGCCAGTTGTCGTCTTGACCTGCCGACGGCGCTTGCCCGTATGGAACATTGGCTGGGGCGGGAGAAGGAATGACTTGCTCGTTATAATTTCGTTGGGGAGTTAATGCTCGCATGAACGGTCCTGCTGTGGACGCCACCTGAATATCTGAAGCTGTACCCTGGTTTTGCGTCAACGAAATCTGTTCTGTAGCCTTTGTGACTTTCCGGTCTGCTTGTCTTTGTTTTAGATAAGCGGCGGCGCTCTTAACTTTGTTTGAGTCGGCGCTACGATAGATTGTCAGCATAAAGAGGCTTCCTAAATTCCAGGATTGGAATGTATCTACTAACCTGAATTGCGCCAAATTTAGTTCGTCAGCTTTCGCATGTCTGGTTGAAGTATCCTGCAGCTCCGAGGTGGCACGCGATTCGGAAGGCGTATCATATTCCAACCGTACTTCCGAGCCGTCGCTCTCGTTATCAGCACCGTCACTTTCTAGTGACTGCCCAAGTCTGCCGCTCTGAACTACATCGATGAGCCCTTGGCATATAGCCTGAGTACCACCATAAGTAGTCGTCTGGATCTCAATTTCGGTGAGGCGTTGAACAGCCCATGCGACCAGTTGTCGGGCGAAGGTAGTCCAGGGAAACTTCGTTCGGAGAGACTCAATACCGGACGACTGGTCGTCGGAAGACGTTGAGACGCTGGCTCTAAAAGCTTCCCGCAGTTGTTCTACGCGTCCTAGGATTGTGTCCTTGAACTCCCTTCTCAGCTCTTCAGTCCTTAATCCGGCTACGGCCCATCCCTTTAAGTTGTTCGCATCGTAGAACAACTGAAGCAGTGCGGTGTCCGAGTCGAAATTGATTTTCTCGACATGACGGGCAAGTAGCATGATGGCTTCTTGAGTGCGAACCTGCAGTGCCACTCGAAACGTTCCATCAGTTAAGGCGCTGCACTCAGGTGTCAAACTTTCAGGACGCCCAAGCCCCTGTGCGAAAGGTTGGGGAAAGGTGCCAGCAATGTCTTCAAGGAATTGATCATTCTGATCTCGTCCCACAATTGTCAACATTCGCGACACCAGGAGTGCAAGATTTGCCTTTTGCAATAATGCGTCCGGACGCCATGAGGCAGTCTGTTCGTCTATGGGACCAGCCTTTCTTCCCAATAGTCTCCTCAACGTCTTTCCCACATTGATGTACGAGTCGCCTCCATACTCTTTTCGTTGCCTTTCGAATATGTCACTCAACCGCTGGAGCTTCTTGTTTTCACGAGTATCCTTCTTCTGTAATTGTGCCATGGTCCTAGAAACTGAGGTTTCGGATATTTCGGTGGGAATCACAAAGCTTAACAATTTATCTGAAGCATCCGAAAGATCTGGAAGTGTATCTAACATGTCTTCCGGGCTTATTTCTGTGAGCTCCTGTGCAGGAAGAGAGATCCTTGCGGTAGTTCCAGAGAAAGCAGATAGACTCCCAGGGGACTTAAAACTTTGTTGAGCTGGTTGCTGGTCCGCTCCAGCATCCTCTACATTCTCACCTGCGCCACCATCTTCCGCAGTCTCGAGGTCTGGATAGACAACACTCGGGTCTTCTGCTACCATGGAAAGATCTAAGAGAGGTCAGTTTGTAATCGGTGCAAAATTGTCCCAGAATTGTGAGGACAGAGATCTTAATCTGTAGTATGGACTTCCCTACCTTGCTGAGCTCGAGCATGTTTTGCAATCCTTCCCTTGCGACCCTTTGAGCCACTTTGCCCAACAGCGCCGTTTGTGCCATCTGGAGTTGCTTGCTTTGCGCCCCTCCGTGCCTTCGAGTCAGACCTCCCATTTTCGCTGTCACTGATATCACGGCTCTGGCTTCTCGTTGTCCGTGTGGTTCGCTTGGGAGGACTTTGGGTTCCCACACGGGCAGTATGAGGTGCAGGTTGGGGTGTGGTGCGCCGGCTGCCAGCTCTGCGTGAGGTGCGCTCTGCCATTGTTGAGGCTGAGAGTCCTTCGCCCGTATATATTTCCCACTGAAGCCAAAATCCACCATCCAACGAAAAGCAGCCCAGATGCTAGTAGAGACCTAATTCAATTGAGGATGACAAAGTCGCGAAGAAGGGCGTGAGTGAGAGTAAACACCTCTTGTTGTGACCGGGATCTGATTAGGCACTTAGGGTTGAGCCTATTAGTACCTTAGGGCTGAACCGAGTCAATCCGATGCCGCTAACTTGTTCGAATTTAGCCAGGGGTGCTGGTACTGGCATGCCGCAACAGCCAGCGACCTGTTCTTTCACATCGAAATTTCTCCTGCCAGCTGCATTCTCTTCGCTATCTTTCACATCGTCTTATTCCATACTTATTGTCTGGGCTTTTCGGAACCTTTCAATGCCCACATTACTCTACAGTCTCATTTGCTAACGTCCTGCCATTGTGGCGAAGGCGAAGGAGAGCTCCTGCACCCTCTCCACGGCATTATCTGGCCCTGAATATATCATTGAGAGCTATGAGGTTACGACAGCTGCCATCATTACTACTGCTTGTATTGATACCTTGTACTTCGGTCGTTACGGCCTTCGTGTCTTCAGAAGAAGCTGTTGCCTTAGCAGATGGAAAGGAATTAGGGCCGCCTCCTGATCTATCAGCAAGCCCAGCCTCCAAGCCGGGCGTGGATGGCATTGGGACAATAGATGCTCCGGTCGACGGCAAAGATGGAAGACCGCACCTTGGACCTTTCGTCGAGACTGGCGCGGAAAGAGATCGGAAGAAGGCCAAGGAAAACAGTGGAGATGCAGATATCAAGAAGCCCATACCGGAAGGGGTGCCTACCGGCGATGGCCCCAAGATACCAGAGACGAATAATGGTGTGATGGATGATCCGCACAGGACTGGGCCAAAGGAGGGTACGAGAGGCACTGAAGGTGGCATATCGGAGAAGAATAAAGATAGAAAAGCAACTCAGTTGGACGGTGCCAAGCCAGAGAAGAAGCCAGATCCACCGAAAGAGGTTCCGCCTTTGCCTCACAGCGAGCAAGAAGGCCTTGACCCAAAGGCTGCGAAGGATGAGGGCAAGAAAAGCAAGGAGACTGGGACTGAAGACAAAGATAAGCAGAAAGAGCTAGGAGGCCTGGAGGTAATGTGATATTTTCGAACCACTGAAATAATGCAAATTGCTAACGTTTCATTATTCTAGAAACCTGCCGATCTCCCTGATAAACCTCATGACCTTCCACACCCTGTTCCGGCCACAGGCTCAAAGAGCGACCCTCTAGCAATTCTCGCGCCCTTCACACCTTCCATCCCCATGCTCACCGGCAATTCCGCCTCTCTCATTCAACCGCTGCACTCTTTCGTCCTCTCCCTCACGATGATCATATTTTCCGAGATTGGCGACAAAACGTTCTTGATCGCTGCCCTGATGGCGATGAAGCACCCTCGACTTGTTGTCTTCTCTGCCGCCTTTACCGCCCTCATTGCAATGACAATCCTCTCTGCCGTTTTGGGCCACGCTGTCCCTACCCTCGTTCCAAAGAAATATACGAATCTACTGGCGGCCCTGCTATTCCTTGTCTTTGGGGCAAAAATGCTAAAGGAAGGCTACGCAATTCCACCGGACCAAGGAGTCAACGAAGAGATGAAAGAGGTAGAATTGGAGCTTGAGGAGAAAGAAGAACTTGCTCGTAAGATGGGTCGTCGACGGTCTTCGATTTCGCCATACATACTTGAATCGGGGAGAATGAATGCACGCAAGACTCGGTCCAGCACCCGTCTTCCTGCCCCTCCGGACTCTCCTCCGTCTTCCCCTGATGGGTCACGAAGTCCTTCACCCAGCAGAGGCTCGACCATTATGAGCTTATTTGCAGGAGTCAATAATCTGTTTTCCTTACTACTTAGTCCAGCGTGGGTACAAACCTTTGTTATGACCTTCTTGGGTGAATGGGGCGACCGGAGTCAAATTGCTACGATCGCCATGGCGGCTGGCCAAGACTACTGGTGGGTGACTGGGGGTGCAGTGAGCGGGCATGCAATTTGTACTGCAATCGCCGTCATTGGGGGTAGAGCTATCGCAGGTAGGGTCAGCTTGAGGATCGGTAAGTCAAGCTTACTCCATTTTCAAAGACCATCTGCTGACCTACTTCTGCAGTAACACTGGGAGGCGGGTTTGCATTCTTGGTGTTTGGCATCATTTACCTGATCGAGGCAATGTATGTCGAATAATGGAGGGATTCGGGAACCGTGAAGCATTGGGAAGGAGTTTTCAGCCTTCATATACGGCCTGGCGCATGAAAGACTTAGTTATTGCACAATTAAACTATTCTTTGTCCGTTACTCTTGAGGTTGTCCTTTTCCACGTGCACTAAGGTATGCACATAGACACAAGTTGTCATACCATAGTATTGTACCTCTTGTGGGAGAGTGAGATAATCTTCAAACTTGACGAAACCACGAATCACCAACATGCAGAACATAGTACCTACAAGTAACCGCAGCCAAGACGCTAGGCCTACTTCTGACCCACGAGTTCATGACAATCACATGTGAATCACATGACATGAAGCTTTTTACCTTACAGTTCTAGTTGATCATTGAAGAAGAAATAAAGACCATACGAGCAGTGCATTCATCAAAATGAGGAGTGTGTTGACCCACTATCTACAGAAATCTAGGAAGCTAATCTGATCGAGATGATTAGTGCTCGCAAACAGTGAGGCCATACAGAAATGACGCATGCACAAGTAGATATGTAGATATATGATTGGGCATATCCAACACTGGGGCAGCTAAGACCTTTCTGGACATGCAAATAGCCCAGAAAAGGCCCCCCAGCGCTAGAAAAACTCCCATGTCTGAGCGACATGCCCTGGAGTGAAAATGAAGCTATATATAGGTGTGGGTGGGAGGGAGAACAATGATATGGCTCTGAAAGAGAACAATTCGAATGAAGAGCCAACTACTGGTGCAGTGGTCATACAAGTACCTAGTACTCGCCATGGCCACCTGTCTCCCTACTATCGCATATCGCATAATGATGGAACGGTTGATCAAACAACCACCAACGCTATGGCCTCATAATGGACCCACTAACCCACAGTCCCACTGTTGCGAGCAGACCAGCTTTCTTGTCCGGATATGTCTACAGCCAATCGACCTCATTCCGGTAGTTTCTGATTCCCTAGGTGTTCCTTCTCACTGATATCTAGGTCCCATCTCATTGGCACCGGATTGTGCCAACTGAAAAGCCCCTTCGGATCCCACTGTCTCTTCAAGGCCGACAGCTTCTGCAGCTTGCGTGCGGAATACCATGCCGTGGGACCCTCGTCTCCGTGCGCAAAGTTTACATAGGTGGCAAGGGTGTCGAAACCGCTCGTCTCTGCAAACCGGGCACGGGCCGGCGTGACAAACTCATTTATGGCGTCATCGTTGCCGGGGTCGGTATAGAAACTTTCGATGTTCCTGAAGGACCGGGATGTGTCAATGACCATCCATGCAAAAGGAGAGTGGGGAGGGGAACCTACATGTGTGCAATCGCATCACGCCATGGGTACGCTGTCTCAGCATCCGGTACCGCTGCCACGGCATCGTTGGAGAAGCGCTGCCTATTAGAAGGCGGCCTTGGTAGCTCAGGATACTCACGCCAAAAGTCCGTAAGACGGGCATAGAATGAGTCGAAGGTAGGCGGATCGAACTGTTTGAGGGCGAGGGTGTAGAGGTTTATACGTTGATTAGGCACGCAGGTTCCATGGTCAGAAGGAAACATGGTATTCTGGGGAATCATGGTGATGTTGCTCACAAGGGGGCCAAGGTCCTTGAAAGGCTCCAAATAAGCTTCGCCATCTTCCTGCGGACCAAAATAGACCGCATGGAGCACGATCAGCGGCTGCAGGGTGGTTAGCGATTCTCATGATACCGGTAAAAGACGCTCACCAGATCGATGGTCCGGTTGTAGACCGCTACTGCAGTCAGGGCCAATCGAGACGGCATTGCGTGCTCGAAGGACTGCAAGGTCCTCCAAAAGGTATGATTGGCGGTGGCCGGATAGACCAGGTCGGCGACCATGACTTGCCCCTTGTTGGTGATATCGTAAACCTTGAAAGTCGCGGAGGTGACGACACCAAAGTTGGCGCCTACTCCGCGAACGGCCCAAAAAAGGTCAGGATTTTGCCTCGCTGTTGCTGTGACTAGCCTTCCATCTGCCGTTACCATCCGCACCGACTCGAGAGCATCCAACAACAGCCCGCGATGACCCTTGAGAGGTCCAAAACCCGCGCCCATCGTTGCCCCAAGGACACCGACGCATGGGCAAGATGCCAGTGCTACAAAAGCCGACATGAGCGGATTAGTTGAACGTCCCCCCTTGACCAACTGAACAAACGGCAAACCATACTTAGTCCCTGTCCTGCATCGTACAACAGGTCGTGTAGTTGTGAATACTCAGTCGCTCCACCGATTGTGAGGCGGTTCGTAGATGCGTCCAGCTCCACTGATTTGAAGTTGCCCAGATCGATTGCGATGCCCTTGAAAGGGCTATAGTCTGAAATCCCGTGACCACCACCGGTGGTGAGGAAAGGGATTTTGTTGGCATCTGCGATTCTCACCTGCAGTGACTTGTCTCAGTACCTCCACCATCAACTCGACAGCAATGAGATGCCTACAATAGGTTGAACGTCGGTCTCGGTTACGGGCTTAATGGCGCCCAGATCCTTGGGCGCTCGGTAATTGGTCCATCGCAATTGTACCTGCGTGCTCCAGTCGGTGTCTGTAGGGAAGATAATTTGGGCTTCAGGCGACAGACTTGGTCCGAATAATTCTGAGAGGTTTGCTGGCTTGGCTACCGAAAAGGACAGAATTGCCTGGACAAGGGATGCACCGGATACCATGGTTGTCAACGAGCCTCAGGGTTTGGCAGACTCTGGAGAGGTCAAATCGTCAGGACGCGTTGGAGTGTGCTCCCGCGGCGGACGAGACTTTGTATTTGGTGTAGGATCCATTTACACACATGACTATTCTGCTGCTAGTAGTCTTCTGACTGGATACGCGGAAATCATTGTTTTGCATAGCATTAACATTGCTATGGTCAATGAATGACCAGCACGGAGTATGTCACAGGTGGAGAATGCCACTCTTTGTGCTTGTTCAATTCAATTACTCCGGCAATTACCCCGACCCTAGTAGTCAGGGACGGCTCACATAGGTAGATTCAGGCAAAGATACTTAGTGCTGAGTTACAAAGTACTACCGCATCAAATCCCTAGGGATGTACGTCTTATAAGAAGGCATTGTTTTTTTTGCCAGAGGTTGCCCACCAGTGGAACTTGCCGAGGTGTCTGTAGTTGGGTGAGTCTCAAAGCAAAATCATCTTATGGTCATGAAGGAGAAGAGTTTCGTTGAGTAGGTACATGCTTATGGGCCGAGGGCTGGGCTTCTCCGATTAAGTCAACCGCATGCTTACTGGGAGCTCGATTAGCGGCGACTGCACATAAAATACGTCTAGTTATCTGGTAAGACACTACCGCTTATACAATACTGTTGCAAACCGTGTCCAGTACTTCACATTCGTATATGAGTATTGTGTGTCACTTGACAATTCATACGGTATCTGACCAGAAATTTCAAGGCTGGTGATACTACGAGTATCCCTGATTGGTGGAGGAAACCGATCAACCAATATATTCAACATACTTATTCCACTCTGGGTCAGCATTCAGTGCTTCCAAGTCCGCGTCAGACAAGCAGGCTGAGGCATCGCAATATGCGCCCGAGTCCCCAGAGAAGAACACAACCAGGCTCGGAAAGGGGACGGTTGGCGGCCGCCTGATAAAGTCCGGCTTGCCCAGCGTGCCAAACCCCGGATACAAGTCGGTACGACCGCGAACAGACGAGCATCCGACATCCGTATCGGGATTCAACGGCCCGCCGTACGTGATGGTCGACTTGTCGGCTTCTCTGGCGATGAACGTGGCAAAACTGCGGACGTGGTACGCCGAGCTGGTTCCGTTCAGGCGCTCACGCAGGTGCGAAGCGATGGTGGGAAGGGGTGACTCGGTGAGCTCCTGGAACGACAGCCAGGTCGAGGCGTTGTGTATCACGTCGCCCATGTAATCGGGTGCAACTCCAACAAGCCTCCGGCCATCGATGGCGCGAGAGAATCGGGACTTGGTCTCGGGCGGAAAACGGTGCGAACGGACCGTGGTGTACCGCTGCCAGAAAAAGGCGCTCAGGGCATCGTCCGTCGAGATGAATGGCACGTCCGGGTCGAGGCCCTCGGGTGAGCTCGCAAGCTCTTTGAGTTTGCCCGTCTTCGCGGCTGTGAAGCGAAGGATATGATACCTTGCAGGTTCGGGTCGAACGAGGGGAGCGTCGGCTGCAACGGGAGGGCGTTTGTGGTGGCTGTGATCCAACATAGGCTCGTCCGGGCTAAGCAGAGGGAAAAGGTTCCTTCGATCTCGATTCGCTTGTTCGAGGAGGGAGTCCGGAAACTCCTCCCCGCGCATTGCCATGGCCACGAGCTTTACAAATCCAAAGTGACCGCCGGCATCACCCATGTTGTGCTGAAGTGCAAAATCCAAAATCAAGCCTCCTTCGATAAAGCTAGCCTGGAGCCGGACAACGTGCGCTGGGTCCTCGTCCGAGTCCTCAAACATTTGCGGAAAAGCAGAGACTGGAGTCAGCAGTTCAGAGTCTATCACGGATATTGGCGCTTTTCGTTCCTTGATTATGGCGTATGGCGGTAGTGCGTTCGATACCTCTTCGACGTCTATGGGGTTTTCTGGGCGAGGACATGCAAGCACTCGGTAAAGGCAAGAATTGCCTGGCTTCTTGCCTACATTAATGACCCGGGACCCCATCCAAGGCACTTTGTCCCTAACTTTTGTGACCGCTTCCTCCAGATCGCAGATGACTTCTTCCCTGGTGGCACCCTCGGGCATGGGGAACATGTAAAGGATATGGGAGTAGCATTGTAGCATTGGTAGCTGGCCGAGGATGTCCTGATAGCGATCTAGATCTTCGTACTTCTCCATCTTGATGTTTTTAAGGTCTTTTTCCGGCAACTGTAATGACAATGAGATATGAGCGATCAGCCAGGTAGCGACTAACCACTTGGTTTTCGATGAGCTTGCAAATATCCCGAAGTGCCAAGAGGTGGCTAATACGTCGGTCAATGTGATGTCAGATGGAAACACGACTCCCTAACACTATACCCCTGTTTTGGTGCGAGACGTTGTTGAGATGAACGGTGAAAATGGAAGAACTTCACGCTAGCAATTAGGATGACTCACATTTCGCCCTGGGTGGAAATACCGAGTCATAGAGCTAGAATCGACGACAAAGGGCACCTCGTAAGGTTCGAACGGCGAAGAGCAACCCTGTCAGTTTTGACTATAAGCTGAACAGTCGGAACAACAGTTTTCATCGAATGATTCGCAAAGAGTAGCGGAGTTTTTTGGTCGGAAGCCGGAGTTTCCTCGTCAGCAGAGCTATCGGAGGTTTCCGGAGAGATGTTGCTACGTCTCCTATTGTGTCAGCAGGGCAGGGAACAACTTGAGTATAGAGGAGTTCTTGGTAAGGAGGCGATTCAGCAGGCCTCGGAATGACAAATCGAGATCACTGAACACTAGAAGTGGGGACTCTTGGTTTCACGCACGTGTACGTTCGTATAGAAGGATGGGTGTATGCAAGAGGGACTTTATAGGTTGGAGTCATTCTCTAGCTTGTCGACCGTCCCATCGCAATCCTCTAGGAGTGTTTGCATCGATACTGAAGCTGTTGTCCTGCAGTGTGGTTAGCCTGGTGCAATCTAATTTTCGGGCGTGGATATCTTGAATTGAAGCTGTAAATACTGTGTGAAGACGAACTCGAGCTCCTCTCAATCAACAAATCTCGCAGTCGATTAGAAATCACTAGCATCTTTTTTCTGTTATGGTCTCTTAATCAACATGGTTGGCCAAGTCACTCGTCCCTGCGAGGGCAACAGATTATTAGTATTCGAACCGCAAACTCTGTCTCTCGATGCAGCTGCCTTCCATACTCTTCAGACCACGGTAATGCAAATGGGAAGCAATGCATGGGTTCTTGACACCATCGCGGAGCTACCACATTGTTGGGAAGCATTCGCGCAGAGTTTCCAAAATACAAGATTATTCAAGGTGCTCAATTGCTCACAAAACTTGGCGAATGGTTCAAGACAGGGAAGCTGGACCACGAGTCTTCGCATCTTCCAAACATCATCCTCAGTCCTCTAGTGATTATAACTCATATCAGCGAATACATGAAATACCTCGATGTCGCCTCGCCAGAGTCTAGGCAGCAATGGGATCATCCCGAGAAATCATCGACAGAGATCTTAGGGTTCTGTATGGGATTCTTGAGCGCACTAGCTGTGTCTATCAGTAAGGATCGCCGACAAATTGAGACATATGGCGCCACGGCAATACGACTGGCAATGCTCATTGGAGGAGTTGTGGATGCACAAGATGAATTGGACAACCAGGGACCATCCAAATCGTTTACAACTGCGTGGACTTCATCTGAGGCAGCTAAACAAATGGGTCAGATATTGAAGCGCTTTCCTGAGGTAAACCACTCGTCCCTTCATATGTCTGCATGTGAGACTTACGTGGACAGGCATATCTATCCGTCTCATGTGACGAACATCGGGCAACTGTGACCACTGCCGAGAGAACGGCTTCCACTTTACAGCAAGAGCTACGCCGTGTGGGTATCATTGCAAATGAGATCAGCCTTTACGGCCGCTTCCATAACGAATGGTATGCAGATGATATCGACCCGCTGATCCAATTCTGCGAGTCTCAGCCTACCCTGCACCTTCCAGATGCATCGGATCTGATATATCCAACCCGTTCAAACTCGGGGAGCGGCTTGATTACAAGTGGCGGGCTCAATGGTCATGCGCTGCGTACCATCCTTGTTCAGCATTCGAACTGGTATCAGACATTCAAGACCCTTTATGATTCCAAGTTGAAGGGTCAAAAAAGGATAGTTGTAGCGTTCGGACCGGACCGATGTATTTCCCCATCGATATTGCGTGAACTCGAGTCAATTCGACCGCTTACGAATGCATCTAAGACCCAGCCAAAGATAAGAAAACCCGATGATATTGCGATCGTGGGCATGCCGATCACGGTCGCTGGTGCGGATGATGTTGCTGAATTCTGGGACTTGCTCTGCGAAGCGAAATCTCAGCACAAGGAAGTGCCTCCGGAGCGCATCAAATTCGAGAACGCCTGGCGGGAACTCGATTCAAATAGGAAGTTGTTTGGAAATTTCATCAACGACCATGATGCTTTTGATCAGAAACTCTTCAAAAAGAACGCCCGGGAGGCTGCTTCCACAGATCCGCAACAACGGCTGATGCTGCAAGTGGCATACCAGGCATTAGAACAGGCTGGATACTTCAACTCCCCTGACTCAGATAAGAAAATCGGATACTACGTTGGTGTGTGCGCTGCTGACTATGAGAACAACGTTGCTTGTCATCAACCCAATGCATACACGGCAGTGGGCAACCTCAAGAGTTTCATTGCTGGCAAGATTAGCCATTATTTTGGTTGGACTGGTCAGGGTCTCTGCATTGACACGGCCTGCTCCTCGTCGTTGGTTGCAGTGCATCTGGCATGCAAATCAATCCTTAGCGGTGAATGCAGTGCCGCGCTCGCTGGGGGAGTGAACGTGATGACCAACCCTTTATGGTTCCAAAATTTGGCCGCGGCGTCCTTCTTGAGTCCAACGGGCCAGTGTAAGCCATTTGACGCCTCAGCAGACGGTTACTGTCGAGGGGAGGCCATTACTGCCGTGTTCTTGAAAAAGATGTCAGCAGCGATTGCCAATGGCGATCAGATTCTTGGGACTATCTCCGGCACTGCCGTGTACCAGAACCAAAATTGCACCCCAATCTTTGTACCCAATGCCCCATCTCTCTCCGACTTGTTCCGCGATGTTCTCGCTCAGTCAAAACTCGAACCCTCTCAAATTACGGTCGTTGAAGCGCACGGCACAGGGACACAGGTTGGGGATCCGGCGGAATATGACGGTATTTGTCAGGTCTTAGGAGGCCGAGTCCGTTCTAAGCCCATTGCTTTTGGGTCCGTCAAGGGACTTGTTGGACATACTGAGTGTGCTTCCGGTGCCGTGTCTCTGATCAAAACTTTGCTCATGATCCAACAGAAGGCTATACCCCCACAGCCTAGCTACAACACTCTGAACCCACATATAAACGCCTCTGCTGGGGATAACATCGAGATTGCTACAAAGTTGAGAAGTTGGAATGACAACTTCCGAGCGGCGCTGATCAACAATTACGGTGCGTCAGGCTCGAATGCTTCCATGGTGGTGACTCAGGCACCCTCCCTGCCAATCACGAATGCCGTGAACATGTCTATCATGATCGAGTTTCCTTTCAGATTTTACGGGAAGGACGACCGAGCCCTCCGAGAATATAGTGCAAAATTCCGTCCATTCCTCCAGTTAAAGGGTAGTAAGGATTTGTCCGTGGCAAACCTGGCGTTCAATGTCTCCCGGCAGTCCAACCCGACGCTCGACCGAGCCTTGCTTCTCAGCTGCCGGTCCACGGATCAGCTAGCACAGAAATTGGCCGCATTTGAAAAGGGAGATATAGACACCGTGTCAGTCGGGCACCCATCTTCTAGACCAGTTATACTCTGCTTCGGGGGCCAAATTTCTACATACGTCGGGTTGAGCCGGGAAGTCTACAAGAACGTTATGATCCTTCGCACTCATCTTGACCAGTGTGACGCTGTTTGTCGGTCAACTGGGTGTGAAAGTATCTTTCCTGGCATCTTTGAGAGGATTCCGATCGATGATCCGGTCAAGGTTCAAACAATGCTTTTTGCCATGCAATATTCTTGCGCAAAGAGTTGGATTGACTGCGGAGTGCAGCCCGTTGCTGTTGTTGGGCACAGCTTTGGCGAATTAACAGCGCTATGCATTTCCAATGCTCTTTCTCTCCATGATGCTATTAAGATGATTGCTGGCCGTGCAAACCTCATTAAAAACGCTTGGGGTCCTGAAAAAGGTTCAATGGTTGCTACCGACGCTGAGCTGCATGAGATCGAAAAGCTCTTGGCTGAAACGGGTATACCTTGCGAAGAAGCAGGGGAGCGCCCAACCACCATTGCTTGCTTCAACAGTCCCAGGAGTTTCACCATTGCCTCTTCGTCTAAAAGCATTGACATTGTAATTAAGACGATTACAAAGAGTTCTACGTACTCGACGATCAGGTTCAAGAGGCTTAACGTCACCAATGCTTTTCACTCCGCCTTGGTCGAACCCTTGATGTCCAACCTGGAGAAATTTGGACAAGGGTTGACGTTCACTGAGCCCACTGTTCACTGGGAGAGAGCCACTCAATTTCAGTCGAATGATCAGCCGACTTCGAAATATGTGGCGAGCCACATGCGAGATCCTGTTTACTTCAGCCACGCCATTCAGAGACTCTCGAAGAAGTATCCGTCCTGTATCTGGTTAGAAGCTGGATCAAATTCTACCATCACAAACATGGCCAGCCGAGCCCTGCAATCGCCGGAGACGTTCTGCTTCGAACCGATGAATATTGCTAATGATAATGGGTTACAACAGCTGATCAACGCGTCTGTCGGTCTTTGGAAAGAAGGCTTGAATTTCACTTTCTGGGCCCATCACCGGTTGCAGACTTACGAATACACGCCTTTGCTTCTGCCATCTTATCAGTTCGAAAAGACTCGGCATTGGATGGAACCCAAGGCTCCACCCAAGTCTGAGGAACCCGTCAGTGAACAGACACCGGAAGAACCAAAGGGTCTCTGGAGCTTCGTTGGATACCAAGATGATGGAAAGCAATTCGCTCGGTTCCGCATAAACATGGTGACTCCTAGGTACCAGGAGTTCGTGTCGGGCCATGTCATTGCACAGACCGCGCCGATCTGCCCGGCCACACTTGAAGTTGACATCGCGGTTGAGGCACTCACCAGTCTGTGTTCCAGACTTTACAACCTCAAGGTTGCAGCCAAAGATTTATAATGTGGACAATCAGGCTCCTATCTGCATCGATCCGTCGCGATCCGTTTGGCTTGATGCTCAAGCAAATGATGCCAGCCATTGCAATTGGGAATGGAAAATTGTCAGTGACAGCTCGCAGAATGCATCGTTGACTGTGCACGTCACGGGCAGAATTGTTTTTGTCTCCGTCGATGATGCGGAATGGCGACTCGAATTCTCCAGATATGAACGCCTGATCGGGTATCACCGCTGTTCGAATCTTCTTCACAGCGACGATGCGGACGATATCATTCAGGGTCGTAATATTTACAGGGCGTTTGGCGAAGTTGTTGACTACGCAGAGCCGTATCGCGGTCTGCAGAAGCTTGTGGGCAAGGGTAACGAGTCCGCTGGGCGTATTACTAAGAAGTACAGCGGCGAGACTTGGCTAGACACACACCTTTCCGACTGCTTCGGTCAGGTTGGCGGAATCTGGGTCAACTGCATGACCGACAAAGCTCAGGGTGACATGTATATTGCGACTGGGTTCGAGAAATGGATGCGCTCCCCAGACGTCGGTGCCGATTACAGTCGCCCGGATGTATGGGATGTGCTTGGTAATCATCATCGTGCCTCTGATCAGTTGTTTCTGACTGATATATTTATCTTCGACTCGACAAACAGCAAGTTAATGGAGGTCATTCTAGGCATCAACTACCACAAAGTGCCGAAAGCATCCATGCGCAAGATTCTCTCCAGACTCACTGTCTCCGAGCATTCAGAAAAGACGGCGTCCGTCAAAGCTGAGCCAGTACTGCCTATGGCAAATGATGTTGTAACTCCACAGAAACCAAAGTTAGATGAGACGCCCAAGCCAAAGAAGAAGGCCTCCGGTGGCCCCGACGTTGTCATGAAAATCAGGGCTCTCCTCGCAGAGATCTCTGGGCTCGAACCGGATGCTATCCAACCTGATGCTCAGCTTGCCGACATTGGCATTGATTCCCTCATGGGAATGGAATTGGCGCGCGAGCTTAACGGAATGTTCAAATGTTCTCTACCAAGTGAGGAGTCGGTCAACGTGGCTGACTTCAGCGGGCTGGTCCGACTTATTCAAGACACCCTGGGTCTGGCTGGTGCTGACCTAACTGAAGGGGGAAATCCATCCGAGAGCAGTCAAAGCGATGCCAGTTCCATATTCACTCCTTCTCACACCGTCTTGACGTCGGTTTCGGACGCAGAAGACAATACGATGAGTGACGAAAATTACAATACTACCAAGGGACATCTGAACGGCTCAATCTCTCCTGGACCCGGTGACAGCCTTGAACTACCTTCTTCTATGATTATCGAAGCATTCGAAGAATCCAAGAGGCTTACGGATCAGTTCATTGCCGACTACCGATGTGCAGGGTACATAGACACGGTCTTACCGAAGCAGACGCAACTTTGTGTTGCGCTGACTGTCGAAGCATTTGAGCAGCTGGGTTGTCCCCTCCGCACGTCTAAAGCAGGGCAGAGATTGGAACGGATTGAATATGTTCCCCAGCACCAGCGGCTGGCGGAGTATCTTCACAAGATGTTGGAACAGGAAGCACGAAGCACGACTGATCGATATGGAAGGTTCGCAAATCACACGCACTGCCATCACAGCTCCTTCTAAGACCAGCGAGGTGGTTCTGGCCAACCTCCTGCATGACTATCCCGACCATGAGTGAGCAAATCGACTCGTCCACTTTGCTGCTGGCAGGTTGGCGGATGTATTGACCGGGAAATGTGACGGGATCAAAATGCTTTGAGGTACCGATGAAGGAAGGGAGTTGGTTACCGGGCTGTACGGTGATTCGCTTCTGAATAAGTTGGCCAACGCGCAGATGCAGGACATTATTACCCGACTTGCGTCTAGGATCCCGAAAGATAAGGGCCCCTTGAAGCTCCTAGAGTTGGGGGCTGGCACTGGGGAAACGACCAAAGGGATGGCTGCATTGCTTGCCCAGCTGAATATCCCGGTTGAGTATACATTCAGCGACCTCTCCGGATCCTTTGTGGCGGCTGCCCGGAGAAACTTCAATGCCTATCCGTTCATGAAGTTCCGCGTTCATGATATTGAGAAGCCCCCAGCCAACGACCTCCTCGGCACTCACAAATCATCATCGCCAGCAATGCCATCCACGCTACGCATAGCTTGACGGAGTCCACCAGAAACATCCGCAAGGCTCTGCGTCCGGATGGATTCCTTATGATGCTGGAGATGACCGAGCCGGTGTACTGGGTGGACCTCATTTTCGGTCTATTTGAGGGTTGGTGGCTCTTTGAAGATGGACGGCAACATGCAATTGCACATCAGTCAGTCTGGGAGCGGGACATGCAGTCCGTGGGGTACGGTCATGTCGACTGGACCGATGGTCATAGCCCTGAGATCAAAATACAACGGATCATTGTGGCCTTGGCTTCTGGACCTCAATATAGCCGTCAGCCCCCTGTCCCGTTACCGGCAAAGAGTGAACCTGTTCCCACTGCAGCCCGCAAAGCGGCCGTTGACGATGATGTCCGGAAGTACACCCATGGCTTTGCTGCCCCTGTTCCTTCCAGCTCGACTAGCCCTCCGAGTGTCTATGAACAATCCGTGCTAATAACCGGAGCATCGGGAAGCTTGGGGACTCACCTCGTTGCTCACACTGCTACTCTTCCTCATGTCAAATCGGTGATTTGCCTCAACCGACGAAGCACAACGAAACCAGATGTTCGTCAACATCGGGCTATGGAGGAGAAAGGTATACTCTTCGACGCGGCATGCCAGTCGAAGCTGCAGGTGTTGCAAACTGACACCAGCAGACCGATGCTAGGACTCGCTAGGAGCGAGTATGACAGTCTCCTCAATACCGTCACTCACATCATACACAATGCATGGCCAATGACTGGGAAACGTCCTCTGTCGGGAATGGAGTCACAATTTCAAGTCATGCGTAACCTCATCGATTTTTCACGAGATATCTCGTCCCGGCGTCCGAAAGGGTTCACGCTCAGCTTCCAATTCATCTCTTCCATCGCGGTTGTTGGGCACTATCCTCTCTGGAGCGGCAACTCGGTAGTTCCCGAGGAGAGAGTAACTATCGAGTCTGTCCTTCCCAACGTTTATGGAGATGCCAAATTCATCTGCGAAAGAATGCTCGATGAGACTCTGCACAAATGTCCAGACCTATTCCGCACTATGGCTGTACGCCTCGGACAGATCGCCGGCTCGAAGACCAGTGGGTACTAGAACCCAATGGAGCATCTCTCGTTCTTGATGAAGTCGTCGCAGACGTTGAAAGTGCTGCCAGATTTTGATGGCGATCTCTGCTGGACTCCGGTCGATGATGTTGCAGGTACATTGAGTGACCTGCTCCTTTCCGAGCGCGCTCCGTATCCAATCTACCATATCGATAACCCGGTGCGTCAGCCCTGGCGCGAGATGATCCCAGTCTTATCAGACGCGCTCAATATCTCGTCGACCAACGTGATCCCCTTTAAGCAGTGGGTCAGACGCGTGCGCTCCTTCCCCGGCGCGGTCGAAAAGGACAATCCGGCGGGCATTCTCATCGACTTGTTGGATGACAACTTCCTTCGTATGTCTTGCGGGCGCCTTTTCTTGAGCACAGCCAAGACTCGCGAGCATTCCTCAACCCTTGCGGCTGTGGGACAGGTGAGTGCAGAAGTGGCGAGGAAGTACATCCAGGCATGTAAGGACATGGGTTTCTTGCACGTTTAATTAAGTTGCTTATACGATTCGTGTTGTTTTGTAGATCATGCACGTTGGTTAGATTATCTTTGATGATGATTCGTACATGCTGTTTTAGAGCCGCGTTTAGCGCCATTTAGCGTATCCAAGATCCATGGCAATGCTTGGCACAGATTTTCTCCCCCTCTCCCTAATCCACACTATCAACTTCACAACTAGTTTGTATTATAAGAAACTTCTACGCACAAATCAGACCCATCATCTCTGCAAGTTCAATGCTGCTAGAATATCGGAAGTAAATACGAACATGACTAATTTATAGACTCACGAATATATTAGCATTTTGTCTGAGGCGGATCATGTCGCTTTTTGAAGGGCAACTTCTCTTATTTCTCAACTTCTCGATCCCACTTTAATAGTAATTCTCAATTGAACTTTTGTGTATGAAACTTCTACTAGATACTCTCACAATCTCAGCGCTGCTGAAACTCGGACAGTCCGACTTATGATTGTAAAGTTGATGATTTGAATCTGTGGGGGCGGAAAGGTATTCCAATGCCAAGAGGTGGAACCGTGGAAGCGGGTTTGGTTATACGCTATTTAGCGCCTTGGCACCGGCCTATATGTACCTACTGCCACCTGTACATACTTCCTTCCTTAGTATTGTTTCCTTCGTCCCCATGACACCATGATCCTGGTACGTCCCTGACCTCGCCTCCAAATCCATCAGCGTCTCGGCATCATCGCCGCGGCCTTGATTCCATAGCCTTGCATGAGGGGCGGCAGGAAGCCTGCAGATACCCGGGGCCCTGCGGAGATTACCACAAAAGCAGCACGTCATCATTGGCGAAACAATGCCTAGTGAGGTCGTTGAGTTGGGGAGGCTTTGGTCACAGTGGGCATTTCAAATTTTGGATTTACATAGCGCTTGTCTTTACCTTTTTGGCACTTCTCGGGTCTGCGACTGGCAAGGGGTATGGCAGCAGAAAAATGAGTGAAGTGTATTTTTCATTCTTAAAAAAATGGCTTTTGATCCAGCGTCGCTCATGTGATTTGAAAGATAGTACGTGGTGAACCTAATCCTGTGGGTGCTGGAACGAGATTGTGAACACCAGCACAGGAAAGTAACCTTCTCGATGGCATGACTCAAGAGAAGTAGTTCGCTTCCAAGTCCGCAACCAAACCCGGTTGAGTAGGGTGCCATCCCAGCTCCTTCTGAGTCTTCTCACTCGAGGTGGGATTGTCCATGCCGAGCAAATGGGCGAAGAAGCCAACAGCCCCCATGGCTTCCTGCACCGACTGACCTTTCAACGGCAGCTGCAGATGCTCGCTGACCACGGTCAAAATGTCTTTCATCGGTACGCCCTGTTCAGCAACGGCATGGTAGGTGGCGCCCGCGGTGCCTTTCTCCAGCACAAGACGAAGCAGAACCGCAGCATCATCTCGATGGACGGCGGGCCATCGAGCCGATCCATCACCAACGTAAACAACCGAGCCCTTTTGGCGGTACATGTCGATCAATCGCGGGAGCATGCCTGGGTCTCCTGCGCCGTGGACCGTCGGTGTGAATCGGACCACGGCGCCGCGCACATGCTTTTCCTTGGATAGCGCGTAGACCAAATCCGCCGACTTTACGCGGTCGGACATGGGGATGTCCCGTTCGGGTTCCGTGTCCTCGACGGCCAGTGTTCCCTTGGGCAAACCCAACGTGCCGGAAGCGATGATGAGCGGCTTGTTCGTGCCGGCCAGCACTTCCCCCATGGCTTCAATGGCTGCTCGGTCCGTCGCACAGGCTCCGGGAAAATCTTTAAAGTCATGGATGAAGGCGAGATGAATGACACCGTCCGCGGCCTTTGCACCGCTCTTTAGACTCTCGATATCACTCAAATCTCCCTTGTGCGCTTCTGCACCCGCTTTGGTGACGGCTTCGACGTGGGCATCATTCCGAGCGAGACCAAGCACCTGGTGACCGTTTTTGACGAGTTCTTGGACGGTGGCGCGTCCAATGAAGCCAGCGGCACCTGTGACGAAGACACGCATGGTTTGCTCGTGCAGTAGGTTTGATGGATTGATGGATTGAAAGATTGATAGATTCGGAAGAATGATGCTTTGTCAGAGCTGGAATGGGAAGTGGGGATTTCGTAAGCTTGGTGACTTGAGGGAAAAGCTGATGTAAAAATAAGCTGATGTCGAGATACTGTGGCATCGGTTTCCGTCTAATCCTTGTTCTTTAAGACCTTTAACGTATGCGTTGTGCATTTCGGACTTCAGACTGAAGGCAGCGATAAGTCCGCTGCAATTGACCCTTTTACCCTTTCAATCCGGTTTTTGAACCCTAAATCCGGAGTGTCTAAGTCCGAGATGATGTCAATCACAGTCAACTCTTCATCCCATATCCCATTCCATATTCCATAGGCAAGGTACAGTATAAAAGTACAAAAGCAAAAGATGGCTGCAAGGCGGCTTTGTTTACTTTGGTGTGGGCCGAAGGTATGTTGTAAGGGCTGATTTCCGCCTTGTCTACGAGACTAGAGAAAGCTAGCTCCCGAGCATTGGCCAAAATTTCTCGTCCACCTCAAGGTACCTTACCTTAGCTACCTTGATACTAGCTTACCTTTCAAGACCTAGGAGTCCCACCGCTTGGTGAAAGGACGTTTCTAAATGTCCGGTCGAAGATGACTGTGGGAGTTCCCGTAGGATCTATCAGTCTTTACCTCACGGATCCTGACGGTTCTAATGATGCCTAATGATCCCTGGTAGCATTGACCTAAGGTAACCATTAGTCATGATTCCATCTCCTTCTCGACGAGATGCCTTGAGGTGTAACAGTCCATTCGTTCGGGCCTTTCTTCCGACCTATCTATCTGTCCACACAGTTGCGGACGCCCGGGTCGGACCTAAATCCCATCGTCGTCATCAACCTCCTATTCTAAAAGTCCTGGGCCGTGGCGATGGTAATCCGCTTATGTTGCATATCCCCAACATGACTCCGGCTCCCATGGACAGAATGGATGTCCGTGGAGAGTCATGATATTGACCGGACCGTAATGCTCATCACTTGGGCAAGTTTCGGCTCGGAACGACCCCCTACGAAGCATTCTTCTAAGCTTCCTTCGGCCTCACTTCAGAGCCATCTACTCTGGAGTTGACAGTCCTCAAACCCCTCTTGAGCCTCTTCTGACTTTCAATCAAATATACAAACAGTCGCATCGCTGTCTAATGATAACAGAAGTATCGAAGTAATCAACAGTTTTTATCGTGATTGTGATAACGATGTGGCAGCAGAGAAGGAATTACACATCAAATTACTGATAATTAGTCGCCGAACAAGATATGGATGTACGTCAAAATTGCTGTGATTTAAGACACCTCTACGGGAAACGGCTTCACCTGCCCGAAAGGATGCTGACTGCCGATCTGGATGCTGATTGCCAGAATGAATGCTAATAGAATGTCCCACCAAAACCCATGCCCGTAGATAGATAAGTGGTTTTGCCCAATCAACATGGTGGATCTCCATCGGCATCCATTATGTTCATAGGATTAAATTAGCGTCCAGGCGGAAGGATCCTCCCCCAGTGAGATGCAACACTCATGTTGAGCCTTCTCTCTGAATTCTTGGTTCTTGGCCTGCTTATCCAGCCTTTCCTGCAGGGCCTTACATTAATGCTCAGTCAATTTCTGCTTACAACCCCAGGTTCCACTCTTCGGAGATATCATTATACCACGAGAATCCATCAAACAATTTGAGACCTCGTCCAATACCTCCAGGTCACTGTAGCGACAGGATCTCGTCAAATTGAAGACACTAAGCACAGAATGTTTTCACCAAGCTCCGACACTCAAGCTCCGCGGCAGCTGCCCGGTTCAGCGTGTGAGGAGTGCAGGAGACGCAAGCTACGATGCGATAGACAGGAACCCCAATGTGGTAACTGTACGGAATCCGACATTGAATGCAATTTTCGAATATCTCGTCCCCCAAGGGGTCCGAAGAAAGGTCACCTGAAAGCTTTGCGTAATCAAATAGGTAACACAACTGAGCCCCATTCTAGGAACCGAAGCTGATGATGAACACATCCAGCGGCGTTGGATGATCGTGTAGAGCGGCTGCAAAAGAGGCCCGCAGCGAACAAAGCATACAACAGTCCGTCGCCCGTCCCAGCGGCGGTGGACAATTTTCCGGAGCAGCTGCAAAAGGAACCCTTAGCGAATCAAGCATGCAGCAGCCCGTCAGAAACTGTATTTATGGACAATTTGATGTCCAGCGAAGTATCTCTCTGGCCTCAGGATCTCCCGTCCACTTCGTTGGGTACTGAGAACCGCCGTTATGGTTTATCTTCTCCCGGGATGTCTCCAATGGAGAAAGGAGGAACTCCCCCAAATGTTTATTTGTCGGACTTGGTGAAAGTTGATCTGTACGTAAATCTCAAATATCTTCTTGGTCGGCAACTGATCCATTCCATGTAGCGATCAATTATTCTTTGATAGGGTGTATATTTTTGCATCGATGATTCATTAACGTCGCTACGTATCCTGGTCCAAGCAATCGACGAATAGCCCAGCCCGTGTTTGTCTTCAGTATGCCATGTGGACCATGGCAGCATCATTTTCGACGCAATTTCGAAACATCCAAGACAATCTCTACCGAGAGACCAGAAACATGTTGGAAGCGTTCGAGTCGGACAGTGATAAAACCGAGCTGATCTTTTTGGAGCACATCCAGGCATGGATTCTATTGGCAATGTTTGAGTTCATGCACAACAACCATCAAAGAGGCTTGATGAGTGCAGGGAGAGCATTTCGCCTCGTCCAGATGCTATGTCTTTTTGAAATTGACAGTCCAAGCTATGCTATGGCTCGACAGTCCTGCGCCCCCACGGACCATGTCAAACCCGAGGAAAGTCGAAGGACGTTCTGGGTAGCCTACACCATGGACAGGGTTGTCAGCTTCAACTATGGATTGCCGCTGACGTTGAATGAATTAGAGGTGAGCAAGAAGTGATTCCATACAAATGGTGCTAAGTAGTATTCGATCAGATTTGCACTCGGCTTCCCACTCCCGAAGCCAAATTCCAAAGCGGCGAGCCAGCTCTGATGGGTTTTCTGTGTGAATTCATGGGTGGCATCAACCAAGACAGTGTCCCCCCTTTTACGGAATGCATCATTCTGGCCACCATTTGCGGACGCAGTGTATCCCACAAGCAACGAATGACCGTTGAGCGAGTTTATGGAGCGTCGACGCAGGACTCCCTCGACCGCCATCAGTGGCTCAATACCATCCTGGCAGCAAGAATTCCAAGTCCTGTCCCTCAGCTGTCCTTCCACGTCCGAGTCTGTAGATGCCGTACTGATATTTGCAAACCTCCTTGCTCAAGCCACAGTTCTCTATCTCTACAAGATCATTGAACCCGTAGTCTTGGACAAAGATGAAAACCAGGGTATGATGGCTCAATACGAGCAGCAGTCGCTCACAGCGGCGGAGGAGACAAGTCACCTCACCAAAAATGCTGGCGCAGCTGAACCATTTCCAAGTAAATCCTAGCCCTCCCGTGCAGCGTTTTTTCGGGCTTCAACCATTGACTTTCGGTTCGCAGGCTCATCCGTTCGTCCCGGTCTGCCTTTTTGTGTGTGCAGAATTCTTCATGAAACACAGAAGCGTGAACCGATCCTACGGCCTACAGCTCCAGGAAACATTGGAAGCTCTCCGCAGATTGGCCGGTTTCAATAATCTTGCCAGGGTCTATCTGCATCTCCTAGGGCTGAATGATGCTTGACCAAAATTTGGGGCTGCGCGCGCGGTGGTGCCCCCATTGGTGAGTCGAGACTTTGCTGGTGGTTAGTCTCATCAATCCTACAAACACGAAGGGAATCTTGTTACGCTTCCTTGATTCCATAACCCTAGTAGTGGCTTGGCAGCAGTATATAGCTCCACTGAGCTTCCTCTGACGTACTGGGCGACAAGGCATGTGCGAAGCCTGCAGGGACACGTCAGCAGGATGTGCAAGGTGGGTCGAGCGCTAGTACTATGAAACGGTTACGGGAGGCCCTGCCGTGGAGAGAATTGCGAGAGCGGGTAGGTAAAGTAAACAATCAATGGGTGAGTTAGTACTAAGGATTTTCTGCTGCAGAGTTTGAATGCAAAAGACTACAAGATATAATCCTCCATGAAAAGCTTCCAAGGGTGCGACGCGCTGGCATCGTGTGTCGTGATCCCTTGGAGCCGTCAAATCTCCTCCCACGGGCCTAGGCAGCTTTGACTTGTCACATGGCCATCTGCGGGGATAATTCTTGACTGCTGTGTCAGCCGCAGGCAGTAGCGTTTCTGCTCAATGCTTACGGAGGTACCGCAACACTAGTTGGTTCTGTTTGAAGCTTTTGTTGCGGGTGGTTTGATCCTTCGGGGAATTTTTGATTGGAACATAGAACATAAAATGTCCCGGATGCCAGGCCCAGCCCGTCAACATGTCGCGCTACCGTTGATCAAGGCTTTGCGAGGCTTAGAACAGCCGGATTGGTGTCTGGAAACTTGAATGTCATGCTTCCTTGGATGAGTTCCTCCCACAGTCTGCCTTGTCCAGAGAGATCTTGGATTCAGCAGATCCAATCAGACATATTCCTGGCAATAGCATGACTTTGGAACTATTTTAGTCCCAATAGGGTTGGTGGTGGTGGTGGGCCGGAATATTATGTTTCCGAGCCGAAATTTCATGAACCCCCTTCTGCAGGAGGCCTTTCTGAGAATATCTGGAAAGGGTGGGTGAGGGAATTTTGAGCACTGCAATAAGAAACTTCGAAGACTGAAGCCTGGAGCCTGGATCAAGGGATTGAGTCTGAGATTGTTCAATATCAAAACCTCTTCGTCTACTCTTCCCCGTGACTGGATTCTTTAATTAGATTCCGGAGCCGCTAGTATGCCTCATATTGCGATCCTTCCCCTTCTCTACACGGAAAAGCATGTGGACGGTTGTGAACACAGCCAGTCTTTCACGCTCCTACGAGGAGTCTCTCTCTACGCAACCATCCGCTGCTCTTTTTCACAGAGACTTGCCAAAATTGAGCAATGTCGAGCATCCAGGGAATCTGGTCTCAGTAGACCAGTCGGACCTTCAACAGATCTTTACCCACAATATTATCCTTCTTGGCCTCGAGTTCGAGCATATCCCACGTGCAGTTGATGTATCTTCCTCGCAGCCAGTCTCGTCGCTCCGAGGTGAGGTAGACAAGAGTATCCGCGCTGATGTCAGGGGTCTCCGTGAAGACTTGAGCAGGATTAGAACCAAAGTCCTCATCACGAACAATGAGGCAAAACTACCTAGTTTTTCTTGTTCATTCAAATTTTCCGGCCCTCCCATGATGTCCGTCGGACAGTTGCCGGGGTGGATGGAGAAACAGATGACTCCCTCTGCGGCGTACTCGGCATTCAGGAGCTGGGCAAATCTCATCACGCCCACTTTGGACGTTTGATATGCGCTCAACATCGGGTTCACCAGATGCGCGGCGACACTAGTGACGTGGATCAGGTACTTAGGGCCTCCCGCTTTCAGCAGCAAGGGCAGAAAGGAGCGCGAGACGAGATACGGCCCGTAGAGATTCACGTCCAGGACCCGCCGCCATTCATCGGGATCTGAGTCTACCACCAGACCGAATTTGCCCAGAATGCCCGCGTTGCTCACCACCACGTCGCAGTGGCCAAACTCGCGTTCGACGGTACTCGCTGCCTGTTCAACACTCTGCCGATCCGCCACGTCAAGCTGGACCGGAAGGAACTTGGGAGGACCTCGATTGGCAGATACGGCGGCCAACCGGATGTCGTTCGCTAGGGACGACAGGTCAGACCGGGCTCCAACGGCGATGGATGAAGCGCCCGCCTTCGTGAAAGCCAGCGCCATCGCGCGGCCGAGACCTCTGGATCCGCCGCTGATGAAGACAACCTTGCCGGACAGGTCGGCTTTGGTAGGATCAATCGCCGGGTAGGTGTCATTGTGTACGTGAACGGTCACGTCGTAATCCTCCCCTATGTCGAACTATCAGTGGACAAAGAACGTCGCAAGAGAGAGAAAGAAATGTAGCGACCAGGTCCCTCTAGAATGTTCGGTGTCCCTTTTGGAGGCGGCATGGTGTCTTCAAGCGCACTTCCTGTGAAAAAATAATTATCCACCGTAGAGTACTCTGCTGCCTTTGTGGGTTCGAGTTCATAAAGTCAGTGTCATTGCTCCACCAAGAAAATTTGTAAGTCTGATGACAGGAGACATGTATGAAAGGCGTCATCAGGACTCACAACAAATGTCGTGGTCGTAAGAAAGTCCGTAGAGAAAGTCCGCGGAAAAGCATCGAGCTTCTGTCTTCCCAGCTTTGGCCTCTCCCTCTCTTGGATTTAGTCTATTTTGCTTCCACTTTTATCCTGTCTGCTTCAGCATTTCTTGCTCCAATCTTTCCTATCTCTCATGTTCTGATCTTGCGAGCCTTTCTCTTCTGTTTCCGTTCCAAGGCCCGTGGACCCGAGCCGGCATCCTCGTCCCGCTAATTTACGTTACGTTGCCAGTCTTCTGTGTTAGCTTCCAAAGCTCCACCGTCTAACAAGCTGGCCTTCGAGCCGGAACGCCCTCACTGATCCGCTGTTTGCTGGTCCTCACATAAGCTTTCCTCGCAGACCTGCTCGGGGTACGTGCCGAGGCATTCATCGTTCGATGAATTTAACGTCGTTCCTCCTCGTGCTCTTTCATATCCTTGTTGCCGTGACCAGCGGTGCATCCTTCTCGTTGGCAACAGGCCAGTACCTGTTCGTGTTCATTGTATGGGAAACACGCTGTTACGCAGGCAAATATGTATCTATTGTACGTGTTGTTAATATAACGTTGTGTACATGTGGCTCTTAGCATCGTCAAGAGTAGAAGGAACTACGACAATGGTCGAAGACAACAATGTTATGCCCTGTTAAATAGAGGAGAGACCCCTGATGTAACTCATAGCCACAGAACCTCGATGGCCAGGTTTCTCCCCTACGCCCGTCCCAGAACGATGACAGAAGAATGGAATGACATGTTGTAAGTATGGATATGATATACGTAACCCAGCTTGTTCAGCAAGTTGGTTTCATTCCTTTCTCGTCAGCTCCTTTCCGCAAACAAGGTCATTATGACGAGATCGAACGTGGCAACGTGCCAATGCGCCCCAACCTCTGGTACCACGTACTCGTCGATCAAGATCCGGGAATCGCTCGTCAGTGCGGACGACAAGCTGTTGCAGGATTTTGACACAGCTCACGTCGTTCCAGTTATGCCGCACTTTCCGCAGGTAGTAAGAATTTGGCACCTAAATGTTAAAAACCCAGGTCAATTCCACAGGAACCTACTCACTGGCTGAATAGATGTGTCGAACCAAGAGCGTACCTTGAACCGCTTGTTCCTTGGGGTTGTCCTGTGATAGAACGATTATACTGTCAATTGGCAGCACCTACTCAACCGTGTCCGGTAGATCGTCCAGAACAAGTTGTCCGTGCAATCTCGGCTACTTCTGTAGTAGCTGGAGACGATCAACGCCCCAGCCACCACCAAAATCCACAAAGAACGACTTTTCCGATGGTTGTGGAGTCCCTGCGGGGATCTTCATGGTCTCGCTGTCGAAGAGATCAAATCCCGGGACCCATTCGCTGCTCTGCATGGCGGTCATGACGTTTTGAAAAGAAGTGAACCCTTTCGGTTGTCTTTGCAGCCTTTCAAAGTACGGAAGGTCGGTATTCAAGGCTTTCCGAAAGGGGGTTTTTGTGAGGCTGGTGATTGCTTGTACTCTGTTTCCTCGAGAGAATTTGGAAGCTCATGGAGGGCAGAATCGTTGACATTGAATCTGTATGTTTGCAAGAAGTCATGTTAATCATGCACCTAGTGGCTATCAGACTATGCTTTCAACTCACGCGCGGTAGATGCCATGTTCTATCTGAGGTCTCCCAATTAGATGTGTAAGCTTGCTCGCTGCGAATTGATCTTGATCAACTTCGGTGATCTGGTCTACTCCGGCCATGTAACGGAGAATTCTGCCTTTGATATATGGTTTGGTATCATTGAGTGTGATATGATGACTAATTCATCATTCGCAAATGAACATACATAATAATTCCGGAGCTGCACCGGCCTCTTTCGATAGGTCTTCGATGCTCAAAGGACCATTGTTCTTGGTTGCCAGCATACTGAACAATCCTAGATCGGCTGCGACAACGGCGATCACCATTTCAAGATTCTGCCAAAGACCAGATGTGATCAGAAGTGGACATGAAAGATAACTGATAGAGAGTCAATATATACAGGCACAGATTATTACTCTCAGAGCTGAGCGTTCTCATCGAGGTATCGATAGGGGGTTTCGAGATGCAACAAAAGCTGCGGAAGGGTATCTTGTATCTTGAGGCGCTCCACGTCATCCGACGTGTTGGCTGAGTCTTGAATCTGAGGCACAATGAAATCCACATTTTTGATCAAATTTCTCAGGTAAAGGTTGTAATTCCAAACGTTCAGTGGGTACCGCTTTTATCTGGAGATCTGGACGACCTAAGCTTGAGACATCAATAAATTGATCTCGAAGTTTTGTGTCATGACTTGCTTTCTTCTCTTCCGCGCAATTTTCTCTTTCTTTGTGATACGGCTTCAGGTAACCATATAATAATTCATTAGTATACAATTTCGTTTACCAAGACGAAATTTCTTGGCAACGAGCGGGCATTGAGAAGAAAAAGACATTTGTATATTATTGGCAATGCTAGTCTTAGGACTCAATATGTCCTTCGAGTTGGATAGTTTGGACGCCAGATGAAGAAGGATCTTTCGCTAGCAGCATTCTGTGGATAAGGGGGAGCCCGAAGGCAGATTGTCTGGGCGATTAGGCACCAGGCATCGTTGTGGTCGTCGGCGGGAGCTTTCTCAAGTGATTGCACATTCTGCTTGACGGGTAGAGGACATACATAACGACTTTCAACTCGAGGTTCCTGTCGATCCTACCTCGGTTCATAGCCAGCGCCGGTCTCTTGCAGTATGAGAGTTCCGGCTCCGGGGATACGATGGAATAAGACTAACCAGGTATATTGGGATCAAGGTGATCATTTCGTCGCCTCGGTAGTACCATTTGGGAGACAGGAAGGCTTTGTTGAATACAGTGCGGATTCATTCTGGCTTTTGACAGTTTTTGTCCCGTCCAAGTACTTGGAAGAACAGGTGAGAACGGCATTTTTGCCTCTATGACAATTGTTCCTGTGCTCCATGATCCGGGCTCACTTCACTGAAGGAGCAGGACGCTTTTGTACGAATTGACTCTTCTCATGTACATGACAGGTTCAGCGTCAACACCCATATGCCTCACTTTAAAGATGTGTTGAGCTTGCGGGACCTAGCCACTATGAAGCTTCTCAGTAACCAACTTCATGTCACGAAAGTACATCATTCTCTCCATCCATCTTGCCTACTCTCGCACCAATGTGGTCAAAAGATCACATGGACTGGCTTCCAGGACTTGGAAGCCCATCTCACAGTGGTTCCAACGCGGTTTCCACTCCTCGCGCAGCGCTTGAGACCAGCCTCAACACACAAACAGCGGATTCAAAAGTCGATGAAGTGCAATACTCCATCGTCTGCGACGACTGTGGTAAACATTTCTGGAGTCGTTCCAAAGCAAACTCTCATGCCGCGCTGACAGCACACGTCCTTCACGAGGAGATTGAATCGCCCACCGTTTCAAATTCTCCTGCTGCCACTCCGGCGTCTGCTCCAGAAACGACCACGCCTTTTACTCCTGCTATAAAAGTGGAGGCCAGCCCAAACACAGACACTCCCGGCCAAGAAGAACGCGAAGGCAGCGGAGACGGTAAATATTCCGTGTGCTTTGGCTGTGGCAGACACTTCGGGAGCCATGAGGCAGCCTATAATCACGCCAAAGCAGAACACATGCAGGACACAGAATTGGTGCCTTCGAGCGCTCCTGATGGGTCTCCTACCTTTGCTGCTGTCGGTCCTGCGGTACCTCCTACATCCCCTGCTGCCAATCCTAGCATACATCCAAGCTCCCTTTACCAAATAACTGGTCCCGACACCACTTCTCTTGCTGCCAATGGAGGCATAATCCCGACATCGCTGTACTGGGCTACCGAACAAACGCCCGATTATGCAATTTCTCCTACTTCTCCTGTTTACAACCGAGGCGTAAGTCCAACTCTCATGTACAGGATCGCGGGTCCAACTAGCGACCATGCAATGGCCCTACTGCGGAAAGAGATTGCTCGTCCTCCGGTGCCAAATGTGAGTCTATGAGGCCGTATGTCGACTAAAAAGGTCTCCTGCTGACGTTCTTAGCCTGAGTCTCGGGCTTCTCATTCTGAGGATGACGATAGTCTTCGCCGCTCTTCGGGACTCTCTCCGAGCCCAACCGCATCCGATTCGCCTTCAACACAAGATCTTCCACGCTCCGTGAACACAGGCACTCAGACGTTTTTTACTCCTACCACAACCATTCCACCATCTCCGAGCTCCAGCTGCGCAACACTAGAACACCCGCAGGTGATCTTCCCTCCCGAGCTTTCCGATCGCATCTTCTTCATAGTAACCCCCTCTGGCAATCGCAAAGGTCCCAGCTTCATCATGGGCCTGGCTGAAGCACAAATTGCCGTGACATTCCGCACTGGCGTACGTGGTCGACTGGGGTTTCAGGGCGAGCAGGTCGGCTTACGGGAAATCGTTGCCCGTGTTCCAGTAAGCAACTTCCCCAATCACCTCTTCCCTCCCTACGTTGATGTGAACCGCAAGACACGTTGCTGGGGTACATCAACTCCTGCAGCTGTCTTCTGACTCGGTTCTCGAGCTTGAAAATGAGCTTTCTGACTGGAGTACTTACAGTGGCTTCCTGTACCTGTATATGCGGACACTAATGAGGACCACTATCACCTGCTCATGGTAGTCAAATTCTGGCCAGAATGGCAAAAGACAAATGGGAATACGTCTTGCCACATACTTGTCACTCTTGAGGACGAGAAAGAGGACAAAGAAGAAGGCGAGCAATAGAAAAAAGAACCAGGCAAGGCGGAGGACTGATGGCCGCGGCGCTTTGGAGACAGGTGCCCCCGGACTGGAGAGCTTGATGGAAGGAGTCTTGGGGGCAACGGTGCACTTGCGTCTATGTATGTCCGATTGACAAAGCACACATGATACCGATCACTCTACAAGAATTTTTAGAATCATGCTCGTTTCCGCGCAGTGGTCTTTGGCAAGCTCGAAATTAAAGGCGAGAACGCACGTACTCAGGACATCCTTTTTCACAAGAGGGGGATATCGAAACGGTCTGCAGTGAGCGGCGAGTCTAGGCATCGTGCCATGCTGATGGACGTCAAGTATTGGATCGGTTGGAAGGAAGCATACGGCTTGTGCAATGTGTATGTTGGCATCGAAAGAAGCTCGTGGTGACGGGATTGGACTGCCGTTGCTAGAAGTCGAAGTCATCCATAACGGCTTCTGTACCCTGCCTTGAAGTAAATAGAGAAAATGCGGAAAAGCGATCTGGGACCGTAGGATACGTGCTTTACGATCGAATTCTGACCGTCTCGATACCTTTGCTACGGAAGAATTGAATTTCTCGAGACAATCTTGAGCACAAGGTTCAATATAGGCTCACTCGATTTCAGACATCAGATAGCGTCACAGCAGATCGGCATTGTAATCGTTTGAAGCTCTATAGTTACTAGCAATCGAGCTGTCCTGTACTGAGCTGGAGAATACTCCACCCTGATCTTGGCCACGACTCTACATGAGGCATCCTGCTGTTGTTGACGTCTCGAGAAGGACAGCTACAAAAAAAGGATTGTCTAAAGTAAACGGATTCTATTAGCGACAGTCATTGATGAAAGTAGTGAAAGCGGTAATTTGACCTCGCAATCATTGAACCTCATACAAGAAAAGACCACGCTAAGCAAAAGACCACGCTAAACAAAAGACTACACTTTAAAAAAAGACCACGCTAGAGAAAAGACTACACTTTAAAAAAAGACCACGCTAAAGAAAAGACTACACTTTAAAAAAAGACCACGCTAGAGAAAAGACCGGTTGGTACGAATCTCAATGTTTGCGAGGTCCAAGTACCAGAAAACTCCGCTAACCTGATTGGAAAGCTTGCTTTCTCCTGGCTCAAGAATAAAATCACTTCTGTGCCAAGCCTCGCTATAAGACTATTCTGGGAAACTCTTACCTTATTAGGAAGTAACTAAGGATTTAGTAGGTCTTAACTAAGAACATTAAAATTTTCTCTGATTTTCTCCATTTCTCTCTATCTCTATCTCTATCCTTAATATATCTTAATCAATTTTAGATTTTGGCCTCGCATCCTCTACAGCTCGACGTACTGCAAATCGGTATTAAAAGAATTATCAATAATAAAATACCGAGCGCGCTCTCTCATAGTTACACTCTCAAAATCAGCTACGATCTCAGAGAAAAGCTCAAAGTCGATAGCAACGTCGATTACCTTCGTGCGATATCGCATTACAATCTCAACCTCAGCCTACGACACCTCAAAATCTTCCCCAAACTACTCTCGAAGGCATCAATTCTATGCGTATTATCGAGACGCAAATGGATATCTTCAAGCCCAATACTCCAGACCCCGATATCAAACGCCCTACATTCGATATTTACAATACACATCTACGGAAAAATCAAGGTCTCGGCGCTCTGAAACGCGTTTACGGAAAAGCCGAAATAAGTCATTTTCATCTTCAACGAGAGGTTGCCGAGGATTTATGTGATGATCTCGTATATTGAATACGTCTTCAAGAAGAGCGATTCTTACAAGGGCCTATTAGTACCGAATTATAAGACGCCTTAGATTACGTATTTTACGTTATGAAAGCTAAGTGTATAGCGGTCGGTTAGCCTTAAATTAAGGATGAACTTGAGACTTTGTTATGTACGGCGATTCGGCGTGGAGATCTTAAGACTATTTATAAGCAACTTCGGTTTATAATTAATGATCGTTGTAAGGAATTTCTTTAGAGGGATTATAGTTATGATCTTGACGAAGCGGACAACCCGATACCGATCTCAAAATGGGCTTTATGTAAATAATTTCGAGCTTGCGAGGACGGCCCCTCCGGCAGGAGCCCTCGGAGAGCCCCCGGAGGGTAGGGGGGTTTAGGGGGTCTCCCCTTAATAGAATTGGTACTATGCAGTAGTAATCTTCTCAGTCTTCTCAGTCTTCTCACATCCTCGGCAAGTTTTCCACTACTGGGTAGCCCCGCGCCCCAGCACATATTTTTATTAGCGGGCCGCCTTTTGTGTTCAATCTTTGGACAAAACCTGAAAAAGGTTAGCGGCAACTTGTCGTCGAAAGGTCATCCACCTGCTCAACGCCGCAGACGCCAAATGCCGAACTTCATACCATCGCCAGGTAACGACCCACACATGGTCATCAAATCCAATTAAATCTGACAGGTCGGCACCATGCCTGCGGGAATACCGATCACCGAGTGCCTGCGAGGACTCGGTTTGCTTGCGCCGGGTCCCAAACCGACCAAGTGTCGATGGACAGCTTTGGCGAAGACAGTTTATGGACACATCGCTGGGCTTATCCCATCGTCTGGCGACTTGCAGGTAAAATGTCTTGGCACCAACCACCAAAAATCTATTTACATGGTATGGCCTTCAAATGCTCCTTCAAATAAGCAATCTGATTAAAGATCGCTATTCCACATAGCTTACAGCCATATACACCTCTTGGGGTCTGCTGGGGCCGTTTTCTTTAACCCTTATCTGGTATTCTGACGGTGTTAATAGATAATTCCAATAGTGGCTTCCTGATCTTTGACTATGGCTGTGGGGACGTCCTTTGGGACTGTCGTAGGCTTTGGATCCTTTTTCACGTGATCAGATCATTTGACACCTTATTGCGAGGCATTTTTATTAGTTTTCTAGGCTATTTGGCTTTCATCCGATGTCTGATAGACGCGTTGTTTTGGTGGTTCGTGTGGTGAGGCCGGTAGGGCTGAACCCTATTTACCATCGCTGGGCTTATAGACTCCATCGAAGAAGAAGATCGTGCTAATGGTCATGCCAAGAGCCTGAACGAACGGATCGAGGACGGAACAATTGAGTGGGTAGACAAGTACGGCGATCTCTGGACACTCAAGAACCGTGGCAGCCTCTTCCCTAACGCACCAACGTATCCCACCGAGAAGTCAATGTACGTACTCATCCGGAGTCATGAATAGTACGAAAGCACGCGATCGCTCATCATTTACCAGCATGGCCTCTTGGGTTGAGCAACTCGTACGGAATAAGCTAGATCGCGCCGACTCAAACAAGAAACATAATGGGGCAAAAAGTCTTCTGGACGGTAACCCCAACGACGACAATCAAGCTCAAGGCGTTACGAACGAGGGCCCCGTATCTAGCACGCAAGACGTCGAAAAGGTGATATTCCCGCACGATCTGAGGCTCAGAATGGTTTGTATCGCATGGACTGACGAGAAGGTTTGGGAATAGACCTCAGAAGCAAGCGATGAAGCTAGCGAACGCGCGGCTTTTCCAGAAAGTTCGAGCCACGATGAGGAAGCAACGGGCTTCAATCAAAGTCTGGCGCCCCACATAGTTCCAGCAATTCCAGCAGCTGCGCAATTTTCAGTCCGGCGCCTACGCTACAAGCATCGGACTTCAACGCTATTACCGCAAACCGGAGTCCCAAACCCCATCCAACCCAGGCCGATAGACCATTCCAGGACCCTCATCCAGATTTTTCGCCCCAGAACTTCTTCACATCTTTAACATATCCCCCCATCGCTTTCCCCGAACCAATGTTCTCGCGAATTATCTTCCTCGTTCGGCCTCCAGGAGACTACAACCGATCTGCCGGACGCATCATGGGTCTTGCTGAGGCGCAGGACTTTGTGAACTTTCGTGCTGGCACGCTCGAAAGACTCGAGGCTATTGGTGAAAGCATCGGCTCAAAGAGGTTGGTTGCTAAGCTGGAATGGCTGCCTGTACCGGTTCTGATGCAGAATAGTCATGACCATCACTTCTTGCTTGAGGCGATAAAGACATGGTCAGAGTGGAAGAGACCAAGTTTGTGCGTCGTCTATATCAGTCTTGAAGACGAGGCTTAAGAGTCAAAAGCACTCATGCTTATGCTTCTTGTGCGTTATGCTGAGTCAAAGACAGCAAGATGGATGCGACTTGATGGGCGGTGGAATGTCTAAATCACCCGCATGCCCTGGTAGAGGCCAAAGGCATTTCAATTGGAACAATCCCAGCTGAGATGATCCCTGACTTGGCTGGAAAAGTCACGACTTTTTAAGCTGGCGTTCGAAGGCGCTATGTCGCTTATTGCAGTCATACCCGCGGCTATTTAGCGTGTGCAAATATGATCGGAAAGCTTGGCGTTTTCGCTTGTGTATGTACACTTGGCATTCTCAGTTCCAATCACATGGCAGCGCATGCTAAGTCATGGTAGTCAAAGTTGCCTACAAAAGATGTACGATGATTGCACTCGACGGGATAATATAGTCATTCGTTGTCGAGCACCCATAGGATGACGGTGTTCTATCGCAGTGTATCATGTGGTTGGTTGGGAAGTAGTGATGCAAGAATCGGGAGGGTTTTTCCTGTGAAGCGAGAACCTTGCTGAATTGCCCGTTGCATGAACTTAGATAGATGACGTGGAAGAAAAATCGTCGTCAAGAAGGATGGGAAGTCTATCGATCAGGTCTAAGTCGTGATATGTCGGGAATTCTTGAGCGGTCTCTGGGAAATGTGATTTGAGGTCGTCTAACACTTGCTCGGTCATCTTCGTTGCTGGTCGATCCTGGAAATTTGGCAGCACAGACGCAGAGTTCTCGATTATAATTTCATGAATGAAATTGATGAACTCCTTATCTCATATTGAACGACACTGTGCTGTTCTCCCAATCCATGCTGCGTGACCCTGTTGGGATGGATCCTGATATTGTTGTTAGATAGAATATGCAAGGGAAAGGCCAGTCTCAAGTAACAATCCTTGGCGCTCCGTCCAGATGCTACTTTCACCTCACGAATATATAGACTACTCATAGCTCAATCATAGCTAACCCTCCTTTGATCGACATCTTAGACGCCACTAAATACCAAGAGTTGAAGACGACGTAACCAAGTCCGGCCGGCTCCAAATGCCTAAAGCATACCGCACGCCGCTCCAAATATCCAAACTCTGTCCACAATTGACAGCCTCCCGTAAGAGGATAGAGGAGAAGTTGTGCATAAAGGAGAAGATTAACCCAGCGAGGATTCCAGGTGAGAGAATGAGTCAGAAGACATGGATAGAGGGAACCTCGAGGATATGAAGTACCACTGCGGCAACAAAGTATAGTGATTCCTATTCGCGAATAATCATTCGGAGACCATGCCTGCGGATTGCACTGTGGGACCTGGATCGGAATCTGACAGTTTTTGCCTGCCAAATTATCCCTCTATTCATGACTCCCTATCCGTTCTCTTACATGTGAGGTGGGAATCGAAAAGTAGTCTTCTTTTAGTACTCTTGGATAGGAACAGTCACTAATGTTCTGATCAATAGCCACAAACGTATGCAAAAGTGACAACATGTGTACTCTGAGGGCTGAGACTCAGAATTGTCTGAGATTCAGCACTGAGTTTCAATTTATTCCATATTTACACGTGACTCTAGATACATGGTCCGACTCTCCTTCACATAGTCTCTGGTAAGACTCTATATACATTAAAACCCAGCGCCTTCCTCCACACAACCATTGCAATAGCAAGACAACCCAAGTCTCGACGCCCCCTTCCGATTCTCAAGCACATTCCAGATCCTGAGAATAATCATCGACTCTAAAGCTTCTCTACTCCTGCACAGGCACGCAACAAAGCAAATAGCGGTGATACGGTTCAAGTATCGCTCCCATGACCGATGAACGGCGACCTGCCAAATTCACGGATCTGGTTTACCCCGAACCTGACGCCTTTCTTGGCTAGTGCTAGGTTCCTTGTGACAGGAACAGCCCTCGGACCGTGCTCGTCCTCCTTTTCAAACATGCCATGGGCCATGTTCGCGGTTCCCGTGACTGCGGGACGCTTCAGGATAGACGTAGGCTGACCCCGGTGTGCTCGGGCGGGTGCTTCTGGAGGTGGCGAGTAGCTTGCTGGCGACGCAAGAGAGGTGTCGGTAGATCCTAAACCAGTTCGGAACGGTTCTTGGTTCTTGCGCCGCAATTGCTCGTATATTTTCCACAGCTCTGGGGTACTGGGACGATAGCCAGCCGGGATACTCTTAAGGCCAAGTCCGGAGCCGTCGCCCTTACTAGAGAGCATAGTGCTCTCAGTAAATCTCGCGTAGTACTCCTCAGTTTCTTTGACGAACTCCTCCCAAGATGGAACGCCGTCGGCAGGTGGCCATGCCTGTGCAGTCCTTTGGGGTGTTGGCAGTAGAAACTCCGTTCGGAGACGATTCCTCCTGATCCACCTACGAAAGTAATAGACCAGCGCTACGGTGATAGCAATTCCTGCCACCGCCCCAACCACAGCAGCGGCAACAGTGACAGCTGGTTTTGACGTCTGGGATGTAGCACCGATGGGAGATGGTGCTATAGTAGGGGCGGTCGTTGTGGATCTAGGAGTCTGCACTGCTGCCGGTTGATATGTCGTCAGCGTTCCGTTCGAGTATATGCTTATTCTGTTGGTAGCACCGCAGTACTGGGCCTGATTGCCACTACAAGGCAAGTTGCAGTCAGAGTCGAATGGTGCGAGAGTACCGCCATTGTAGATAACATTTCCGCAAAAACACTGGTGGCGGAATTCCAAGCCTGAAACAGAGTAGCCAATCTGAGAGCAAGACCTGACGCATGACTGGATAGTAAGATTTGAGTTTGCAGGTTGCTCAATAGGAAGCACGCGTGCTTCGGAATAGTCGATGTAGCACCCTTTATACGCCCATCCCACGGGAAGGTCGTCCGCTGTCATAGAAGGTAGAGCTATCGGTGCTTGGGCAGTGTAAGGCACCGGTGCAAGGGTCACACCGCTTGTAGGTTGATTCGTCTGAGCCAGTACAGCTGTGGTGTATCCTGATTGGTCGATGAGATAGGTTGTCTGCTCGAGCCATGACGCAGTGGCAGGGACGGACCCTATGTCGACGACTACTATTTGGGAGTCAGAGTATATGGTGTTGGTGACCATGTCCGCAACTATGGCTGGTCAGATAGGGATGGCTGTTGGAATGCTCATTCTCAAGTAGTTAGTGAAGATGATCGGGATTGATGGAAAAGGAAGACAAGCAGAGAGGGAATAGTGAAGTCCCAGAGGGGCGGGCTATCCCCAGCTGGCTTGTGCAACCCGTGCGCACGGATGAAGAAAGACATGCCAAGGCTCAGTGAAGGTGACATGAAAAGTGCTCTTAGTGAAAAGGAATATCTCCTCTAATTCTGTCTACGATAGGGCTGTATGGTCACTATGTAGTGAATGTCTTGTCTTATGCAAAATGATTTTCCAGACTTCTGGTGTTTCTCTGGGAAGCTCTTGGAAGACAAGGAAGCGTAGCAGCAATACCAGTAACATGATAGACTCGTCGAAAGAAGCACAGAGACAGATAGATTTCTCTTTGTCACTGTAGCAAGTAAGGCAAAGATGGTGGTCCGGTGCGTAGATTGGAAAGGTACACGGCAGCAGTATGGTTGCTTAGCGGAGTTATTTCTGATGAGACAAACATGCGACATCACTGGCGCCCACTAGGCCAATAAAGCCAGATGATGATGATGATGATGCATTAAATCATAAAGTAGAATCATTGATTCATTGGTTCTGTAGTTCCGGTTCGGAGGCAAAACATCCAATCCAATTCGCTACGGGATTCCGTATGTTTCGGCCGCAGCATGCCGTGTGCTCCTGGTCAGCTGGGCAGTCGGCCGTTGGTCCCATATTGTGGGGTAGGTAAGCGAAATGCACTTCGTTCCTTTGGGATCAATTGGAGATCTTTGATGATTACTATGATTCTTACAGGAGTCCTTAATTGTTACTCAGAAGATAATTGGGACAAAGGCAGCAAGACGTTCGACTTGGTTGACATGAGTGGGGGTTTTGGCGCTGGTGCCGCCAACAGCGGGGTCTCTTTCTCTGACCGCCAAGCATCCTTCCAAAATTAAAATGCGCCCTCCCATTGAACCTTGTGACTTGAATAGAGCAATTCATACGTGGGATCTGGCGTCTTCTCTGTCAGCGTTATAACATGCCTCTCCCTCCCCGTGTCCATTGCGCCTGCCAACACTGGACTCCCAACCATGGTTGGATCCCCCCATGACGGTCACCCTAGTCACAATCTTCCTTCGACCATATCTACATAATAATAACATTCTTTGTCCCCAATATTTATTTTTACTCATCACCTACAACCGCTCTTCCGAAAGCCTACATTGGCTCTAGATGCTTTGAGAGGCAGCTGGACTGCCCCCTGCATTGAACATCTCCCAAAGCCTTCCTCAAGCACCCTCTCCTACAGCTCCCAATCTTTCCTTCCACTCAGCTCGCCCTCCTCCTTAGTCTCGAGGCTACATACCGATCATGGCGTCAAAGGAGCAGCTGAGCGGTCTCTCTCTCCGACCATCAGAGTCCGTCCCAGGTGATCAGGCCGAGGCCAAAACTCCATTTTGGAAGCGAATGTTGGGCGGCCAAGAACCGGCGAGCTCCGGGAGCTCGGTTGATCAAGAGGATGGAAACAAGGGCAAGCCAGAGAAATGGAGCATGGGGGTCCTCAACGACAGACAAACCGATGAGGTGCCAGGTACGTTTTGAGCGCAATGCTACCCAGGTCCACTGCGCGTAGCCTGTTGCGCAACAACATCAGGGAATTCGCCATGGACCGTAGGTTTATCCGCGGCTGGCAGTAGGCTGACCCAATGCTTCTCCAGGCTCCATTCTCCTCATGTCCAATACCAAGCACAACGAGCCTTTGGGTCTGCGCAACGCACCAGCGAGAACATCCGCCTCCTCTTTACCTTCGCCATTTCCTCCGAGCTCAGGATCTGGAAGCGCAAGACCCTCCTCCCGCAGGCAACTTTCAGGCCATTCTGTGGAGGAGAAGAAAAAGACCAAAGATGGCAAAATCATACTAGAACCGCAGCCCGAGGAATCAATGAACGATCCTCTGAATTGGCCGAGCTGGAGACGAGATGTTGCTCTGCTTTCTCTTGGCTTCTACTGCATGCTTGGCGGCGGTATGACACCGGTCCTCGCCGCTGGCTTCAAAGAGGTTGCAGCTACATACGACGTCTCTATTCCACAGGTCGCCCTTACCACTGGTCTGTACATGATGGGGCTAGGTGTGGGCTCGGTAGTTTTCTCGCCTACGGCGATCCTGTTTGGCAAACGCCCGGTCTACCTCGTGGGCATCGTCTTGTTCATCGTGAGCGCGGTTTGGTGCGCAGTATCACCAAACTACGCATCGCTAGTCGTCGCTAGGGTATTCATGGGGCTAGCAGTAAGCCCAGTCGAATGTCTTCCATCGGCTACCATTGCTGAGATTTTCTACCTACACGAGCGGGCCTATCGACTTGGGATATACACATTGCTCCTCTTGAGTGGCAAGAATCTAATACCACTAGTTAGTGCGGCTATCATCCAAGGCTTGTCTTGGCGCTGGGTTTTCTGGTAAGCAATCCATGGTCTCAGCCAAAGAAGGTCCAAAAAGCTGACAGATACTAGGATAGTCGCCATGGTCGTTGGATTTTGCTTTGTGCTCATGTTCTTGTTTGTGCCGGAGACCTTCTGGGATCGGACACCGCGGCCACGTTCAAGAACCCTCAGACCAGGCCTAGCAGGTTTATCGAGAATTTTCCACCATACGAGTAACGCGCAGGACGAGAAAGGTGGGCTGTCTGCTGGTGGCGACGGGCCGTCGGATATGAGAAGACTCGCCATTGGCAACTCAGCATCCGCCGCAGGATCCGGCCGCGCAACGATCGCCGAAAGAAGGCAGCAAAGGAACGCACAGCACGTTGGATTTGCCGATCAAGCTCAAAAAGAGAGCGAAGATTCGTCGGAGAAGGATGACGCAGTCTTGGTCCCGGAGTCAAAACCTCAAGGAGACGAGGACGGGCGAACTTCTCGAAAAGATGATCAGGCCGAGGGCGCCCAGTACGCTGGTGAAGAAGTCCCTCGATCTTTGTCACCAGCGAGTCACAAATTTGCGGCAAGGATTGAGCCTAGAGGCGAAGGGCCCCAAACGCCTGGTCTTCACAACTTCAACTCTCCGTTCTACGTCGCCACTGAGAAGCCAGGTACCGATTATTTGAAGAATGAGCACGAGGGATCTGAAGTCATTCCCGAAACGCCAGGCTCGACCGGGACGAATCGTGAGACAGCGGCAACCAGTGTGGGGTCCTCGGTACGTGGACCTCAACGATACACCACGTACCTCCGAACTCAGCCAGCCAAGACGTACGCGCAGACTCTCAAGCCGTGGAATGGCAAGCTCCGACACGAGAATTGGTTGAAGGTCGCAATTCGCCCTTTCATTCTTTTCGCGTACCCATCCATTCTGTGGAGTACTTTGGTATACTCACTGAGCATTGGCTGGCTGATCGTCCTCTCCGAATCGGTCTCTACGATATTCGAGAACAAGGCAACCTACAACTTTACTCCGCTTCAGGCCGGGTTAGTTTACGTTTCCCCCTTCATAGGCGGCGTGTTGGGGACCGCTGTGGCGGGTAAAGTGAGCGATCTCATTGTGCGCTACATGAGTCGACGCAATGGCGGTGTCTATGAGCCCGAGTTTCGACTGGTCATGGCGATTCCAGTGACAATTGCGACCTGTATTGGCCTGATGGGTTACGGGTGGAGTGCTCAGGAGAGAGACAACTGGATCGTGCCGACTGTGTTCTTTGGCATCATCAGCTTTGGGTGCGCGCTGGGTAGTACCACTTCTATCACTTTTGCGGTGGACAGCTATCGCCAATACGCCGGTGAGGCTCTGGTCACTCTCAATTTTTCGAAGAGTAAGTTGCGTATCTCCGGTGGACAGCATTCAGCGCTTGTGCTAACATTGTTATTTTAGACATCTTCCACGGCCTGGTCTTCTCCTTGTTTTTCAATCGTTGGCTGGATGCCGACGGGATGAAGAACACGTTTGTTGCGATCGGCGGCATTCAGCTGGCTTGCTTGACAACAACAGTGCCGATGTATATTTTTGGCAAGAGGGCACGAATGTGGACGGTGAGGAAGAACTTTATGGAGAAGTTCTAAAGTTATCGTGGATGAAATGAGAGGAGAAGTGAGGATGATGTTGGGCATGTCTATACATAGCAGAGCCCAGAGCGAGGAGTTGGGGGCAGCATTCTGTGTTCTTCGCATGCGAGTATTTTCTTGGGAGGGAGGCACAGCATTTGCGTGAGCGTGATACATTGCATGTTGGGTTCTTAAGCGCACCAGGCCAATTATTCTTAGGTTATGTACTTCGAGGCGTGTTCACTTCAATCTTCTCAAAATGCCGAGTCAATTTCTATGTTCTCGTGCATTGGTCTCCGCGGCAGCCAGCAGACTAGAGGTAGAAGCCTGGAATAGCCCGGACTGATAAACTCTTGGCCTGGGAACAGGAAGTCTGGAAAAAGAGGCACACTCACCCTCTCATGCTCTGATCAATCCGGACCTGTTTCATCCCGCAGACCACCCGCCTGAGTCGTGTTTGAGGCGTCTCTTTTGAGTGAAGGACCAGATACAGAAGGGTGAGCCGCTTCGCCTGCGCCTCATAGCGACATACATCCTGAGTGAAGAAGTTGCATGGAGATTTGAGGGAAGCAATTGTCGAGGCACAACTCTGTCGACGCAGCTCCCTATTCAATTGCTTTACAGATGATGGCTAAGTAGACCAATCGCATTCATATGTTCAGAAGGTTTATGCGTAGCTTTATGCTAATGAACCAGAGGCATGAGTCTGATGTTGTAATGAATTTGGATAAAAGTATAGGGTAGAGTACTCGGTGACTAGAGTAACTTACCTTACTCACTTTTAACTGATTCCATCCATCCTCCGCCTCTGCGGCGCGACCCTAAAATGGACCACGACCACGGTCCAACTTTCGCCCAAATTCGACCCCGCCTTTTTCTTCCTTCACCACTTATTCTGCCTTTTCTCACTGCGCCGGGCAAACACCACATTGCTGCTAATATTCAACGGCCCCAACATAGGTAGAAATGGTGGGAAGATCGCGGACCATGCAGAAACCTTCAATTATGTCCGGCCCTTCTCCTCACATGCTACACCAGCTGCCCTCTCGTTTCATACTTGTCTAGGAGCAGCGAGCGTTACGGCACAGAACATGTACTTTCCTTTCACCCTGCTGCACCACCCAATTGCCGTCTGACCGGCGCTGGATAATCTCAGTCTAAGAGAGCATGATGCATGGAGATCGTTTCTTCATAAATGCTGTCTGCTTGTTTGCGTCTCACAATTCATGTTTAATGGCGCGGTGTTTCCTTTCGTTTTCTTCCTCCCCCCCGTCCTCCCCCCCGTCATACCTTTGAATATTGCTCCGAGTGGCAATTGGGCCGACCCGTACAGCACCGTCAACCCAAGGATCATATACCATTGTTGAGCAGCATCTTATCTACAGGACAGATGAGCAAGGCCACAGAATGACGCCAACTCCATTCTCGCGAGACCCCACAAGGGTCACGCATGTTGTTGTCTTAGCCGTCTTCTCCTTTCTCGCACTCGTTGCGGTCATCTTCAGGTTGTGGGCTCGAAAATTACAACGGAACATATGGGAGGCGAATGACTATCTTGTCATTGTCGGCTTGGTAGGCGTTGCGCCAGACAGGAAGCACATGAAGATCGCCTAACGCATGCCAGATATGGGCGCTGGCATTATCTGTCTTCACAATGCACTGTGAGCATTCGACGTAACTGCTACGCGCGTCTCAAGACTACATACTGATGGCTCGTAGCGAATATATACTGGGACCTGGGAGGCGATGTGACCCAGTACGGGGATCCTGAGGCCATTGGAAGACTAGTTGTGCTTCAATTCAAGGTATCGCCTCTCCTCCGTGACGGTACCCTATTCATTACTAAAGCATCAACAGGCCCTGCTCGTCGGCCAAGTGACCTGGGCAGTCGCCGTTACTTTCATCCGCGCCTCGATCCTCGCCCTCTACATCCGCATATTCCGGACAAAATCTTTCCGCATGACCTGCTATGTGGTCCATGGGATCAACGCAGCGTTCGGCGCCGCCACCATCCTCGGCGCATGTCTCATTTGCCAGCCCATCTCTTTCAATTGGAATCACTCAATAGCAGGTGGCCATTGCGGAGATCAAAAATCGCTGGATCTATTCATTGGGATCTTCAATTTGCTCGTGGACGTGACCGTGGTAGTGCTGCCGATGCCCGTGCTATGGGGTTTGCAAATGGCTGTGGGCAAGAAGTGGACGTTGAGCGGCATGTTTGGTTTGGGCATCATGTATGTCCAACTTCCCTTCGTCCGCCTCGCACAATTCCTTAATACCCCTATCCGCGAAACCTCGTCCTAACGAAGGATGCAGAATCTGCGTCATCACCCTCATAAGGATCGACATCACCACGATGAACCACGGCACCAACGCCCAACAGATATACTCCCTCCTCGCCCTCTTCACCTGCCTCGAAGCCCTCCTCGGCGTCATCAACGCCTGCCTCCCCGTCCTCAAGCCCATCTTCAACAGACTCGGCGACTCCGGCGCCTCCGCCTGGCTCTCGTCCGTCATGTCGGGAACGATCCCCATCTTCATGCGCCCGAGCCAGATGGGCTCGAGATGGACGACCCCCGCGGCGACGACGACGAAGAAGAAGAAGCAGGACTCGGGAACGGGGAAGGAGATGCCGGAGATGCCTCGGTGGCCCGGGGGCCCTGGGGGGCCGGCGACGACGTCCCCGCCGCCCCGGTACGTGGACGGCAAGGCGGCGGACATGATGTTCGCGTCACCCGTGGGCGTGGCGAACATGAGGAGTCCGTCGTCGAGTTCGCCGGTCCGGCCGAGAGGGCCGCCGGTGCCGCCGAAGGAGGACGATTACCGGGCGAGTCCTGCGAAGGACTGGGAGAGAAGGAAAGGTGGCCGGGGCATCCGGGTGCAGAAGGAGTGGGATGTGGAGAGGGGCATCGGCGAGGAGAGTGACAGGCAGCCTTTGGATCCGCGGAGGGATTATAACGCTGGGCAGTGAGGGATGCAGTAATGTGCTACGAGCGTACGGCAGGGCGGCAGCGTGTACATGGGGTTTGCATTGGGTCTACGGGCATGGGATGGGAGGGGGGGGGTTCCCCAATTGTGGATAATCTCTCGCGTCATTCAACAGCGTCGCTGGTGTTTGGTGGGAATTGGACAAATACCCTATCTGAGTTGGATCTCTACATTTAGTATCTTAATACGATGATCTGATCGGAAAATCCCCCACATTTCCCCTCGCTCCCTCGCATTGAACGACAAGGAGCCCTTTCCTTCAAAATGGTGTGTGGCATGCCAGAAATAGCTAGCTCTGCCCCCACGAAACTCCAACTTGCCTCCTGTCTTCCAACATCCCCCCCCACCCCCACTCCTGTGCAAGTTCCTTTCATCTCCTTTTGCCCACTCGGACGGTAACTGTCGTCATCCCAACCTACCTACCGACCATCTTCAGAATGCCGTTGGTATAAAGTTGAAGGGACCGATGTTTAGACCCATCCACAGCGACGCTAAAACGTCGTCATGCGCTTTTTCATCCGTGCGCTCGCCGCGCCTTGCAGCCCTAGCTGCAGGCGTGCTGTATGTAGTTAGAGCAGTATGCACGACGTTCGCTGGACTGATGTACACCTCCCGCGTGGGCCGGAGCGCTAGGAGAAAGGTCCTGGAGCAACGGACTCTGGAAGATGTGCTGTGTGATTCACGAGGGCACACGGTCATTCGGTGTTTGCAACATTGGCCACGGAGCCAGTTTCGCGAGTCTGTGTCATCGTGCTACGTTACGAAGAACAATGATATTTCCGCCATCGTGTTGCTTCAAATGTCTTGGTCCCGTGGCTGTTCTACTTGAGGGAAACGCCTCGCTGTCGCCGCCGAATTGCCATCAAATGTTGGGCGAGGTTGGTCTCTTCCTCCAGAGAAGTGGAACTGTCGACTCAAGAAAGAACTTGGACCGGTCATTCTCTTATCTATGAACCCAGGCTTCAGAGGTACGCGTCGGCCTTCTGTCAACACGATCTCGGAACATGATCTCAACAACGACAATCAAATTCGACGCAGCCAGCATTCTGGAGCAAAATCAGCTAATGAATTAGAGTCCAAGTCGGATGGATTACCTTATCGCCCATGTCATCCGTTGTTCCCCATCCTTATCGCTAACGACCTTCCTATTCGGGCAGTCAGCTCTGACAATAGCGCTTACAGCTGCGTCCCGTAGACATCGAGAAATAGCTACATCTGGCCATGTTGCTTTCTATTATCTCGGAGGAGCTGTGTAACGGTTTCGTGTTTTGCGGTATTGACAATGTCAGAAAAGAAGTCACTCTCGCCGTCTCTGGAAGGTGCGGAGACGCTGCGTGAGCGAGAGGCGTATGACAACAAAGATGTTTTTGGCCATGAGGAGGAGCACGATGTTCGTAATTCAATCGCGTCTTTTCAGCACTGATGCTCAATCACCTCGGTATCCGATAGATCTTTCCGGTTTCAAATCTGAAGCTGTTGACTGACTCTTCTCTCCTTCATAGATCAGATACAAGACGCTTTCTTGGGAGCTCGTTGCTGTCCTTATGATAGCCGAGATCGTGAGCAATGGGATGCTCTCTTTGCCTTCGTCACTAGCTGTTGTGGGTCTGGTGCCGGGCATAGTCGTTATCGTCTTTCTCGGCGTGTTTGGGCTGTTCACGGCCTGGATCTTAATTCAATTCAAGCTCAGACATCCAGAGGGTATAGAACCAGGTTCCAGCGATATTTTCGAGCTGGATCAGCTGACATATGTTGCACAGTTCATAATATGGGTGACGCAGGCCTGATCCTCTTCGGCCCAGTTGGGCGTGAAGTTCTCTCTTTCGGCACCATTGTCTTTGCTGTCTTCGCTACTGGTGGCCAATTGCTTGCTGGCCAGATTGCTCTTGGCTCTGTGAGTCAAACATTCGAAGATCTGCCCTCGAAATCCAGCCTAACAGGCCTTAGCTCTCCAACGGCAAACTCTGCCTCATGCTCTACACCGGTATCTTCGCCATCCCCACCCTCGTATGCTCACTCCCCCGCACCCTCGACAGCCTCTCCTGGCTCAGCGTGCCCAGTGTGATCAGCATCATCGTAGCTGGCATTGTTGGCATGATTGGCGCAGGCATCAATTTCCCTGTCGCTAATTTCAGTGTAGCCATGAAGACGAATTTCGTGACTGCGTTCATCAGTGTCACGAATCCCGTGTTTGCGTATGCGGGACATTTCATGTTTTTCATCCTGATTTCAGAGATGAAGCATCCTGAACATGCTATGCGCGCGGCTTGGATGCTGCAGACATTCGCTACCGTGTTCTACGTTGTTTTTGCTGTGGTGTTGTATATCTATGTTGGCCCGACTGTTGCGTCGCCAGCTTTCACGAGCTTGCCTGATAAATGGCAGAAGGCGGCTTATGGAATTGCTATTCCCAATTTTCTGATCGCGGGGAGTTTATATTCGCATACGGCTGCTAAGCTACTTTTTGTGAGGTTCTTTCGGAAAAGTAGGCATCTGTATACCAATACTGTGCTGGGTTGGGCCGTTTGGATAACCCTAGTTTTTCTGATGAATGCTGCGGCGTTCGTACTGGCCGTGGGTGTACCCATATTCAATTATTTGATCGGCATTGCCGCCAGTCTTTTTGCGAGTTGGTATACCTACGGCATAGCTGGAGCGTTCTGGCTGTATGATGCATGGGTATATAAAGGAGGGATGTTGGCGCTGAAGACGCGGTGGCCGATGACGGGGTTAAGCGTAGCAACGTTGGCGGTGGGAGCGTTTATTTGTGTGGCGGGGATGTATGTAACTATCAAGCAGATCGTGGATGCTTACGCGAGTGGGCAGGTTACTGCGCCATTTAGCTGTTGATCGAGCGCTGTGGGCGAGGCGGATCTTGATACACTGCAAGACTGCAAGACGGTAAGACAGCATTTTTCTGTATTTGAGAAGATAGCGGTTCTCTATTCGTGGCAACTCTTCAAGTCCTCACAAATCCGTCCTGTGTGCCAACATTCTGTATATCCAACTCTGGTAGGTGGGCCGGGATGCCCGACCCTGCCGACACTCTTACTTTGTAAGTTCCCTGTGCAAAATCCTGAGTCCGGGAAGGAGCGAGCTCTGGTACTGTCCCTGATGGTTTCTCCCGGACGTTCTCCTGTCTGATGATGATCATACCAGTGCCCGCCAAGAGGCAGCCCACGTCGTAGGCCCCACGATGGGCATGCTTACACTGCTAACTCGCACCCAAAGGGATCAGAAAGCTCAGCCGGAGATAAAGCCCAAGACATGACCTAGGTGACCCGATAGTGCAGATGTCGGAGTCAGTGCTGTTCTTTTTGGGAAACAAACCGAGAAACGTAACACCTTCGAAGAGAGGAAGAATCCTTCCGGGTCCGGAATATGACAATCCATTCCATTTACGAGACAGCTCTGGGGAAGTAAAGGAGCTGTCTGCTGCCGAAACATGGGGTGTGGCCCCAATCTGCTACCAAACAGGAATGGTTTATTCCGAAATGTACGTACTGCTCTGTCGCGCAATTGGTATCAGCATCAATTTCGTCAGAGGAACTGATGAGCGTCGATTCTTTACGTTGTGAGACGGTGTTCTGTGAATCCTTTCAGGTCACTATTTGATGTGAAGCTAACGGCTTATCTGACCAAGATCCTGGATCCCAAAGTCTTCGTTGCAAAGCACTTTATGTTCAGCAGATGGTGAGATGGTCAGCAAAGGAATTCGATTGCATTATTATGCACTTCGATTAAGGCGAACGATCTAGGAAAGTTGATTGCATTTCGGAGCTCTAGCACGATAGTTCTTTAGGCCCAAAAGAGCGCAGAAGACCAACCACACCCACAATGAATTCCGAATAGAGATTCCACTAGAGGATAGTGCCCCTTTGCAATCGTGCTTTTAGTGCTCATACTGGGGATGACTATTGCCACAAGTCCATTTTATGCTGGCAGCTTTTCTGGCACCAGACACATACCCAGAGAGCATAAGAATTTGCTTGATCCCAGTCCTGGGGCCAGGTAAAACGTCATCTTGTGACTGTCTTGTAACAGTTATCCTTAAGCGATAGTTGCTTGCTATTCCTTGAAATCTTGTGTCTTGCTTCGCCAGCTTCTATGTTGTGCCGCATCGAGCTTGAGGCAAGAATGCTATATTTCTTGATCGCCTCTCTCAGTTCCAACTCCTGTCTCCACAAGCTTGCCAATCCTGCATGTCTTTCTCTCTGTCACTAATCACATACGTGTCTTCAGTGGAATTCCTGTCGTTGCTGGCGTATATACGCCAGCTCTGCATACAATTCTGTAGTCAATGAACGCGTACTAGGGCTAGTAAAATAATGTACCACCCATGCCAGGTTTGCAGCCAGGAAACCGCTCACCACCAGATAGATCGCAATGTATTCCAACCGTAGTATCTTCTTGATTACTGCGAGTGTCATCGAGAGAGAAAAGGGTTAGGTTTCATGATGTATGGTGGATAGTGGATGCTGAGTAGGCCAGCCAATTACTCTACAGTTATGTTGCGGGAAAGAGCCGCCAAGGCCGCTACCCACCATGTACAGCATCCCTCCGCCTCGACCCATCTGCCTACCACAAGCACAATGGAGCTTCGACAACATCTGTACAATCAATGACACCTACCCAGCCATCTGCTGCATCGCCAAATCTCCAGTATGCTGCCCAAAAGAAGCCGCCAATCCCACATAGACCTTTCTCAGATCCCAATCACCTAGCCCCCGAAGATGCATTTTACGCGCACTCACCACCTAGAAGACAGCTGCCCATCGATCGATATAGCGCCCTGGACAGTGTATCTACTGTGACCGATGGTCTGAGTATTAGACCCGCAGGCTCTACTCGACGGAGACGTGGCAAAGATAGAGCGCGCAGCGGAAGTCGAAGAGGGAGGGGTGTATGGAAAAAATTACTATGGGTCAAGCAGAAGGATTGTGAGTGATCATCTACCTAGAATTGCTCAACGATGTAAGTCTGACGATGACTGCAGATCCCGACAACTACACCGACCCTCCTACCTTCCTGTCCCATCTTCAACGAAACCCCCGTCTTCGCCCCTACGACTTCTGGCCCCTGGTAGCAGACTCGACCGTCATCGTCCAGCATATTTCTTCCGTCGCCATCTTCGTCTGCTCCTTCGTTGGCATCTACCAGCAACGCGTTTCACCAGTCTCGGTCGTCAGTTGGGGCAGCGCTGGCACGGTCCTGGGCTGGGTGCTCTGGGATTTCTGGGTTGGTCAAGAAGCAGCTTCAAAGGTCATCGCAGAGCCCCACAGCAATGGCGAATCTATCAACGGCTCCGCGCTGAGCGGCGCTAGCTCTCCCATCAGCAATACAGCCGCGATGCCTTCAAACTACAGCGCCAATTCCTCCACCATCGGCCTCGGGCTGACCCTTTCGACCAACAATTTCCCTCGAAAAGGTCATTCGCACTCACACTCGCAGACTTCAACATCCTCTGCACCCTCTCCGACCCTCTCCCATCACCCGTCGAACCCCCACTTACACGCCCCTTCGACCACGCCAAGCCAAACACCCCACACTCACTCCCGCCTCGCAACCGCCAAGTCAGCTATCTTGATCTACATCGCCCTTCTCGGCCTCTCACCCATCTTGAAATCTTTGACGGAATCCACCACTAGCGACTCCATCTGGGCAATGACTTGCTGGCTCATGTGCATCAACATATTCTTCTTCGACTACAGTGGGGGCGTGGGGGTCAAATTCCATGCGTCCCTAAGCACAAATGCGGCGCTGATGGCCAGCACAGTGCTGGCAAGCAGGCTTCCTAGCACGACGCACGTTTTTAGCTTAACCCTCTTTAGCATTGAGGTATTTGGGCTCTTTCCAGTGTTTAGGAGGTACTTGAGGCATATAAGCTGGCGTGGGCATCTATTTTTGACATTAGCATTGGTCATGGGCGCTGGAGCGGGTCTGGGGACGGCATTGAGTGCTAAGCCTCTGTGGCATGGGGGATGGAAGAGAGCTATAGCGGGAGCGCTGGTATGGTGCGTCGGCAGTGTGGTCGGCATGGGAGGATGCAGTTGGTGGTTGATTGGGTTGCAAAGATACAAGAATGTGGTTATCGGCCCGTGGGATCCAGCAAGGCCGGTGATTAGGGGAGGACAGTGGGAATAGTGGAAGATTGGTGTATCCAAGCAAAAGAACCACCATAACCTGACGCTCTTTAAGACAAAGGACGGATTCACGCTGACGAAGAAATGCGTTCTGTATTCGTGAGCTCTGGCCGAGGCTCACAACATCTCCAGCTCTATACATGATGATTTATACTTCAGAGGCTGTGACAAAACCCGGGTCGGCTCGAGAAGGGGAATATGAACAGCTGGGCAAAGCGCTTAGCTTGGGTTCAAGACACCCAAGTTATACCCCAAGGCCCGATAATCGTTCAGCAGGTCTGCCGACGTCGTCACATTCTCCACCTTCTTGCTCGCCAGATCAATAGTCAGCAAATCCGTGCCCTTGAACTCGATATATTTGCCCGCTGCTACTTTGCTATACGAACTGTCAGCGCCTCGCTCTGCACGTACAATCTTGTTGAAAATAAGAAGAGCGGTTGTTCACCTCCCATATCCGATATCAGCAGTCGTATATTCGTTCTGTTGCCACCTCAACGCAATCCTATCGCACGTGTGGAACGTGAAGACGACGTCATACGTCACGTTCGTCACACCGTTGCCTCCATATGGCCCTTCGCTGATGGTGTTGTATAATTCCGTGCGGTTGTGGACGTAGGCGGAGGTGGTGCCGTTGTTGGCGCCTTCGTCGTAGATCATAATCTGTCCAATGGCATTGTCAGCTAAAAGTCATTATACACGAAGGGAAGATTTGGCGCACATTTTCTGTGACAGCTGAATCGAGCGTGGGGAGCCCGCCGGTCGCGAAAGCATTGAGCCAGCGTTGTGCGATGCCTTCGACTTCATTGTCTTGAATGCAGGTACCGCATGGGCTACCCTCTGTGGAGGGTGGTGAGGAGTGGGCTGAGATCAGGGTTGAAAGGAAGCAGAGAAGAAGGGTCTGTATGTATAAAAGCTTCATGATTGGCAAGCAGGAAACAGAGAGTGTTGTGAAGTACAGCACAGCGGGTTTGCGCAACAGTGAAATTGCAGATGAAACGAGGGTGAGGTGGTTTTTGTATACGTTCTCAGACACAGAAGCCGTCGTGGACCGTTGTTCCCTACCAGATAAGCAAGAGCGAAACCTTCAACATCATTTCAAATCCGGACCAGCACGTGCCTGCAAGCCTGCCAGGTGCCACTCCGGCTTGAAAATAACAATCTCTTGTGAAATGAGGTGAGGAATTGGAATTAAACCCTGTAGAAGCGCCAGGCACGGGATGCGGGCGGCCATCGAGGCTGACGGGAAGGAGCATCACTCGAGCGGCAATACTGCCTCCCTAAATCTGGACCTCGAAGCTCCGTGGACCTGGGCAGTAGCTTCAAGAAACGGGATTCCTACACCGCTAGCTCTGGATGGCTGAGCAGCTTAGGCATTTAGCATCATGCAAAATGTGAAAATTGGGGTAACGGCGTTTCCTAAAGATGCATGGGTGCAATTTTGACGATCTTGCGAGGACAGTCCCGTGGGTCTTCAACGTCGGCACCCCTCAGACTTTTGAGACAATGGGCACGGAGTGGGAAGGTGGCTGAGACGGATCATGTTGTGGTAGGCAAGATTGAGGTCCAAAAGTCCAGGGTTCGTTCTGAGGGCTGCCTTAGTCTTAAGGTAGCGAGCCGTAGCGTCCACCAACTCTCCGCCCAAATCGCCATCGCGCCATCTTACTGTGCCCCTGGCTTGCTTCTTGACCTGCAGTAATGTAGACCGGTCAGCAACTCGCAAGATTGGACCATCGAAACGCAATCTTCACCAGCCCATCATCAACCCCCAATCCATTCAGCCATCTCCATGCGGAACTGTCTTTCCTCCGGCTTCAACTCCTCAAGCGTCTCTCGAATGATGGTTTGATGGACTGATATCTCTTCATGCTCTTTCTCCATGCACTTGGCTAAGGACTCCAGGCATTGCTTCTCTGCTTACAGTAGGTAGTACTTCGCTTCCATCACGTCTTGGCAGATACCGAGCAAGAGATTGCATTTCATGCGGGTCCAAGGAGGGAGTCCAGGCTTTGCGAGAAGCTCTAGGCATTCTGTCTCTACCTCAGAGGGATCGAGGTGGATTATTGAGGATGTTGTCTGTCACCATCGGCATTCGCTCTTGGGTAGGGAAAAAAATACGAAGGATCAGAGCATCAACTCACATGATGGAATGAGTGCCCCACACTTTGTTGACCTTCTCTATGTATTGCGCGTGTTTGGCAGCTTGTTCGGACCTCCTCGTATTGTTGACTGTGACTTTGGCTTGCGCTGCTCTGTCAGTTGCTCATGTGTTCGGCGACATTCTGGGTTTTGAAGTTGGGAAACAGTCTGGCTGTGAGGGTGAGGGCCTGTTTTCTATGCTCAATCGCAGCTGCACATCTCTATGTCTTAGCACGTGTGTGTAACGAGACAACCTTCTTTCATAAGCGAAGGACCTCCATTCATTATTGAACTTGGACGGAGATGACAAGATGGAGAGTCGAAGTCGTAACACGGCTGCTGTAGACTATCTCGATATAGACAGCTCGTAGAGTCTACCTATAGACCAGCCTGTAAGCGTAGACATACAACACGCTCCAGGCGGTTTTGCCAAATATCTTACAAAGTCGTCAATGCTTTTAGATACGCTGTCGCTCAAAATTGAATAGAAGAACATCGAACTAAGGGGTATAAGAATAGAAAGTAATGACTGCATATGGAAACTCCACCTTAGCTTTCACCTCAACTTTTGGGTCTTGCGTTAGGTTCCTCAACTGGCCCACATCTGAGTTCTCGCATCGCCCACCAATCCTCCATCGCGTCTCGCCTTCTTGTTCAGCCTACTTGTTCTCCAGCCCTCATACCAAAGCTGCCGGCTCGCCTCCCTCAGGTCACCCCTCCATTCCGTGAAAACAGTCTGCTTCAGCTTCACAAAATCGCAATGCTCGGCATTCATGGGATCTGCCAAACCCCAGGGGAACTTGCGCCCAATGACGTCCGGCTCGTAGGGGTCAGGAGAGATGATCGACAGGGGAAGCGCCGGAGGTTCTGCCGGTGGAGGCGTAGGGACAGTTGGCGAAGATGGAGTGCGTACTGGAGAAAATTTTGAGGGTTTACCGGGCTTGGCGAGGTCAAAGTCGGATGCTGAGAAGGCAGAGCTGGAGTCTGAGGAAGAGGAGAGCACAGAGGTTATGGAAAATTTGTCCCCTTCAGTCTTGATTACTTCTCCATCTCGCTCGTCGAGGTGATTGTTCTTTGGGCCTTCGGCTGAGGTATTGGATCCCTCATCTTCATCATCATTCTGAGTGATAGCTTCAAGAGTCTCCAGGCCATTCGATTTCAGGGAGTCCCAGACTGCACGTTTGAGGTGTACCATGTGTGCAGACGTAATGGTGTCGGCTTTGGCAATTACAGGAACGACCGTCGTTTTACCCTTCAGTGCACGTAACACGTTCAAGTCGAGATTCTCATCCAGGCCACTAACAGAACTTTCTGGCCGGCCACGGACGAAGGAGTTGGCCCTATCCTTGACACCATTGATCTCATTGGCTCTCTGGGCGGCGGCCATATTGGCGTCCAGACGGCGAGGATCAAGGACAAGGAAGACACAGTGAACGTGGGTATCTCGCAATCCTGGAGCACGGGCCACTTTGCTTTCTTCGTTGAAAGTGTCTTCGAATTTGCTCTCGATAAACGTGGTCATGGTCTGCAGCTGGAGATCCACTCCATTCGCCTCGAGCCCTTCTGAATCCCAAAGCGTGACTCCAATCCGCTCGCCTTCGATCTCTGTCTCGACATATTGGGAAGTAAAGTTTGAGAAAGCTCCAGTAGAGGCGGGTGATACGATAAAGTAATCATCATCACGAGACTGTTGTCGCCGCTTCGACAGTGGCAGAGCAAGGGAGATCTGGAGGAAGTTGAGGAAGGAGGTTTTGCCAGAATTTTTCGTACCAACTATCAGTATGCTGTGGCACTGTTAGCTGAGCCTGTAGGATGTTTGCTCCAAGCAGGATAGCTTACTTGAAAGGAGTAGGATCTTTCCTCCGCCTGATCTTCCTCGGACTGTTGATTGTACTTATGGCACTGCTTGCGTAGCTGTAACGTCCTCGGTGTACCAGGCTCTCGGTTCTGGGGAATGTGGCTGTTCCTGGGATCGGTGGGATTGGTGGGACTGGCGGGACTGGCATTCCACGGTACATGTCTGAACCGAGCGTTTCCTGTGATGACTTCTGTGCGAGCCTATATTTGAATGAACCTCCTGCTCGATTCGACATGATGGCTACACTATCTGGCCTTGTGTCTTCGCCACCAAATCCTTGTAGGTCTGGTGGATGGGGAATGATAGGTATTCTAGGTGGAGGGGAAGGTATCTGCTCCTGCATCATCTCTTGCTGGCGTACCCTCGACCGGTCCTTCTTGCTCAATTTTCGGGCAGGCGTACTCGATCTAGAGGTCGAACTTTCCCGAGATTTGCTTCGTCTCAAGAAGCTGAAGGAGCCTTTGCGCCGCAGAGAGCCATTGACACGGTTGTCTGACTCGGTAACACTCTGATATGACTCTTCCTGTGGGGAGAGCGAATCGCTCATGGTACGTCGTTGCTGAGGGGTAGCTGAGCGCAGCATATTGGGGCGATCTGATTGGGGCGACTCTGTTCGAAAAAGGAAAGCGCGATGGCATGTGTTGTCATGGAGCTCTGGCAAACGTGAGGAGCGACAAGATGTGTCTTGGCAGACAACAATGTGGGGGAAAGCTCGGTGACCGTGCACGACAAGCAGTCCTGGCGCAAAGTTTGTATACTACAGCACAGCCAGCATCTTATCCCTTGCAGTACCTATGACTCCTCCTATGATTCTTATCGATTGTAGCAATGCACCTCGTCGCGTACATCTTCATGCCGGTACAGTAGTGTCACTTTGCTTTCATTTGGGTGTTTTAGCGCAGACAGCGACTGGAGGGTTTTTGTCCAAGAGATTGAGACAATGCCAGAAATGTCAGTAAATACCGTACCTACGAGTACGAGTACTAGGGAGAGTTGTCGTCAACATTAGGGGTCATGATTCGAGCGGGGACTATTATTTACGAGGCTCAGATAATAAGCTTTTAGAGACCAATCACTGCCGAACCTTCCTCTACCCCCCTGGTGCCCCCACAGCAGAAGAAAAAGCGTCACTTGAGACGGTGCAGATTCTCAAACATTCGACGAGTGCAACATCAACGAGGACATATCTGGACTATCCAACGCTCTTTCTGAAGTAATCTCGGTCATGAACCACAAAAGTTCCCCGTTGAAGTCCAACCTCTACATGAGAATGATAGATAGGGTCTAAAGTTCTTGACTGTCACTTTTGCTGCTAGCTTGCCTGACGATTATGTAGCAGTGTAATGTCACACATTTTCATTAACAGGTAGAGTAACGACGGATCTCAATTTAATTCTCTCCTAGCGATATATAAAAACTGCATCAAACTCCGGAGGTCCAACCTGTTTGTGGCTCCTCATGAAGTGAGCTCTGTACGAACATCACACACATAACCGCTGGCCACTGGACACACTTCGGTTCGGTTGAGCTGTTTATCTTCTGGGCCCGTCGGACCACTGGTGAACTCTGCAGTTGCAGAGATGCCCAAGATCTCGTGTTGTCTGGGGTCTGAGTTGGGATACTGTTCGTCGCCCCACGTACCGAGGTACTGCAGAAAGGCTGTGGGATACGAAGGATCATACGCCGTGTATGTTTTGGCACTTGCATCGTAGCTGTAGAAGTAGGCGCCCAGTAAGGGGTCCCAAAGAGTTCCTTTGTCAGTATAGTCTGTGAGGACGCCCGCATCGGGAAGATTCACGTTTGGGATGGTGTGATCGTGTGTCCCGTTGATAGCATAGTTCGCATGCGAGCCGTTACCAGAGTATGTGACTGGCCGTACGCCTTGTTTCTCTAGGCAGTCGTAGGTGAAAGCTTCGCCGAAACCATGTTGACTGTACCAGACTTGTGTGGGCGTTCCATTCTGGAAGCGGACCATGTTGTGTTCCCAATCCTTCACACGGATGTAAGTGATGAAGAATACATGTTTCTTGGAACGGACATACTCCAACGTGAAGATCAACCTCTTGAATGTCCAACAGGACCCCTCCCCAATTGAAGGCATAGAAGTACATGTAGAAGGCGTCGACAAGACCGTCGCCATGGTCATTGACAATTATTGCAACGCTAGTAGCTCCGTCTGTCTTCCCCGTGCTGTCAGGCTTGACGCCATTTAGCCAGGCGGGATTCGTGGTGATGTCATCGACAGACGTGAGGTAGACGTCCGTACCACCAGTACCGTAACTGTTTAGAGAGTCGAGGTTGTTGAGCGTCAACGGATTCTCATAGCCTTCGACGACAGTGAAATTGATCTCTGGCTTCGTGTGGACCAGTTGAGCTCCAATGTCGGATGGAAAGTAATTCTCGCCAGGGTAGAGCCATACGACAGGTGCTATAAAGGATGAGCATCAAACGTATAACTTTGTGGAAGCTATCGGTCGCAAACCATATGTTGAAACGTAGTCTGGGACTACAGTGCTTTGACGCTCGAAAACTGGCGCCGGGGACGGGTAAGCCAAGACGGCTTGTAGCAGAAAAGCCATCGGAAAGCCTTTGAGGAAAATGAAAGTAGGAGACATGGTTCGAAGGAGGTATTTAAGGAAAGGGGTAAATTGGAATAATGGTGGCTTGCAACTGATGGAGCAGCCACTCTTTATACCAGCTGACTTCCATCTTGAGCTCGGAGCGTACGCCTACCTCTAAGAACACGCTGTGAAACAGAAAGTGCTCATTGGCGCAGACAAGTAACTGAGTTGGCAACGACCGAGGTCAGCAGCAGTATGCCTTGACGGACACAAGCTCAATATGGAGCAATTGCAGAAGCTTGGAAACTAGAAGGTGTCTTGCGCATGACGGATCTATGCATGATGTTATTCGTGGGGGAGAAGAAGACTTTGATGGCGAGGCAACGTGGGCTGCGTCTATTCGACGATTGGTGCCCTTTTGATCCAGGAACGGACTCGGTGGGGCTCAATGTCTTACGCCTGCCCCTTTCAGAGCCAACAGCGATGATCACTCATGCTGCTCCATCTTGAAATAGGATCTCTCATGTCTGAGCCGTTGCTGCCTTTAACGAATTGGATCTGAGCCAGCTGCCGTATTGTTGGCGCTGGTACCTCGTCGTATTCAAGCCTGCTGTTCCTTTGCGCCGGCGACGCCCCGACCCTGATGATCGGAATAGTGCGAGCTGAAAGACCTTCCTTTTTGACAGTTGGTGGGAACATTCGTTTCCAAGACGTTCGAGGACTGGCACAAAGCTTGTTGGACCGGGCATTACCACTTAAAGGGGAGCAAAATCTTGAATGATTGGTTGCCGGCAATCTATCCCTGCCTCGACAGACTGTCCACATAAAATTCGTGATCTTGGACGATGACACAAAACCCATACCATACCATGCTGCGCAGGACAAACAACGAGCGGTTCTCTGCGGACTTTACTAAGAGGACCAGCCATTATTATCTCGAGCGCGCTTTTCATGACTAAAGAGTCAAAAACGCGGCTTGAAGCTAACTGAATCCTTGGCGCGTAACTGCCCCGCTTCAGCTGAGCTCAGAATGGCTCCGAGTCGCAAAAAGCCTCGCAACGGTCACTGGTCGGAACGGTGTAAAGTCATTGGATGCTACATAGCTCGTCTTTGTGAGCAATGTCTCTCCGAGTCGACGATGGCCGTTCCAGAGGTCGTTCCAAATCCCCAGGCCGCAAGGATGAACGATCGAGATCGCGAGACGTGAGAGCCCCGTCACCAGTGGTAGTCGTCCAGACAAAAAAGTCCTCGAAAAAGTATTATAGCGGCGAAAGCGATTCAGACACTCGGTCGAGGAAGAAGAGCTCCAAGAAGCACTACGACGACGACTTTTCGGAAAGCGATTCAGACCCAAGGTCAAAGAAGAAGTCCTCCAAGAAGCACTACGAGGACTCCTCGGAAAGCGATTCAGACCCAAGGTCGAAGAAGAAGTCCTCCAAGAAGCGCTATGATAGCGATGACGGTGACTCGGACCCAAGATCCAAGAGGAAGTCTTCGAGGAAACATCACGACGAGAGTGAGTCGGACACCAAGAGCAAGAAGAAGTCCTCGAAGAAATACTACAGTGACAGCGACTCCGACAGCAAGTCTAAGAAAAGATCCTCCAAGAAACACTATGATAAGAGTGAACCTAGCTCAAGCTCGAGCGAAGACGACAGGAAGAGCAAACATAAGAGTTCCAAACAAGTTGCTTTGACTCGCAAAGGCGAATACATTGAGACCTCGACATCAAAATACGAGCGAGAACGCCATAGCAGCTACGCATCGCCGGAGCGTCATGAAAGACCGGCAGAACCTAAGCGACATATGAGCACCAGCAGCGTTGAGGGCGGAGAGAAGTATCGCCAGCTGTCGATGCCTGGAGGATTCAGTGGAGGTCATTCCCCCCACCCGCAGTACGCATTGCCAAGTCCTTTAGCCAACAGTGTTCTCATTTGACTGATGCTGCTGTAGGTATGCCCAGCCTCAAGTTATATCTCGACCCGAAGGTCAAAGAACGCACTCTGGCTCCATCAGCTCGCGTGGACCAGAGTATGCCCAGTACCAATACGCAGATCTAAGTGCTTATGCGACCAACGGCAGAAAACCTTCCTACCCAATGAGCGCCCAGCCTCAAGAGGTCAATCCCTATCATGGTTCGCATGCTCCGCTATCTCCGCCAACGCTGCACCGCCTATCGGTCTCAGGAGGAGCTGCTGGAGGGTTGTCTCTTGCAGCACCGGGTCAGCATTCCGGTCATATGCAAGGTGGCTTACCACCTGGCAGTCCGCTCCTCGAATCCTACCGTGGTACATACCAATCAATATCGCCAATGCCTTCTCCATTGATGCTGCCATCAACTATGGATGAAGGTCTCTCGGACTTGGAACAACTTTCATCCGGAGACTCTGACCACTCGGGAGGCCATCTTTCCAAGAAGTCGACACTCCGAAGAAAGACCGTTTCTTTCTACCACCCTGAACCCGACGCTCTTGCACTCGCGGCAGCTCTGAAACACTCGACACCTGAGGCCAAACCTATCATCAAGATCCTCCCTCACCTCTCGGATGATCACGTTCTGATGTTGAGGACAGAATACAAAAAGCACATGAAAGCGCAAGGCAAAGGCGTTAATATCGCTAAGCACATCAAAATGAAACTCACCGGCAATCTTGGAAAGGTTGCTTACGCAACGGCTCTCGGACGATGGGAGAGCGAGGCGCACTGGGCAAATTTTTGGTATCAATCCAACACCTCACGGCGAGAACTCCTGATTGAGAGTCTTATGGGCCGTACGAATAGCGAAATAATGAAGATCAAAGATGCATTCAGCGATCAGCGGTACAATAACAGTCTGGAAAAATGCATGCAGACCGAACTGAAGAAGGACAAGTTCCGATATGCTGTTCTACTTGCTTTAGAAGAGAAGCGCATGTCGGAGAGCGACAAGCTTTCCATCGAACTCGTACGCAGAGATGCGCAGGACCTCTACCGTGCCTTGACCGCTAAGGAGGGTGGAGAGACAGCGATGATCAACATCATCGTCGTCAGAAGCGACAAACACCTTGCCGAGGTCTTGCGCGTCTTTGAGAGCCAGTATCGAAAGAACTTTGCGAGAGAGATGATCCAGAAATCTCGCAACTTAGTCGTACGTGGGTCCCCGCCGTATTTGCTGATGATACCCGTAAAACTGATTCCCAATAGGGTGAAACCCTCGCGCATATCCTCAACGGCGTTCTGAATAAATCTGTTCGTGATGCCCTCCTCTTGCACCAAGCGTTGGCGGAAACGTCGAAAGACCGTGTTGAGCTACTAGTAAGCCGACTGGTGCGGTTCCACTGGGAGTCACGGCATTTTGAGAGAGTCAAAGTGGCTTACAAGCAGAAATACGGCAAACGGCTGGAGTCTGCCATTGAAGAGGGAAGCAAGGGAGATTTTAGGGACTTCTGTGTTGCGCTTTGTAAGGTCGAGTCTTGAATTCGCGCGTCCAAGTGGGTTTCATGGGGGTGAAAAGATGGCAGGAAGTTGGGTGTGAGCGTACGTGGGTACGAACACGGACGATAGTAGAGTTATGAAAACCCTGTGGATCAGCTAGAATACTGTATGTATCTACGTAGCTGCCACCATGCTTTTTATCGACAGTGTGAAATTGGATATAGGGGTAGAATAGGCTAGTGTGTCACGTGTGTTACCCCTCGTGGGGTGGGCCGTTTTATGTAAGGTGTACCACGGGCGTATCCACAGGTACCAAAAAAGCCCGCACACCCTAACCCGCAAGTGGCTAGGAGAAGCGAGGCCATCCCGCATACATTTCACACACAAATTTAGTAGTCTTCTCTCATTATCAAGCACAATGTCGTCGCCCGAAAGGCTTCAGGCTGTAATAGACGGTAACGGTCAAATGACTGGCTATTATATAGAGAATCATTCAATAATGTAGGTAGGTAATTCTGCTGGGGGGAAGGCAGTAGTCTCCATTTGGTTAGGGTGTGCGGGCTTTTTTGCTACCCGGGTGTTGCGGGTAGCAAAAAAAGCCCGCAAACGGCTAGGAGAAGCGAGGCCCCTCCACACTACGAAGCACTATACCTATTGTGGATAACTGGGAGGAGCATATAACTCAGAAATTCATTAACGAGCGTGTAAATAGTATATCTAAAAGGCTTCAGGCTGTGATAGACGGTGATGGTTAAAAAACAGGTTATTAATGGAGAAGAATGGAAGGATTCTGGTAGGGGAAGGCGCTTATCTCCATATAGTTAGGGTGTACGGGCATTTTGCTACCACGTGGGTACATGTACAATTACCTTACATGTACTGTAGATACTTTCACTTTATGCAATCAGAAATTGTGGGGAAACTCTAATTGAAACCTTGGCGAGCTTGGGTTATGTAACTTATGTATTCTTACCTTGAGTAACTTCCTTGAGTGGATTCGGCAGGGATGTTTGGCTTACTGATGCTCCCTTGGGGGCACCAAAAGAGATCAGCTGCAAAACAAAAGACGCCTTCCTTCGACACCGCTCCTCCCCTCCTTCAACCCGAAGCGTGTCTCTCCTGCTCGTCTTTCTATTTCTTTTCTTTCCTTTCACCATGTCCTACAGACCACGCCTTCGTATGCAGTAACCGCACACTCATTAATCTCCTCAAAGCCCTACCTCCAGCGAACGACAGACGCTGCCACAATGAACGACCCCGGGCTTGACGAGCCTCTCAATCAGACGCAGAACAAAATTGAGGGGGTGAGGAAAGAGGAGGAGGATTTTGAGCAAGAAGTAGAGCAGTCATTCCTGGATCCAAGGTCAAACCCACAATGTCTTCCAACTCAAAATCCCTTGCTGACTTCTTCCTCGCAGTCGATGGTGGTTCGCTTCGACAGCATTTCCCTTGCTCGCTGTACGTATCAGATGACAAGTCTTGGTGTGTGCTGAGGACTAGATCTAGGGTACCTTTGGCCCCATGGCCACAGCCTTCAACATCTGCGCCCTGATTGAGCATTGGAGGGTCGAGATTCCCCCGGGACTTGGAGCCAATGAATCACATGGAATCGACGTTAGGGATCCGAAATGGTATCCTTCCCCAAATCCCCTCTTTCCTCAACGTACCAGACAGAAGCGGACCTCTCGATGCAATGATTTCTTGAATGCTAACACAGCGTTTAGGCTTTTAGCGGTCAATGGCGCCTCGCTTGGTCTTGCAATCATTGCCAATTTCTCATTACTTCTAAACATGGCTCGCCGCCTATCATTCTCCGTCGCTCAACCCATCACAATCCTTGGCTGGTACCTTTCATCAATCTTGCTCATCGCCGACCTTGCAAGTATCATTCACATCGTCAAGGTTCCTGGTCAGAGACGAGCCTTGACGCAGGCTTTCTATTATGCTATATTCGCCGCGGCACTCTACTTCATCATTGCTTCCTTGATGGTCTTCACTGTTATCGGAGCTTGGAGGGGCCATTATTCGAAGGATTTCAAGCTCAACACGAGCCAGCGGACACTCATGCTTCAAACGATAAGCTTCATGATATACATGGTCGGAGGCGCTGGTGTTTACGCGAAAATTGAGGGCTGGATGTTCCTTGATGCATTGTACTTCACCAATTACACGTTGCTCACTGTGGGTATTGGAGACTACGCTCCTTCAACACATCTCGGCCGAGGATTGTTGTTTCCATATGCCATTGGCGGCATCGTCATTCTGGGTCTTGTCATAGGCTCTATCCGCTCGCTTGTTCTAGAGCGAGGAAAGAAGAAGCTTGGAAGTCGATTAGTGGAGAAGAAACGCGAGCTACTGTTAAAAAGAATGATCCAAAAGGACAAGACCGACAAGCTCAAACCAATTCAGAGCAAGCAACAGGCTGAGGAAGTAGGCATGTCGGAGCGAGAGAGGCGACAGGCAGAGTTCGAGCTTATGCGGGAGATACAGCAACAAGCTTCGACTAGGCAAAAGTGGCAAGCGCTTCTCATTTCGGGAAGTGCGTGGCTTCTCCTTTGGCTTATTGGAGCGGTGGTGTTCTACAAGGCAGAGCATGAGCAGCAATGGACGTACTTTCAGTCCCTGTACTTTGCATACACCACTCTTCTGACCATTGGGTATGGCGACTACAAGCCATTCAGTAATTCGGGCAAGGCATTTTTTGTACTATGGTCGTTGCTTGCAGTCCCAACACTTACTATCGTCATCAGCAACATGGGTGATACGGTCGTGAAGGCTATCAGCGATCTCACACTGTACTTGGCAGAGTTCACAGTCCTACCAGGGGATGCACCGGTGAGAGATCGGATGAAGCAAATCGCAGCCAGAACTACAGGCGGTAGATTGTTCGGAGAGGTCATAATGTTTAAAGAACCACCAGGTTTGCTTGGCGATAATGGCGAAATTGACCCCGAGAATGGAACCGCTGGTGGTCCAGGTGCTGCTGCCACTGATTACCTTGCTGGCCAAGTCGAAGACGAAGAGCTCAAGGAAGCTCGAGAAGCTGAAGCCAAAGGCGATAAGCTTGGAGGGGACATCCACACATATCACTATCTTCTCATCAAAGAATTCCGCAATGTAATGAAGCATCTGAATGAGTCTCCGCCTCGAAAGTACAGCTACGAGGAGTGGGCATGGTTTCTTAAACTTATGGGCGAAGACGAGTCACACTCCGCCTCGCACCGAACAGCTCCTGTCAAAGTGAAAAACGACACTGACGCGAAGCCGGATATGCAGCAGGCCCAGACAGATGACGATGAAGGCGGGATGCGCCAATGGAGCTGGCTCGGAAATCGCTCCCCTTTAATGGGAGAAACAGAGGAGGCGGAGTGGGTGCTTGAGAGATTATCAATGACCCTGGAAAAGGAGATGAAGAAGATTTGGGAGGCGAAGACCAAGAAAGATGATCAAGATCGAGGGGAGAACGCGGGCAAGAGAATTCATTCGAACAGCGACAGTAACACTAACGGGAGTGACAAGAATTCGCAAGACAAAAAAGGCGGCGCTAATGTTGAGCAAAGTAGCGTGAAATGATACCCCAATCTGTTGATTGTCTCTGCGAGCATTTTGATTTGTTCATATCGAGCTCTTTCGTTGCGACTTTGTATCTAGTCAGTCACTTTTTGACAGTGACTCTTCATTTGCAGACTTCTAAGCAAGTGGGTTGTCTATCGACGATTTCCGCTTCACTCCTGTTCAAGCCAATCGCCCACTTCCAGTCCCGGCCGACGGAGTCATCAATGCTCATCGCCTGACCTCGGCATCTTTGCCATGTCGTACAAGCTCTTAGCTTGGTCCGGACTATAGCGGGAATCCCATCTGCAGCCTTGACATCCGCGACAAGGTATTTCAGCCATCGACTCCGCCCATCGTACTTTCAGCAGCAGGAAGCCGTCTCTCGACAAGCATCCCTTTTTTCTTCTCCCACAGAACAGGCTGGAACAGGCTAATAATGGGTGTCCTCCAGCCACGAACCGCCTCCGTCTCACTCACGACCTACGCCGCCACCACGGTCGTCCTTGTTCTGTGGCTTCTCGCCATGGTCGCGGTAGTCCTATATTTGATTCTCCAGCAGCGCAATCGCACTCAAAGACCTCAAAGTACAAGCTCTGGCGACCGCTCTGCCTCACATGGCAGCACCGCTCCTCGTTTCCCTCCCAGCGATCCGACCGCGCTACCGTCGTATCCACAGCGGGCACAGGCACGGTCTCATCCACCGACTTGTCCGCCATCGCTTTCAGCAACGATGAGACCTACGAAATCCCCCCCATTCCGTACGACATCACCAAACATCGACCCTGTCCCACCTGGGGCTTCGACGAGAATCGCAGACTTGGGTCATATTCCTACGGTGTCACCAACCAGGAACCCTGTCCCCGCCACGCCTTCATCGAACGAAGCAAGGCAACAAGTTCTGCTTGCTAACAACTCATCACAAGCAGCCATGATCGCGAGATTGCAGGCCATGCCACTCGCGAGTGATACCACAGACATGAGCACGGAGACGGTGGATCCCGGGAGGGAAGTGGCCAATCGAAGGTATTTGGCCATGCTGGCGCAGAGGGACATCCGTGCTCGGGACCATGCGCTTTTGGGAAGCGACGATAGCACCGATGCTGGCGGTGGAGCCGGAGCCGGAGCCGCACTCAGTTACGCTGTCCGTGCTAGAGGCATGGGTCCGAGGTGCGTGCGCATAGACCGAGAGAGGGAGCGGGGCCGCCCTACGAGTCTAGGTGGCAGAGGGCGGGCTGTGACTTTGGGGCAAGAGAGTGGAGATGGAGAGCTGGAGAGGGTGATACCTTTGCAGGTGAAGAAGATGCCTTCCGGGTGAAGGTCTTGGGGGATGAAGGAGTAGGATGGATTGGGATGGGATGGCGTGTTCGCTTGCAGGACGAGCTTGTCAGCCTTTTTGATTTGTCCGTCTGGGTGGTCTGTTTTGGTTTTTCCTGGGTACGGCCGTTTGATAGTTGGATATACATAGCTCTGACCGGTAGAAACCCTCTGCTTCCTGGCACTTTTCGCGCACCTTTGCGCTCTGCGCCCTCAGTATGTGTGTCTTCTTCCCCCCACAGTCTCCTTGAAGTCCTTGCTCTTCTGAAGTCTTATACGTGCAAGATTAAACAAATGAACAACCGATGGAGTAGAATCGATTTGACTTGCAAAATGACTTGCTCCCACCCCTTGTATTCATGGTGTCTTAGGCAGGATAGATTAAATATATGGAACAGAGGGAATTCCTTGCTGGTATAGGCAACGACGATTTTTAGGGAAAGTCTGACATTGTCATTATGAGAGGGCACTGCGCCTGAATCGTACGGCTCTTACGAATTCTCCCTTGCAGGTAAAGTGACGGTTCTTAGGGAAATTTTGTGGAATTTGTCACTATTTTCTGGCACGTGCCTGAACACCACGACTTCTGTAAGTTCTCCCTTGCAGATAAAATAACAGTTCCTAAGGAAAAGTGGGTGAAGATTGCCACTATATTCTGGCACTGCACCTGAACTCTATGACTTCTACAAGTTCTCTCGTACAGAATATATGACAATTCCTAAGGAGAAGTTCGTGAAATTTGTCACTCTTGTCTGGGAATTGTTGGACTTCTACAATTATATTAAGAGAGAAATTCCGCCCTCTGTGCATAACTTTTGCTACATACTCTTACCTTTATCACATTAGCAATTAGTTTCCTTCGTTTTTTTTATCAAACTTCAATCTATTCAGGGTTACCACGGCCACTACATTGTGCCTGACCTGAAGCTTGAGACTCGCGCAAATTTCTGTCTTTTTGTTTTCGGGACTGTATCTTATAAACAGGTGTATCCTTCTGGCTTTGGCTTTTATGCTTTTCGACATGATTTCTTCAGGGGATTGTGCTTTACTTCGACCGCCAGAGACGCATCTGATCCATTGCCGTAAGAATTTCCTAAAAGAGGCCAAGGGATGTGAGCAATTTGAGAGGTGAATATCATCTTTCACTCTTCGAAGCTATTTCTTCGGCCCCAAATTTTTGGCTGGCGCTTTACGAATGCTCCAACGGATCCCAGATAGCCTTCGTGGCGGAGGAAGTACGCTTCCTTTTCGCCGTTCGACCAGAACCTGATGGCATACGATAAGGTGTTCATGGTTTGCCGATGTCCACGGATGAAAGAGCCTCCGAAATAAATGTGCTCAAGCTTATGCTTTTCGCTTTGCAGGTACGCAATTTGGCCGATGTTGTTACTAACGGCGTATAACAAACTTCTACTGATGTCTTCTGGGGCGAATGCCCGGTCTGGATCAGAACTTCCACTCGCTGGTTGAGGATCACCGTTCGACAATCCATTTCCATCTTCGGCATCGTCCTCACCTTGCCTCTTCATCTTGAAGACTTTGCCGAAGCTGCTGGCAATGGTACTGGTCTTCAACCCAATTTTGCTGTAGTCCGTGCCGTATATGTCACCAACAAGCATATCGACTGTTGTATTGTCGCCTCGGTCAGCCATGGCTAGCATATCGTCGAACGTCCTTGCTCCGGTAAGCAGAGACAGAAGACCCCACAGAGTGCCTCCGCCGAGTGAGGTGCCACCAATGCGCTCGAATTGTTTCGGCCCTGAGACCTTTACCATTGAGACGCCTGATCCAATGTTGACCAGGAGGTATGGATAGATATTGGCACGTGGTTCCTCGAAGTGCATTGGATCCAGATCCGCGTAGGTGAAGACTTCGCGTGGGATCTCAGTGATGAAGAAATCAAGGCCCATGATTAAGCACTCCATCTCGTCTTCGCGAAGCACTTCTACCCCCAACACATTCTTCATCTCGTCGTAAAACTTGTACGCTCCTCCACCAGTTGCCACAATGCATAGCTCTCCAGGCTGAGACCCATTCAGAGGTTGCTGCTTAGCCTTCAGTTCCTGCACGACTTTGAAGCACTGATCGATTCTATCGGTCTCAAATTTGAGAAAGTTGAGTCTGCCTCCCAGCTGAAAAAGTCGTTGGGGTCAGCATTCCCTCATCAGGATAGTCGTTGGACGAAATAAATGGAGACGATTGCTTTAAACAGTGGCTAGCAGCTCAAAGTTCCACGCAATCAATCAATCAATTGTAACTGTCCGAAACGTACACACCTCCTTGGAATCCGGTTCACGCGAAAAGTAGACGAGCTTGGCAAGAGACCCGCCTATATCAAGTGCAACATGGCTAACTACACCCTTATGATTGGGTAGGCGGATGCATCTGGTGTCATGCTGCGCTCCGTCATCTGGCTGATTGCCCGTAATAGAAGCCACTTCATCCGCAATGAAAGCCCCTTGCACGTTGATTTTAACGGAACCTGGAGAGAGGATAGTCTCATCGAGTACAGAATCCCTTCGCTCTTGGAGGGTTGGACGGCGGCTGTCTGACATGGCTGACGTCCTGAGGATAAACAAGCTCGGAAGCGTGAGACTTTGACGTCTGCAGGGTCGTAATGAGTCATCAAGACTTTATCAAAACAGAAGAGGGCCCATTCTGACTCGGCTTATTCCCTGGTCAGGCCGATAGTCCCGAGGGCCAGGAACCGCGTCATATATGCCGAATAATCATGTAATGTTGCACCAAGTACCGTGCTTAGAAAGAGCATACACAGCTCGCGCACAATGCATTAATGATGCCCGTGTGTCGCGTGATTCCTTTTCTTTAATGGACATACAACGCAGCATGAGGTACAGAGTACAGTAGTCACTTAGCTTCCGGCTACACTAAAGTACCTTACCGTACTTACCTTATCTCCGAGTCCGCTAAATACGCGCATCGCAGCGGGAATAGCCGAATGGCCGTCGTGACGTCATCGGAAATGCAGAGTTGGAGGATAAAGTAAAGTACATGAACTCGGTAACTCTCGGTCAGCATTAATATTCGCATGACTGCCGAAAAGCCGATGTGCAAATATGAAAGAGTCCCTTCAAACATGCCTTGTTATATGAATACCTACTCCCTCGCCCCGCGCCTTATTGACTTACCTACCAAAAACAACTTATCCTATATCTACCTTTTCTTTTTCCATTGGATTGTTCCCTAATCAATACATATAAATCAGTCTCTCATACTTCCAAAATCGGTTTGGTCGAGGGACATGCCAGAATTGAAACTTAGCCGTTCTGCACCAACGCCCAGCTCAGAACCCAGAGCTCAAATCCGCCGTGGCCGGTCCAACACAGCCAATCGTCCCCATCTACAGCACGTCTTTTCTGCGCAGCACCTCGATGATGTCTCAAACTACCACGGTGGCGACCACGACTCAAAACTTGAGGACGAAGATGACCAGACCGAATACTCTGATGAGCTTGAGCAAGTGAGGAACGAAGACTTTGACGAAGCCGCTAGAAATGGCGAAGATGAGGTGGCCGAGGTTCGAATGGGCGTTCTCGACACGCGAGACCTCGAGGCAAACCTGGAGAAGAAACAAAGTACGAGATCGATCAAGGATCCCAATTTGGTACGAGTGGTTGACTGTATCCTCTGCAATATGACAGTATGATTGACTGGCTTTCTAGGTATCGTGGGATGGCCCCGAAGACCCTGAAAATCCCAAGAATTGGACTTTTGGGCGTAAATGGGCTGCGACGCTTATTGTATCATGCTTCACCCTCATCTCGCCTGTCTCGTCGTCAATGGTGGCACCTGCTCTCACATCAATATCCAAAGAATTTGGCATAACGAACGAGGTGGAGTCGCAGCTCGTGTTGTCTGTCTTCGTCCTAGCATATGCGATCGGGCCTCTATTTTTGGGTCCGCTTTCCGAAATATACGGCCGCGTACCGGTCCTTCAAATTGCGAACTTGGTATATCTGATCTTCAATATTGCATGTGGGGCCAGCAGAAACAAGGGGGAGATGATCGCGTTCCGATTTCTTGCTGGTCTTGGAGGGTCTGCGCCATTGGCGGTACGTCTGCTTGGGGTCGAGATATGCGGCTGTCGTAGGAGCTTGCTGACTCTCTACAGCTTGGTGGTGGCGTCCTCAGCGATTGTTGGCGAGCGGAAGAAAGAGGTCGTGCGATCAGCATCTACAGTCTTGCTCCCCTTCTTGGGCCAGCCATTGGTCCCATAGCAGGTGGCTTCATTACCCAGAACACAACGTGGAGATGGGCTTTCTGGGCCACGTCGATTGCCGATGGGGTCATCCAGATCATGGGGCTCTTCTTCCTCAAGGAAACATATCCACCCACCCTACTTCTCGCGAAAGCAAAAAAGCTTCGAAAAGATACCGGCAATGCAGCTCTTCATACGGAGTTTGAGCATCCTGAACGGACGCTTGCCAATACCATGAAGCGCAGCCTGATCCGCCCATTCAAGCTTTTGGGTACGCAACCAATAGTTCAAGCCCTGGCGATTTATATGGCATATCTTTACGGCCTCATGTATCTCGTTTTGTCCACATTTCCAGGTCTGTGGGAAAACCAGTACCACGAGTCCATTGGCATTGGTGGCCTGAACTACATCTCTCTGGGCGTCGGCTTCTTCCTTGGAACTCAAATCTGCGCTCCAGTAAATGATCGTATCTACCGTCGATTGAAGACAAAGAATGACAATGTTGGCCGCCCGGAGTTTCGCACGCCTCTAATGATTCCAGGTAGCCTACTCGTTCCCTCTGGCCTCTTTATATACGGCTGGTGTTCACAGTACCACACACATTGGATAGGACCGAATATCGGCGCTGCCCTCTTTGCGGCAGGTGTTATCATTGGCTTCCAATGTATTCAGACATATCTTGTCGACTCCTATACGCGTTTCGCAGCTTCGGCTATCGCGGCGGCGACGGTACTCAGAAGTCTTGCAGGTTTCGGTTTCCCATTGTTTGCTCCTTATATGTACAATGCCTTGAATTATGGCTGGGGAAACAGTCTGTTAGGATTCATCGCTCTTGGATTGGGCATACCAGCACCATTTCTGTTGTGGTTTTTCGGGGAAAAATTGAGAGAGAGGAGTCCTTTTGCTGCTGGCGGTGATTAGGTGTATTGGCAGAGAGAGGCCTTGGTAGTCTTGGTTGCGGTGAATGCAGTGCATATAGAATATAGATGGAGTTTCGTGTACATGTATCTAGATACAACAGACATCGAGATCCCTACCAAATTGACAGCTTTTAATCTCATCAATGACAAAATTTTGTTAGATGTCCAGGAACGAGCAAAATCATAGAACCAGTACCTATTTATTCGAGAATTTAATGAGGATCTTTCAGCCGCATGCTCAGGGTCCAATGCTTCGGCTTGGACCTTCTCGCCGTTGCTTGAGCTGAGTACTTGGACCTTTAGGTCTTTATGACATATAAGCGTCGTTCTCTCACCGCGCCTGATCTGCTCACGTACCAGAGTCACACCTCATCTTACATCCCAGTCTACTACCAGTCGCCTCCCCTCCAAGCCCCAAAGCTGTTTCAGTAAGCTCCCACAGCATCAATACCTTGTCAAACGCAGCGTGAGCACCATGGCGGCCGACATCCCCAAAGCAGTGTACAAGCAGCTTGGTAAGAGCGGTCTGAGAGTCTCTGTGCCGATTCTTGGTGCTATGAGCATTGGAGACAAGAGATGGCAGCAATGGGTCACGGAAGAGGATGAAGCGCTACCTTTACTGAAGGCTGCTTACGACCGAGGCTTGAATACGTGGGACACAGCCAATGTGTACAGCAATGGCGCGTCTGAAGAGATCATTGGCAAGGCAATCAAGAAATACAACATCCCTCGCCATAAACTGGTCATTTGCACGAAGTTGTGTGGTACTGTTCGTGAAGGAAATAGCCCAGAGGTGATGGCTCTCAAGGATATCGACAACACGGTCGATTATGTCAATCAGCGAGGACTGTCACGACAGGGAATCTTAGCTGCTGTCAATGCCTCTCTCGCGCGTTTAGACACATCCTACATCGATCTCTTACAAATACACCGCTTCGACAAGACCGTCCCGGTCGAAGAGACTATGAAAGCACTGCACGACCTTGTCGAAAGTGGGAAAGTGCATTACATAGGGGCAAGCTCCATGTGGGCGTATCAATTCGCAACGATGCAATTCGTGGCCGAGAAGAATGGATGGACGAAGTTCGTATCGATGCAGAACGCCTATAACTTACTCTACCGAGAGGAAGAGAGAGAGATGAATAAGTTCTGCATGGAGACAGGCGTTGGATTGATACCATGGGGACCGCTGTCTCAAGGTCAGCTCGCTCGCCCATTTCATGTCAACGGCAGCACCACTCGCTCTTCTGGCAAGCCAGCGCTGCCAGAAGCAGACATCTCAATTATCTCCCGAGTAGAGGAGCTTGCCAAAAAGAAAAATTGGAAGATGGGTCATGTAGCGTTGGCGTGGCTCAATTACAAAGGCATCTGTAGTCCTATTTGTGGGTTCAGCAGTGTGGCGAGGTTGGATGAAGCGTTGGAGGCTAGGGGAAAGGAATTGACCGTGGAAGAGGTGAAGCATCTGGAAGAACCATATACCCCCAAAAATGTCTTCGGCCATGGCTAGCAAGGAATGAATATTTGGCGGTATGGAGTTGCGTATCAAAGTCATTTCTAGCAAGGCCACTTCAGCACTGGCGTGAATAGCAGAGTTGCCTATCGAAAACAGTATGCCGAGTTCCTAAACCCGGACTCATGCAATACCAAGGGGATCAAATATCATCTTTCCAAGAACCAAGCCTTCTCCCTCACGCCATCGCTGTTTCCACTACCGTTGAGCTGTATCTCTGGCCCTCTCTTCGGTTTACGCCGAAAACCCAGGTTTCGCCATGGCTACAATCGCTGGCTCGAGCTTGCTCTTGCCGATTTTTAACCCTTCCATCTCGCGATTTCCTTCGACCAGGCAGTCATTGATGTTCTACTCCAACAAGACTCCTAGCCCGCTCGCATGTTCTGCCCGAAATACCTCCACCCTTGCTCTAGTCTCACTTTGGTGACGATGGCCTCGGAAAAATTAAGATGCACGAGAATTCTCGTTTGAACAACAGCATGTGAGTAGATCGTGCCACCATACTTATAATCTCTTCCAAGGTTAACTATTAATCGTGGGCTTAGATGCATAGGGAAGGAGCGATGGCTGGGAATTACCTATCGACTCTAGCCTGATCCCAGGAGGCATCCCGTCTCATTGCGTTGAGCACCATAGATATTATCATAGAATATCTTACTCATTCATCTCTTTCCCGAGGCCTCCCGTTATGGATAACCAGAAGCTAGTAGCAATTTGCAGGCACGACTTACGATTGGAAGAAGATTACGACATTGCTCGACTAATCAGAGAGGTCAAAATAGTACAAGAGGATTCGAGCGACACCTATGCCAGGCTCACTAGAAAGCACAGAATCAAGGCTCGGGAGATATTGTCCGGGTATATGTTAGCTTGGGAATATGTGGAAGACCTGGACGGCTCAGGTTATGGCCAACGCTTCTGGCTGTGCGTGTTTTCGGAATCCGTATTTCCTCTTCTGAACCAAACCTTGAGTCTCGAGACACGCCTTGGGAGTGTTCACTCTCTAGACGTTTCTCAAGGCTCGCTAAACTCCCTCAAACAAGCAAGACTGACCCTGAATCATAATCCAGAGGGAAGTCGTCTCGTCCCGATGCTCTTATCTGGCCTGAGGATAAGAAGAAGTGGTGTGCAATGACAAGCTTTCAGCTCAACATACTGATATATGCTAGGATCCTCGCGGGCGTCGAGAAGATGTTCAACGACTTGCAGGACTATGCAATAATTGACCGGCAGAAGAGGAAATCACGGCCAATACCAGAGATTGATAAAAAAGCGGTAAGTATACGTCGATGAGCAAAATTCCCACATCTGACACCTAGTGCCTGGAGTCTAGGATGCCGGAAATGACCCACCTCCACCGGGTGCACAATCAACATTTGGACCACCAACAAAACATGGTAGTAGAAGGGATAAGCAACCCAAGACTGATGTCACCCTGGTCCCATACAACGTGGCTCCTATTGCCCAAGATGCAAAGCCCGGCGAACGAGCCGCCAGCCAGAAGGAGGAGCCAAAGAAAGCAGCCAGCGAGGAGTCCTACGACGTGGATCCCAGTACGCGACCAGAAGGAGCCGTCACCGACGAGTCTGGCGAAGAGACACCATCCAGGAAGAGAGCATTAACGCCTCCGTACATCCCAGAAAAGGGTCTTCACCAGACATGGCCAGCTTTCGGGTTCAAGATCGTCAGTAAGGAAGGAGCTCGGGCTCTAAGAAACCGGGCTGTAAAGATCGACGACTCCGAAGAATCAACGTCTAAGACTACTCCCATGACGCCCCGTAGATCCAAGGGCTCGAGGGTGAAGGCGAACCGGAAGCAGGATTCAGCAGAGAAGAACTCCAGCACTGTATCTGCAGAGAGAAGCGAAGAGGAACATATCGATATCGAGGAGCCGAAAAAAACTGGGAAGGGCCGCCTCCCCAGCTTACCAAATTCGCTTTTGACTCGTCGTCAAGCCGCATCGGCGAAAGCAACTGGCAATGGCAGCCCGAGATCAGAAGATGATTGAGCAAACGGCGAAGCCAGCCTCTCAGCAGTCCCGAGTAGCGATGGCCCAGCTGTTCAAAGGTCTCCAAAATCCCTCAGCGAACACCACTAATTTGCAAATGAGAGAGTGAGAAGGGCCCAGAGAGGGTACATCGAGTCACGCTGCCCGGACGTTATGAAAGGAAACTGTGGACATGGAGGACTAAGAAGTAGGCTTGTGAGTGGTCAAGCAGTCAGCAATGGGATATTGCGTAATGAAAGATTCACCAGATCAAAGGACCAAATGCACTTGTGATCGTGAACTTGCCAGCCGGCTCCCAATTCGTGCCATGTCCGAGACAGTAATTCTTGCACAGCGCAGCAGACATAGCTACGAATGCTTCCCCTGAGTCCAACAACTCGGCTAACGGCTGCTGCAGGTTCATAGCTGAATGATGGAAGATTAGAAGTGAAATTCTTATAGACACATTAGCAACAGCAGCACGAAAGCTAGCCTCCTCGAATAACGTTCCTTCACTATATGCTTCAGGCTTCGATCCGTAGATTGCGCACCATCAAGAGGGACCAAACGCATGAAATCGGGGAGGCCTTCTCCGGACAGACGATTCAATCATCGAGGTTCGAATAGAAGTTCTTTATTGCTCCTGAGCGTACGTAGCTACGGCCGCTGCATAGCAAGATCATCCTTCGTTCTGCCCCTGCTTCTTCACAACATCCTTCCCTTCTGCCACCCCCCTCAAATCAATGAACCTACGCTGGATTCGTAGTCGTCCCCCTCGCTCCCTTTGGTGCACCAGTCTGGAACCCATTCTTGAACTTGCGCGGCACCTCCTTCATCGAGCGCATGCGGCCGGTACCGGTGGTCTTTCTTCGCTTGGCTTTCATTCCCCAGTTGTCTGTGGAATACGAGTTAGATATTGGTGCGCAATAGCGGCTGGAGAGGAAGGTTGTAGGTGGAAGTGGATGAAGATTGAGTGCGATTATTCCGAGGAGATTTCAAGGATGGAGAGAGCGTACATTGGCGGATCTTAGCAGCAGGATAGCCACATGACGAGCACGTGTGCTTCTGGATGTGAAGAGAGCGGCGACCTGGGACAGATGCGATTAGCAAGGCGTTCGATCCATAAGAGGGCCTCGCAGTTGACGGATGTTTGGGCCTGGGAAGCCAATTTTGCTATGACCAACGCAGAGGAGATGGACTGAGCTTACCGCAGCGTCTGCACAAAGTGTGAGTCTTGTTATGGCGTTTACCAAAGGACGAGGTACCCTTCGCTATTTGGAGGTCAGTTGCGACCCTTTTTGGCTTGTCCCGGGCTTCTCGAACGCACTCATCTTGGGCTAGGTTGTCTATTGTACTATATCAGCCATAGAGTGATGGTCATTTGTGGAAGGATATACATACCCTCTCGCGATGTCAATGTGGTGGCTGTATGGGTGGTCGTGAACTGGTAAATTTGGAAGATTGACGTGCGAAAATCTGCCAAGACCTCGCTTGATTGTCATTAGCGCCCGCGATTTAGTCGTACCGGCGCCCGCAGATTACGGACTCACAGAGTCTGTCCCTCGGTCTTCAATTACTTTACTCTTCTCGTTGTCATTTCTTTATCAGATTGACAGCGGTGGAGCTGAATGATGGCAAGTGACTCTGTATTAGCACGAGTTTATATTCGTTCATGGATTCTTTCCTTCGACCAAGGCTCCGCTAATGCAATCTACCCAGTCTTCATCCGGCTTCCAGTACCGGACTCGAGACGCTTAAGCACCCCTCTCAAACACCTTCACTCCGCCATCCGAGCCTACATAGTACAGGCATTCCCTCTCCTCTACATCTCCCTCATCTCTCGACTCCTCGGCTCCTTTGCTAATCCTTAGGACACCACTGACATCCTTCGCCACGCCTGTATCGAGTCCCCTCACGCTCAAGATCGATCTCGCCTGATGTGCTAAGCTCATCACGAAAGCTGTGTGAGATATTTCGAGAGGCGTAGTGGGCGATTGAGAAAGGGGCATGTCGGCAGCTGTGGCAATAATGGTGGAGTAGACGTGCTATTTCTCGACACCTCCGTTGAGCGAGTGCATGGAGCCTGTAGATGGAGAAAAGGCGTACCTCTCTGAGTTCACCAATCATATCCAGCATCCCCAGCACCTCCCACCCTGTAGCCGCAAGCAAGAAGTCTAAGCCGTCTAGCATCAGTATAACGTTGCCTCCGCCGGTTGGAGTCTTCTTGCTCCCAATAGCCTTCATGATCGCTTTCTTCACATCAGCTAACCCTCCAGCACCCATGCCTAATCCATTACTCAGAGCATCAATGAGATGCACTCTCTGGAAATCGATGCCCTAAGAGCGTAGGTGCCGATTAGCTCTGGTCCTTTTCGTGCATTCTTCTACCACGTAGATACCACGTGGATACCGAGATAGAGGATGTGCTCACCAGCTTCCGTCCGCTCTCCCTCCACCATGCCCCATCCCTGAGCCAGCTCACCAGCACTATCCTTTGGTCGAAGGGATCACCCTGAGTAATGTGGCAATCATGGCCAGTGCCGTAGCCCTTGCTCTTCAATGTGGCACATACGAACCGCAAGACCAGCCAATTTGTTGTGGCGCCGAGGGTCGAGGTGAGAAGCGTGAGAGAGGTGCAAGGATGGGCGGAGAGATTGGGAGATAGCAAAGGGGGAATCAGTGGCTGCGATGGCATCTAGGGCGGCTCAGCGGACGATGAAAGGGGTGCACGAGTCATTATTTTTGGGTACGGTCGAGAAATATCGGGGTTTGTTTTTGTTGGCAAGAGAGGGACAAATTCGGCTACGTTGATCAGAGCATCATGTTAATCTACGGTGTACAACCATCACATTTCTACGCAGCTAGAGTCATTCGAATGTTTTAACGGGTTCTTGATTTTTTAAGTCTTTCTTGGAAAAACACTCGATGCGTTAAGCAGCTAGGAAAGTAATGCGTGAAACGTAATGGTTCGTTCGTAGCGGATGTGTCTTCATTCTGGCTTGCGATTGGAAGCGTCGTGCTCCTCGGTAGGCTTGATGACATGAAACAAACAGGTCGTAAAGCTATCTTCCACAGAAGATGATCGATGTTACGATATCGAGACCTTGATTCAAGCCGACCATCGTACTGTTACACGTCAGTGTGTGTACCCAAAAGATTGTGAAAAATGGGGCACATACCCTGAAAATGCACCCCTCCTCAATTCATTCTCTCCTCACGATCCCGGTACCGCGTCATCTTCGGCAATCGTTGCCAACTGGTCAAGCAAGTTACCTTTGGTATCAATAGACACCATCACTTCGTCTGACTCAGCGTCGCTGTCACTGGAATAGCCCACCTCATTGTTAGCTTCGTGATTGTTCTCCTCCTCTTTCATGGTTCTCTCCTTTTCCTCATCCCTTTCCACCTCATCGCTAAGGTCGACCGTTGACAGCTGACTTGTCTTAACTGCCTGCTCTTCTGCTCTGCCAAAGAACACATCCTCAAGAGCTTTTTTCTTCTCTTTGTGGAAAGATTTCAACTTCCGGTCTTCTGGCTCGTCCGAGGGAGCGGACAGACCCATCATCAGATCAGTCAACAGTCGTAGATTGGATCCTTCAGGTATGGTGCAATCAGACTCGACACTGAGATCCTTGTCATCCCCCAAGGTTCCTCCAAAAAACGCCTCGTTGAGCGCAGCAGTCTGCTCCTCTCCGGCTAGCCGTGCTACTTCTATCCTCCCTTGACTGTCCAAGGGTCTTTCTGATCCACGGAGATGGCTAACTGACCTAGCCGTAGACTTGGAGTTGCCCTCCACTGATGCTTCAGGATTGTAATAATGGTCATCATGAAACTTCCGAGCCAGAAGCTCCGGTGAGCTCGAAGACGAAAAATCAATCAAGCCCTCGTTCGCCGAAGAGCCGTGTTCCACGCTCGAGCCCATTGATGAGTTGAATGACTTAGCGCTAATTGAACTAGAGGGTATATATTCCGCCGCGGTAGGCCTGTCACGTTCGTAAGACTCTCTGGACCTTCCGAAGAGCTCAAGCAATACTCCAGGATGTGTAGTGTCCTCTGAGGTCTCCAAATAGTCGCTCGAATCTAACATACTAGGACCAACACGACTCGGCTTCGGTTGAGGTGCCTTGATCTCATCCGGTGGGACTGCGGCCTTCGAGCCGATTTCTCCTCGCACGGAAATTGGACCCTCGGCCTCAGAAGTATTGCTCTTTGCAATCTTGCCAAGGACGTCCTGGAACAGCCATGGAAAACTCATCAAAGGCATGGCAGATGCCGTCATCTCTCGTAGGGGTCTCGATTGGCCGCCAACGAGCTGAACGCGATGACATTCTTCGACAGCTGCGGTCACTTCTCCGGCCGTGACTTCATACATGGCTGCAGCGAATGGACCGATATGCTTGTAGTCTTTTCCTCCGGCACGCTCATGGCATATAAGTCGAAACTGGTCTTTGAGTGCCATGGAGATCTCTCCAATCTGCTCATGGTATTTAAACGCATTGTTTGTACTCGAGTGCTGCAACACGAAGGTTGACCAGACCTCAAACTCGGTTTTGATCTCCTGCTGCGCCATGATGCGACGCATGTGCGCATCGTACTCGTCTTTGATCTCACGCGCACTCTGGAGGATGTTCTCATCGAGTCTGTATGCTCGTAAGATTCGCGGGTCGAAAGGCGCAGTGAACGCAGGAACAAAATCTATGCGTTCAACTTGATCGTAAAGTTGTCCCAGCACCTTTTTCGATGTGTAGATCTGATGCTGTTTTTTGCCGACCTTCTCCATAAAATGAGGCCATTTCAGAGGCTCTAGGTCGCGGGTCAACTGAGCTGGTTGACCAGTCTTGACGTAATCCACAGCCATAGAATGAAGATTGGCAAGCTCCAGGCCTAATCGATAGTCAGCAATGTAGAAGATAGATACACTCGCAAAACATACATCTCGCTTCCTTCACGCCTTCTTCCAAATAGTCGGCATTTGCGGTATGGGCATGCGCTATTCGCGCCAAGGTATCATTTTTCATGTAAGTCACAAAAAAGGTCGTCAGATCGTCGATCCCAATGTTCTCGTTGGGCTGTTCCATAGGAGGTCGAGAATAGTCCATGGCCTCATGGTTCCACTCACTAGGCAACAAGTCCTGGTCCCAAATGACGAGGAAATCGTCTCCATCTAGATCGCCCCCAGAACACATTCCCGCAACATCTCTGTCACCCGTTTGAGGCAGAACTACTACGTCTTTCAGATGGTGAAGCTGTGGAACGTCCACACCGCAGACAACTCGAACATCTCCTGGATGGAGAGAAGGGTTCCGAGCGAGCAGCATTGGTCCGAGCATGACTTCAGGTCTTCCGTCAGAGTTTTTGGAGATTTGAACAAAAACCTGTGGTACATGTCTGGCCTTTTCATCGTTGGAAGCGTCTGCTGAGAGTTTTGGACTATCGTTGAAGTGGCCTCGAAGAGTTGCCGTTTCGTCCACACAGCCCAAAAGGAGAGCGCCGGAACCGATCGTTATCCGCGCCTTCTCTTTCAGATATTTGATGGACCATGCTCGCCACAACTGTAACAGAGAAGTCACGAACGGTTCTCTCGTCTTCTGAAAACCGTCCAATACCATGCTCGCGACAGTCAGCGTCATTTGATTATGATCGATTTCTTTTTGCAAGATAGCCAATGCCATTGTCTCGTCAGTCATAGCCCGCTCGAGTCGTGACAACTGCGTTTGCAGCTTTCGAGCAAACACTTGATCCGGGACCCCCAAAGCAGATAGAATCAATATAAGTTGGCGATTCAGATTGGCGAAAGCGTATTGAGACCATCGGATTATCTCCAAGTTCTCGTCCATCGCAGGGAATTTGTACTGGCTCTTGCGAATATGAATTTGCCTTCCAACAGAGTCCGGGGAAATGGCGAGCACGCCCTTACAGCCGCCAACACGAATCTGGAACACACTTGGCGGATCTTGGGAGTGTTGGAGTATACCCAATTCTGACGCCGCAAGATAAGCAAGGAATGGAGAAATTCTACCCACGCCGTCCGTGAAATTGTGTCCGTTGCGTCTGATGTCCGGGATCTCAACCGTAATAACCCGTGCACCGTGTATTGCCCGTGTAGTCGAAAAGCATTGGCCAAGTCGAGAAGTATAGAGCGCCACGGTCTTGATCTCTCTGAACATTCCCATCCATTGTCGAATCTTCTCTGTAGTCAAATTTGGCAGGGGAGCGAAAAAGTATGCTCCATGTTCTCGAAATTGAGAATTTCCACAAGCTAGAAACTCGTATGTACGATCGCCAATTCTGATACCGTTGGTCAATACTCTCTTAACGCGGGTAAACACTTCGTTCATCGTATCCTTATGGGTTGGATGTATCTTGCCCTGTCCCGATAAGTTTCGTCCACTGCAGCGTTGGGAAAACGTACCTCTGTTTTCTCCTCCGTGAATCGGACACGAAGAAATCGGTCAGCGTATTGGGAATATTGGCGTATTACACGATTTGAAGTCTCCGCAACTGGCGTTAGGAAATGAACAGTCGTTGGTGTAACCGTTGCAGAACGGACATAGGCGCAGTAAGATGGAATTCTGGTTCTGGAAAGCGAAGCCTTGCCATTTATTGCCTGTAGCAACAACATCGGATCGTAGATACGATTCCCATGATTAGCAATGTACTCGAGAAGGTCCTGAGCTTGTTCGACGTTCATGTTCATGAGTGTCGTAATGAAGTGTTCGCTCAGATTGTGCTCGTTCAGAAATCCTTGTGAGAAGCAGACCTCGAGTTGATAGCGGGCTTCAAACGCCATCCGTGGCTTGTTGGCATGGATCATCTCCTCCAAGCCGGTTCCTTTGTTGCTTCGTTTCTTAAGTGGTAGGTCGATGAGCTTCCAGACTGGGGCGTCGCGTTTCGAAGTGATGTAGAAATTAGGGAAAGGTACAATCTCAATATTATAGTCGCGTAACGCTTCACGCATTTGGTCGAACTGTGGTAGACCATTCTCCGGACTATTGAAAACCAAATGATAGGTCGTCCAGCGTCCTTCCATAGGTCAGTCACGGGGTCTTGTGCAAAGGATTAATGCTTACCAAGGTCGATAATCGGATTTGTCTTCTTCCAAGTCAGGGAAGACTTCTTCAGATCATTGGGTACGTATACAAGATCAGTTTGACGATACCACGCATCGTTGTCGCCCCATGTCACTGCTTGATCATCGTGACTCTTCGAAGGATCCAGCTGCTTGAAATACTTTGGTGGTGTCTCCATGGAGATGAGAAGGATCAATTTGTGTCCTTGTCCCTCTATTCGGTGAATCACCTTCAACTGGGTGAAAGGAATCCGAAATTGGAAGAGCTCTGTCCTATCGTACTTGCCTCTTCGCATGTTTGGGTTGTTAGAAGTCGCTCGTGGGTCCACAATGTGCATCGGGAACTCGACCGAGATCTCCTTGTGGAACATATTCATGCAAAACTTAATCCCAGTCTCTCTAGTTGGCAGCACTCTACGCATGTTCATCATCGTTATCTGATCGAACATAGTGCCAAAATCCAGGGACTCAGCATACATGGTCTGAGAGATGTTAGTTGTCGTAGAATCACTGGAATACAAGCAGCATACCATGGTCTCCGGGTATTTGCTCTTCGACTGGACTGGAAGAACCGATTGTTGGCGAGTCTCGTTATATACCCTAACAGATATTGTACGACCCCCAGCAAGCTGTATCGAATACTTTCCACGCTTCCAGAAAGCCTTGGCTGGTGGTGGACTACCACCTCGTCAGTTATTGCGATGGCGCGGACATGAACGATATGTGGAAGCGTACCTGAACTTCACTTTGGCTCCGCCATCTCGATGGCCTTTCGCATTTTGGTAAAGCCGAATGTGCGCAATGTGGCCTTCATGCTTGAAAGCTGTCCATAGATCACGAGTTGTGGCGCTGTCTGGAAGGTCGCAGACCTTGATGAATATGTGTTCCCCAAGAGCCCAATCATTCTGGATCCTATGGTCACGACGCGTCATCACGGATGAAAGGTGTGAGAAGTCATTCGGAAGTCGTGGCAGTGGATGCTGGACGATGCTATTGGGCCGACCGTGCGAGGATGATTGATTGTAGACACCATTGGTTATGGTGCTGAAGGGGGTTGGATTCTGGGCATACAGAGACTGTGATGGGAGCAGACCCACGGGCTGAGGTGCAGCTTTTTGATGTGCCGATGTCTGGAAAGTCGAGCTCGTGCTGCTGGAAGAGATTGAGACACCCAATCCATTGAGCAGAGGGGTAGATGGTTTGGTCGACATGTCGCTTGTCTGGTTTCCTGCTTCGAGGGCTTCGGATGCTGCTTTAGCTTCTTGCTGCTTGGCGGCTTTTTCTAGCAGGAATCTACGCCTCGCTGCTTTGATGCCTCGGTTGGCTCCACGTCTTCGTGGGCCGCCTGAAGATGAAGCTTCGAATGACTTCTTCGCATTCTGTATATGCTGTGATGGAGGTAGATTTACTCTGGTGGGGTGGTGATCGAAGGAGCAAGAGGGGGAAGAGGTTGAATTGAGTGAGGAGGATTGTTGTTGTTGATCCGAGTCTGAATCCGTCATTGAGTCTTTAGCGTCTTTTCCTAGCGGCTTTCTCTGGTCTATGTCGGGAAGTCGCACTGCAGTGTTGTCATCCTCGGAGTCCGAGGAAACACAAGCTCGAGGTAGTGATAGTTCGACTGGGCCATCGATGTTACTTCTGCCACCAATCACCGAACCAATGCTGTTCATAGCTTCAGATAACGCCATATTGCCGCCCAGCACGTAGGTGTATCTGACTCTACAGCCCAAGTTCAAGAGAGTGTCTGAAGCGACGATAGAGTTCTATGAGTAGAAAGTGATGAAGGAGGTTATAAAAAGAAGTGGTGAAGGCGGTTGCGAAGAGAAAGGCGGAGCAGCTGTTTTAGCTTGAAACGAGGGTAATGAAAACAGTATTGAAGGGCAAGAGTGATGTTAACGGCAAATTCCGTGCTTATCTCCGTATCCTCAATGACTGCCCTTGAACACCAATGCTCGCTTGAGGACCAGTGGCTCGATCTGTCGGTGTTGATGTGAAGAGGTGGAAGGAGTCTTTGAGGCGAGTTGGGAATGGCAGAAGATCTGATCTTGATCTTGGTCAATGCAAGCAGAAACCTTTGATCATTGCAAGTACTCGATACGCATAAAGTCTAAACCGAATCAAGTCTAACAGTCTGGAGTCCTAGCAGTCCTGTGTGGCCTTTTCCACCAGAAGGCTTCGCATTGGGATTGCTGAGGAATCAGTGTAGTAGGCGGCGTGTGGGAAGGATGGTCAAATGGACGATGAGGGCAATAGAAATACATCAGGAAGCCCACCGCCAGGGATCAGAGATTCACTATAGGAAGTGAAGGCTTGGAGGTCCCTTCTACCATGGTGTTGAGAGGTCTTCACAGTCTTCAGTCTTCACACTCCTGCCAGTCTTTACAGCCTTCACATTCATTCCTAGTCTTCAAAGGTAATTGAGAGCTTTACAGAATGAACAAATCTCTTCCACGGAGTGAGCGACTATGTCGTGGCAGGCTGGTTTGTTAGCAAATATGGTAGGAAAGGCAAACAAAGGATTCCTTCAATCACGGACATTTTTCTTAGGCGCAGGAACCCGCTATGCCACTCAAGACCCAATCGGAAACACTGGGCGACCCTCAAACACAGCCTTGGCAAGCACCAATCACAAAACGATTTGACACACCATCGAATGTGAAAGGTCAAAAGGCCATACAGAACCACTCCGTTATAAATGGATGCGGATCCGGTTTCAGCAATCTCATCAACAAGATGTGGAACGAGACCAAAGGTCAGTAGCACCGGCCGGTGGCTCCTGCACCCAGTGAATCCAAGTAGCGCACCTCAATGTTCGATGCAGTTCAGGTTCTAAGTGCTACATCATCGTATCAGAACTCCGTGGTCGTCTCATCGTATTCGTGTCTCGGCAGTTTGCTGCGCAGCGCAGGAATCTGTTCTTGTTCGGTGCTTGTGAAAATGTCCCCTCCGCCAAAGGACTCTTCCTCAGAGTCAAGATCCGGAGATACTTGGTCATTTTCTGTGGGTATTTCCCCAGCGCCGTCGGTTTTTGGGGTATAATGTTCTCGAGATTTTGGATTTTTTAATGCTAAAAGACCCGGACTCTGCGTTGATCCGAGGTCACCCAGTGGGACTCTACCAACTCTCATAACGCTGCGCTGGTGCTCTTTCGATGTAATAATAGACTTCGAACTTTTCGTTGCACGGGTTGTCGGAGTCCTAGAGTCCTGGTGTCTCTTGATGCGCTTAGGTGCTCTGCTGGAAGCGCTGGAGTTGGGTGAATGCAGTGATTCGGCGGCTGTCAGATCTGGACTATTCGCACCAGACGAGGGTAGATCACGCTCGTCATGCCCTAGAGTCCTCAACTCTGCCCCATGAGATGATGTTTGGCGCTTGGTGGTTCCCATAAGGGACATAAGGCGACCGCTTAGCTCCTGAGCTTCTGCAAACTCTCTAGCCCGCTCCTGTCAAAAATTCCAGGATTAGCATTTCTTGTTTCAGACTTGGATGTCTGTACACTCCTGAGTCATGTCTCACGGCTCCAAATTAGGCGCCATGAGTGCAGTATAGATTCCAAAAATACATACCTCGCGCTCTTTGCGAAGTTTGCTAACCTTGCTCTGTAGGCCAGCGATCGTCGCCGCATTCTGCTCGCTGGCTGCTGCAGCCCTCCTGTGCGCCACCTCAAGCTCGCTTTGCCATTTGTCATTCGAAGATCGATTAGACTCGTCTAAGCGCTCAAATTCTGCGTCTTTGGCAGATACGTACGTCTCGTGCTGCAATCGCAGTTCGGATGTGTCAACTTCCACGTTACGAAGTTGAACCTGCAAGGCTGAGATCAGTGACTCGTTCCGGTCAGATGCTTCGTTCACCGCAACAATAGTACTATTCAGCTCTTCAATGAGGGCCTCGTTGTTGCTGATCTTCGCGGTATTGCGGGCATCTTGTTCTTTTGTTTGATTCAATTCATGTTGAAGATCCTGGACACGGCGTTCCGAGGCGGAAATAGCATTGTTCAATGTTTCGATGTGTGTCTCCCTGTTGTTCAACTTCTCGGCATTCTTGGCATCCAGCTCTCTCATACGGTTTATTTCATATTCAAGGGAATTGACATGATTCTCAGTGCTGGCAAGCTTCAAGCATTGCTCCTCAAAAACCTCATCTTTTCCCGTCATCGTAGCTAGGCACGCGAGGTCTTGTTGCCTAGCGCTTTCGATGGCAGCTTGTGCTGCCCGTTCAGCTTCGATCTTGGCATGGTCGAACTCCTGATGGATATTGTCGAGACTTGTCCCTAAATCTTTCAATCGTCTCTCGGTCGCCTCAACCTGATTGGCGAGACAATCTCTTTCAGTCTCTAGGGCGCTGAGGGTTGATTGGCGGTTTCGTGCCTGAAATTCCAATCCAGCGTTCTTTTGCTCCGAGCTTTCCAGCCTTGCTTGAAGGTCACGAGAATTTGATTGTTCCTCCCGAAGAGGACGCTCACTTTCGTTACACCGAAGCTCAAGGTCCCTACAGATCTCACCGACCATTCTGATAACACCCTCATAACGACAATCTACGTCTCTTGACATTTCTCGTATAAGGCCGTCTCTCCAATTAAGGCTAACGGAGTCCACACGCGGCGTACTGACAGCCTCGAACAAGGATATCTTGGGCGTTGTGAGGTTCATCGATCTGCGTTGATTACACTCCACAGAGGCGGGCTGAGTAGAAGAATGAAAGAACTGTTTCTCAAGCAGCAACTCCATAATGGATGCATCGAAATTACCTCCACATTTTGAAGCGTAAAGTGCAGATTTCAGAAGCATAACCGCAAGACTTTGGTGGAGTCGTGCTTGGGCTTCACTGTAAGATATCGGGCAGACGTCTATGGTACTGTGGCCATGAACGAATCCCAAGCGCATGGTTCCTTGCACTTGAGAGGCGTATTGAAGGACCATGTCCGAGACCGCGTTGCTCGAAATGGACTGCAAGACTGCTTTGAGTAGCTTCGATGACGTGGAAATGCTTTCCGTAAAGACAGAGATCAACCGTAAGGCATTGTCAATTTTCGTCAATGACTCCCTGCATGGATGCCACTTATCACACGCCAACACCAATAGCGACTCCAGAAGTTCACGTATAGAGGCGTCTTCGAGTAAGACCTGCATCTACTTAGCCACAGCCTGCTTTTCTTGTGCTATGAATGGTCTTACGATGCACTGTCCGATCGCACTGGCAGATAGATTGTCCGTTTCGGATGTGAGAAGGTGTTTTTTGAGATTCGGAATGACTTCCGGAGGCAACGATTCCCCAGCAGACAGAACAACAAGGAAGTTCAGTGCCTAGGCAGATGTTAGTTCCTAAGAAACCGAGCACCTCCCTTTATACATACCTCGCATTGCACTCTCGCTTCGACCCCAGACGTAAGGATCTTCTCATACAACTTCTTGGTTTTCCTGGTGTTGGCAGCTAGCCAGGAGCTTTTCTCTTTCTTGTCAAAAGCATCCACAATCTCTCTTGAAAGCTTCAAACTTTCGACAATCTCTTGTGTACTCAATGGGCAGTGTCGAGAGAATGCTGTGATGGCTTTGAGGACTACCAAGTCAAGCGTTTTCGGGGCTCGTCTCGATGAGAAGAACTTTCGAGCGGGAAGAAATCTATCTGCAGATTCGGGTCGAACTTCGCCGCTCGGCGAGGATTGGATACTCGGCTGACACTTCTCCATGCCACTTGACCTGGAAGCGATTTTTGCCAAAATGGCCAAACATAGTAGACTGGCCAGATGATTGTCCGAGTCAAGATTGGTCAGCACCTCAACCATTTGACTTTGAAAGCTGGAGAGAACATCGCAAGGCAAGATATCCAGATAGCTGGATTCTAGCCCTGATAGTAGCAGGTAGACTGGTCTGATAGTCTCAGGGGAAAGCGATTGGGTGGCCTTCTCCAGGCATTTCATGAGAAAGACAGGAACCTTCGAGGGAATTGGGAGTTCTGACGATGTAGAGAGCAAAGCAACGCAGGTGGCCGCATACTGTATTTCCGTCAGTACTCTGTTGGCGACACATAGGGTAATCTCGGTTGAGTACCTTATCGAAGCCTGAGTTCGAGTCTATGGCGTTGGTGGAAAGGGTCTCGAAAAGCATTGGCTTCTGCTGCAAGGCAGCGTTTCGGAAGGAAGGAATAGACGCTTGAAAAGATTAGTGAGCAAGTGGCATCTTACTGCTTTTCTGATCATACCTAAAACCGTCAAGACATCTATAGTGAAAGGCCATAGCTCAAGACCTTCTAAGACTACGACTTTATGATTTCGGAGTTAGCATTACTCTTTCGGGAGGAATGCTGAATCACGAGACATGTCTGCCGACACACAGGACAGCGTGAATTGGGAAGAATTGCCTGGGAAATCATAACGTACTGGCCAAGTAGTCTTCAGGTTTTCGGAGTCAGTATCTCTTCATTGTATCTCGGAACACAAATTGGGGCACGGATTAGGAAGGGAGGTATTGCTCCGAAATGTAGACGTACCAATCTGACAAGGATTTCCTCGGGCCCACAGTTGCAGAATGCCAACATCAACAATTTGCAGAATGTCATGGAGCTTCTGCTTTCGGGCGTCAGCTTCTCTTATCATTTCACAATTGCGTAAAACGCTCGTAGGACAGAAAGAGGAACGAGAGATCCTTCCTTTCCCCCATCCTTGATCTTAGGTACCTTCAAGCTAGGAGTATACGGGCAATTCGTTATGCGATGCACTTCCACACGTAATTCTTCCATCATGCACGGATCGTCCATCTTCTGATGAACTGTGAAGGCCAGGACAATTCGTGTTCAAAGGTTGGAGGCCTTCTCTCCGGTTATCTTGCCCTGGTTGCCCATCGCAACGACGTTTGGGACGGGAGGCTAGCCCGGACGAATCCATCTCTTGAATCAAAAGCCTTGGGGGCCTGGCTCGTCCCTTCGAAGTAGCTGTACTACTGCACTGCTTTGCGTCCCTTGGACTATGGCTACTTAAGTGCAAAGGTTCGAGGATTGCAGGATCTCTTTAACACGGGGGCGATGAAAGCGGGAACTAGCCCTCTCTTGACTTGCTGCATCTGCCCTTCATTTAAATCTTTTGTCTTCCACTGCTTCTATAAGATAACATGACAAACCAGAATACTGTCATCTACTCATGATGATAGACTAAGTTCATAGATGATAGCCCGAGGCCTTTTTTTCCCTGTACAGTGGGGCAACCTGTGGTGGGAGAAGGGGTTGTTGGAAGTACAGAATCAGCTCGTACGAGTACAGAAAGTTCTTTGTTTCTGGAAATTGTGCATGTTGAAGGTCGATACAGCTACTCTGGTAAAACATTATGTTCCGCTCTTCGCTTACTCAAAAGAGCCGACTCAATCGAATGGAAACATGGGCCTCGTAGCCATATCCTCCCACGCCAAAGGAGCCAAAGTGAGATTCTCATCCCAATCCCAGTCATTGTGTAAAATCGAATTCGAGAGTCTATGGTCTTCCTCTTCTGTATGGGAAGCTGGTACGGTTTTAGAGCCTGTCTTATCTCGCGCGCCCCCATCGCTTTCCTCATTCGCTGGCTCATTCGGATCATCCACCGTCTTCCTTGTCCCTGTTGAGCTCTTTGCATGCTTTTTTTTATTCGGAGATGTTTGGTTTTCCTTGGGTGAGGCTGTTGAATCCTGCTGCTTATACAGGCCAGGGAATCGCAGGCGGAACCGATCCCGTATCTGGCCACATGATCTTTGGTCGAAATTCAATGCGGGATCCTTGAGCATGAGATTCCATTGAAATCCATACAATTGGAAGCCTTTTTCAAGCTCGGTATCTTCCTGCTCTGTCCAGAGACGTTTTGGAGCTCTTAGTGGAGACTTCTTCGCAGTCCCTTTGGTCGCAAATTTGTAGCCAGAGGGTGCTTCTGCCACAGCGTTAGGTGTTGATACTATGAGGTAAGTTTCTTTTGTGGCCAAGCGTACCTTGGTCGTCGTCTGGAGGCTCTGGCATTGCTCTAGTCCACTTGTGCCGTGCGTTCGGGGGGAACACGACGCGGAACCTGAGAAAGATTGATCAGCCGCTGAGTGGGACAGCTAGCAATAGGATGTCATGTACCGATCCTTGAGATCCATGTTTGTCCTGCCTTCACGGAAATGCAATTCCGGGTGGTTAAGGATACTTTTCCATCTTCCCATCCCATAGATTGCGACACCTTTGACCAATTGGTCAGTCTCTTCTTCCGTCCACGCTGTCCGTTCTCGAGTATAGATTCTTTTGGCAGTACAACTGCCAGTAGAGCGCACCCTTGGCTTCCTCTTTCTAGCAGGTGGACGCCCGGGATCTTTGGTCTGGTTTGGAGGTTGCCCAGCACCAGAATGATATTTATCATGCTCTTCTTGAACTGCATTTGGCGTTATTGGAGGGAAGAGTGCTGCACTTGGAGGTGGTTCATGCAGCTCGTTGAGGACCGAGATCGGCTGGAACGGACGCGGTTTATCTTCTCTCAATTTTGTCTGAGGTCGAGGCAGCTGAACGAAGTCGGCAATTTGTTCATGGTCGTAGAGCTTCTGTTTCTTCCGGGGCCGCTCTTTCGGATGCTCCGTCTCTTGTGCTTCAGGGAGTGCAGCAGGCTTGGCTGTGATGGATGCTTCGAGCTCATTGTGTTCCGGCGCCCCCAGAGGTTTCGCTTGCGCAAGTGCTCTTTGTCTACCAGTGAGCTTGTTCGCTTCGTTATCGATGTTGACGCGCGCATTAGGCTCCAACGGAGAAGGTCTTCGCGAAATAATCGAGAGTGGGGGGAAAGGGTCTTGTAGGGGAGGAATCCGTAGAGAGGGACGGGTTTGGAAATCATCAAACATATCATCGAACATTGGAATATTCATAACGAAGTCACAGATGGTCTGGAAACATTGCCCCCAGAGACTCCACGCGGAATCACGTGATGCAGCAATTTGAGCAGAAGTAGAATTTTCGATCAGTGTTGGTGATGCCTTGCAGCGCCAGGATGCTCGGCCCCGCCAAACGTAACGGCAGCCAGAGCGGAATCGTTCCGCTCGGCATCGACAATGCTGTTGATGCACAATGTCGATGCTTGTGATATCGCCCGCCAGCTTCAGCTACCGTACTCGAGGGACCTCCAAATTCACATCCTCTGCGACTCTCCTCTTTGAGCCTCAGCCGATCTACAGCAAACATGGCTACCATTCGTACGTCTACATTTCCGAGCGATTCCTTCTTACATCTGCACTCCGATGTTTCAACAGAATCGTACTCATCGACCTTGTCTTGTGACTTCTTTTACACCTTAAAGAAGGAATCCTGACTCCGAGAGCTTGAAGTGCCTCCGATTCCCCGCTTCATCTTCACGGTATTCGAGCCCATCGCCCTTCTCGCTGGCTACCTCTCCCCAATGCTTGATACAACCAGCTTCGTCAATTCTCAACTTCCCGCAACCTCAGTCACCACCGTATTGCCGACAGCGACAAACCGCGTCCTGGCCCTTGTATGTATTTCCGGAGTCCGTCTTTCCTCCATTGGACCAAGTCTTGAGTCTGGAGACATGTCTTGGGAGTTTCTACTCTGTAGACATATTCCAAGGCGCAATGCAAAGTTCTCGAATAAGCAGTACTGACTCCGAAATTAAAATTAGCAACTGGGTAATGTATACGGACTTCTTGCTATGGTTGGTGTTGGCATTCTTTACGCCACAACAGAAGCAAAAGTCGTGCGCAACTTTCTACTTGCCTGCGCCATTGCCGACGTAGGTCACCTGTACGTTACGTATGCAGTAATGTACGTATTTTTGACGTTTATGTTGCATTCTTTAGACTAAATCTTGAATCTTGAGAGATATCTGGGAAGTTTCTACCCTTTTGGACATGTTCGAAGTCTTGATATACCCTCTATGAAATGCAATAATGACTCTGAAATTATAATCCAGGGGTTACATGGACTTCATAGATGTGCAAGGATGGAACTCAATGGCGTGGGGCAATATTGGGGTTACGCTTGGGCTTTTTCTGACCAGGGTACTGTACTTGACGGGTTTTTTGGGGCAGGATAAAGTGGTCAATAGCACGAGAAAGACAGTCAAGAAGAATATATAGGAACGGGTAGCCATTACCTTGACGAATGTGGTTGCAGACATAGGCGAATTAAGCGGGAATGTCTATGTAGGTTGAAGGTATGCCGCCATTAGGGGCTAGGATGATGCCCTTGTTGTTACGTCGTCGTCCAGCGTAAAAGCACGGCAATACTTCGAACGCAGTTTGAATCTTCTGTAAAGCTAGGGTCTAAGATCTGAAGCCAAGCTGGTTGTGCCAGGCTATTCCTCGCTTCGACATCCTACGATGTCCTCCGTAACCTAGTGACCTGCAATTGCATATGCACGACGACGATCCCTCTCCTCTGCAATTGATAGCTATTCACAATCAGCATGTTGTCACGTGATTGCGTAGAACAGCTCCACCACTGTCGTACCTTAACTCCTTTACCCTTAGGCAGACTGATCCATGGCTTCTCGTTGCCAATGACAAAGACATTAGTTTCCCGAGTAGCAAAGGAATTGTCTATGGCATCCTTGATGTGCACAATGTTGAAGCCTCCATCGTGACGCTCGCGATGTGTGATCACACCAACACGGCCCATGTTACGACCACCTGTTGCCATTGCAATAACACCAGTATCAAAGCGAATGAAGTCGCTGATTTTGCCTGTCGATAGATCGATCTTGACTGTGTCATTCACTTTGATAGCAGGGTCCGGATAGCGAATCCTACAGTATGACTTCCAGTCAGCACCTTACTTAGGAATGCCACCAAAACTTGGTCCAACGACTGAAAGAGTGCAACAAACTCACGTTCGTGCATCATGCGTAACCAAGAATGGGATTCCACCCTTGCCTAATTGCACCCTCTTGACCTTTGCCAGCTTGTATTCCGCCTCTTCAGTGGTAATGCGGTGGACTGTGAAACGACCCTTTGTGTCGTAGACAAGTCGGAAGTTCTCGCCAGTCTTCTCGATAGAGATGACGTCCATGAAGCCGGCGGGATACGTGGTGTCGGTGCGAACCTTGCCATCGACTTTGATGAGGCGTTGCATGACGATGGCCTTGGTTTCGCGGGAGTTGAGAGCATACTTCAGTCTGGAAGAAGTTAGTAAGGTCTGCTTGGTTTGGACAAAAGCTGTTCAAGCTCACCGGTTACGGATGAAGACAATGAGTGGCATGCAATCTCGGAGCTTGTGAGGACCTGGCGATGGGCGAGGCGCATAGGCACCAGACAGTTTGTCCAGAAGCCAGTGCGATGGCGCGCTGAGACGCTTCTGATGCTTCTTCCTACAGTGATTTTAGCCAGAGTCTTCTGAGTAACCGGCAATGATGACGAAAATGCTGTACTTACGGTCCGCGACCCATGATGGCGATATCACTGAGTCGACGTTGTAGAGACTTGGGCGGAGGTTAGTTCGTTTGATCACGATTTTTGTGGTCTCCAGGCGAAGTGGTGGGGCCGCTTAAGCGAGCCTTGGCGCCAAGATTCTAAGGCTTCGCGGTAATCTGTCCGATTTAGGACGTCAACGGATAATCATTTGTTATTCGTGGTTGAGATTGCTCACTGAAAGTGTTAGAAAATTCAGCATCTTCCTCAATGATGCTAGATTGGTTGAATTTCTGAGAATCTTTAGCCCTTTCAATGCCTCTTTTTCTGACACCTTGCCTGCCTCTTTCCATGGAATATCTGAGCTTGGCACACCTAAGCCTAGAAGCTATGGGCTTAATGGCAAGGCAGACGGTCTTCGTGAAAAGAAAAGCAAGAAACAGATTCAATCCTTATCATTCAATATCTAGTATTGATGAGTTGCTTCTAATAGCAACCACGCTCATGCTTTCCTACCTAGGGATCCACGGAGAATAATCCCACTCATGAATAGCCAGCCACTCGCCAACGTCCTCATCTACACGGAGTACACCTCTTGTCTTCAGCTGACACCCAGTCTCCGACCGAATCTGATGGTTACATGCGCTTTCCCATAACCATTCGACGCAGAACCTAAGTTTCAGACCGTAAACGCCCTTGTACCGAATACTCCACGTATGAAATGGAAGCCGCCCTATTCCTCTGCCTCGCCGGATAGCAACTTGCGCCTAGTGATCCCCAGCATAGCCTTCGTAGTGGCATTGTCGTTCCCTAATTATGCTGTGACTTGAACCGCCAAGGCGTTCTGGCGTGCAACAGCGCAAGCATAGGTATCGTCGACCGGCGACATCGTGAAGCGGGCCTCGCCCATAAAGACTGAAACCAGTCCGAGCTCTTTTTCCTACACTCGAGCTTCTTGCATCGGCTGAAGCTGCGCTGCGAATAAAGGTTATCGTTTTTCTCGTCTTCGAGCTCGGCACGGACTCGATCCAGTCGCTACTCTAGCTTCTTGATTCGTCGCAACGCCGAAATGACTGGGAGAGACTTTGAGTAAAATATATGGCTGTTGCCTGTCAAACTGGGAAGACTTACGCAGCTCCTCTCTTTCATTATCAACGTTCTCCTGAACTACCTTCGTATGTTCCGGTTCCTCGTTTCCCTTGTCATCGTTCTCCTGAACCTGCCTCAACAGTGCCTGCGCAACCCGCCGTAGAATGTCTCGCTAGCTGCGCAGACGTCTGATCGTGTGGTTCTTGGAGTTGATGCGGTTGCTCATACGGCCAACTGTGAGAGTGTAAGTCAAGGGTCTCAACGTTCAGGAAGAAGCTGGAGAGCAGGATGACCAGCTTACTGCGTTGCTTCCTGTTCGATGATCTTTCTTCAAGCTTTTTGAGGTACCTCATGACATTCCTGGCTGCAGGTATTTGGGGCGCGGCGAAAGTGGCCATGACGACAAAGTATGGAAGAACAGGGTGAATTCGATGCCACTGATGAGTTCGAAAGGGGGAAGTGTTAGTACTCGCGAAAGTCTGCCTGCGATCAACGATAGAGAACTGGTTGATATATAGATAATTGTTTGAGAGAAGAGAGAGGCTCTAGTAGTAAGCTTCTGAAGAAATTTCGCGGTCAATAGGGATACCACGTATTATAGGCGGAAGATAGGAATTGCTGCTTTGCATGAAATGGCAATTGCTTACCTGCTTTTAAGTCTGTGTGGAAAAGAGATCAACAGCAAATTCGAGACGGTTTTGGAAAGCGAACTCGCATCACACTTTGGCAATAAAAAGGTACAGCTGTGCATGTTGATAGTGATTGATTGAGTGATTGAATGAGTCAAATTGGACACCCTACGGGTTACCCCAAGGGCGTCACAGGCGTCAAAGGCCGAGCCAGATGCATCGTCCCTCGGGCTTCCTAAAAATGTTGACACCGCATCCATCCAGAATGGTCGAGGTCGTTCAACTTCAAGGTTCTACCCATAGCTAGCCATTAACATGAAGTTAACCGAAAATAGCCCTCAGAGGTTGCGCGTCTATTCTTTGTAGTCACTTTCTGACTCTGGTTGATATCCATACCCTTTGCTTTCTGCTTTTTGCGCCGATGCCCCTCCTCCGACCTCGCCTCGCCGGCAGCGCCGACATGGCACGACACGCTTGGGCAGCTGCTTGTACCTGCGTCCTTATCAGGTCCCTTTCAACCAAATTTTAATCTCGCCCGGCCGTGGCTCGAATCTCTTCGTCCGGCCTCTCCCTCCGAGCATCTGATGTAACCATTGAGATCCTCTGCAATGACACAAATGTTAGCAGTCTCATGTCTCCATTCACAGAAGGGATGGAGTGTCAAGTATCGCTCACTCCCAAATTCGACTTCCAGAACGCTGTCATGCAATTCGACCTCTCTCTCTCAAACTTAATCTGTCCGTAGTTTGAAAGCGACCTCTATCCTCCCCCTAAAGCATCAAGAGGCTCTTCAAGCCTTTATACCTGGTGGTATATCTGTTGGATTTGACATTGCTGAGGTCACATTGGGCTACTCATGGATTCCTTCCAAATGAGCGTTCGAACAGTCTTTTCCCTATCAAATTGCCTGAGTTTCTATTTTTCAGATGTTGAAATGTCTGAGCTAGTTGAGCCCGAAGTCGGAAGTTCAGCCATGATGCACAGAAATCGAAAGATAGTGTATGTTTATATGGAACGAGTCTGGGGTATGAGACTGGCACAACGAAAGGAGAAAGCAACACGAGGCAGTGATAAGATAGAAGTTTGATACTCCCAGAGCAAGCAGCGTTGAAAATCGGAGGAAACCTTATAGACTGGTGGAAGGCTTTGCTAGGCACGAAGACAGGAAGAAAGAGTAACACTGAGATGGATTATAGTAAGGGCGGAGGTTTCGCATGGAAAAGGCGCCTAATGATGAAAGAAACGTATTGTTGTGCTTCCTTGTCACGATACTGGCCTTCCACATAGTGACAGCAACAGGAAGCAGAAGAGAGACAGCTTCGTTAACTCGGTACATGAAGAAACTTCTGTACAATGCCTTGATTGACTTGTTGTCCCTTGCCACTGGACGCCATTCGCTCAGTTCGCTGTGATTGCTGAAAGAATAAGTAGACCGCTGCTGTACATAATAATCATCCTAACAGTCCTTACGTGAGTTCTCATCACGCTTCACCATGAGTTCCTATCCCAATTTGGATCTATACCAGCATTAGCCCTTCCACATAGATGCATAACCCTCCCTGCCTGATGTAGAATACTCACCCTGCACAAAACTCGCCAACACTTTGCTCCCCGTCTGCAGCAAAGGATGGCCTACTACAATCTGTAGGAATCGCTGCAGTCCCTCCCTCCGGTGCTCAATAACATCATCGCTGAATCGATTCGTAAACACCTTTCCCGGCAATGGCGGTATAGTCACCCTCGCGCTCTCACGCTCCAGTATATCACGGAAGTATTCAAAATCGGAGTATCGCCGACGGACCGTGCTATGCTTGAGCTTGAAAGCGGGGATGTTGGTGCGGCAAACGATTTCGTAGTCAGTGTACATGTTGCGTGATGTACCGTGGGTCTGAGGGTTCTTGACCTGGTGGAGGTGGATGCAGCGTTAGCTTAGGAGGTCTTGGGGCAGAGGCTGAAAACCTAAGGATCCGCAAGATGATGACAGTGAGGGACTGACTTCTATCTCTAGAAAGTTCTCTGGGGGGCCATAGATCTCTTCGAAGCTTTGTTGGCGGGCGTCAGGCATTGCCTGCATTTTGGCAAGTGAGAGGGGAATGATGGAGCTGCTTCGCAGAGGGGTCAGATCCTGATGAGGCTCACTTGTAGCAAATTGGTTTTTTCTGAGCGGCTCAAGGTGTATAGTCTTAGAACGGCTGTTTGAGAGGGTATCAAAGATGGAGAGAACTACACAAAAGGTGGGGCGGACTCGCGTTTCATGGGCGACCCTGGTCTACACAAATCACACGATCAATCGATATATGAGGATACATTTATTCTAAAGGAAAACCTGCAGCCAATCTCTAGGACGAAGCTTCTATGTAAGTTCCCCTATCTGCTATCCCTGCTCAAGTAGAAAGCTGTCTGTGACAAGACCACTACTCTTTCGATCCCTTTGGTACGATTCCATCATAGGAAGCCTATGTTTGCGGGGGGTGACCGAATTGCTGAGGGATTGAAGGGGGAAATCTCGCTGGAGTGGCCGTCCATTCAAAGCACCTGGTTCCACATATCTATTGTTGACAAGGGTCGGTGGTCTGTGAACGGGGTCCTTTAGTAGGGCTTGTTCCGGTATCTGCATGGGCACCGTAGAAACAACCGGTTCGTAACCCTCGGTGCTCCGTTCTCCACGCCTCCTGAGCCCTGGCGCATGTACATCTTCAACGGCCGTTGAGCCTTCTTGGCCGTGCGATCGAATGCTGGTTGGCCCACGGGGACTCTCAGCTTCAGGGGCTGTTGAGCCTTCTTGGCCGTGCGATCGAATGCTAGTCAGCCCACGGGTACTCTCAGTTTCACGGGCCGTTAACCCTTCTTGGTACAGCGATTGAACACTTGTTGATCCAATACTCTCAGTGAACTGATTCGACCGGAGCCCTTCTGTTTCGACATGAGTGCTGGACGTTTCTCTAGAGATTTGTCTTTCTAATAGATTTCTCATTTCCTTTCCCACATGATCGTCAAGCATCCCTCCATACCCTTGACCTTGTTCGTGGAGACGTATAAATTCCATCAGCTCGTTTAGAGGTAGGAGTCCGTCCATGTGGACCGGTCGGCCGCGTCTCCTCCATTGCCTTAGTCGTCGTAGTGCGTAGGCCGGGAGCACAGTTACTGGTGCAGAAAGCCACATGACCAAGCGAACAAACCACGTAAATCGGCCTGAAATCTCTAGGTGGAATACAGGCATGACGAACGTAGGTCCTACCTGGCTAACCATAATTACTATATTGGTCGTAAGGTATGAAAAGCGACTACCGGTCTTGAGCAAGTGGCTCCAGAAGAATGGTAGGACTTCCGCAATGGCCACGGACACAACTACCAGGGAAACAAGCATCCAATCCGGTCGGTTTCGAACTTTCAGTACCTTGCCAGCAAACGTTCTGTGGTTCATTAGCCCATTACATAGGTCTGAAAGCACGTTATCAGACGGAGCCTCACCTGCGTCGTTTGTCACCGGTCCGGTTCCATACCGTCAATCTTGGTATATCAACACTCATGATACCCCACATAACAAATGCCAAAACGCCGTAAAGAGCTACCAACATCATGGCAACGGAGGCCATAACCAACCACATTTTGCCAGACCATACGGCAGGGTAAATGCAAATCGATGTGTTTGCCGGGGTTCCTCCCCAAGCTTGTGGCCGACCAACATGGCTGTCTCCAGCCGCTGAACCCTGGTCATTAGGAGGCGAGAGTCCCCGACGGCTGTAAGCGAGGGGAGCTAACCCAAAGGGCGCAATGTTGCTCTTGCTGTCGTTTGGGATCGGAAGCCCGCTGGTCCAAACGAGGAGGAATACCAGATAAATAAACAGTTCTGAGGAGAGTTGCATGCTGAATAGATCCTTGAGACTCGATTAAACTGCGGGAATAGAATTGCCTTTGGGTCTGCGATTAGAGGAAAGCATTGCGCTTGGCTGTCTTCCATCTGGAAATTTTAAATTGAGGAGAGATAACATTGCATGAGAATTGTAACAACGAAGATCGATCTTTCCCAGCTTGGTGTTCTTGGTAATTGGGCAAGAGAAACCGAAATTGGAGGCCTGTAATTACTTGTTTGGCAGGAGCAATCGGCAGAGGGCCGTGAGACACAGTGTGTTGAAAAATGTTTCCTGCCTAACAAAATCTTATCTCCCCTCTCAACGCACCAGCCACGTCGACAATCATCCAACGAGAACCTGGTTGACCGGAATATGTACTAAAGACTACGAGTCAGGACCGGATGCTGTAAACAAAGCCGCGAGTGTGAAGGGTCAAGTGGCTCAGGACATACTGAGTTTCACAACATATCCTAGTGCCCCCATCACGACGAAGCCAACACCGACCTATGTGATGTCAACGGAAGTCATCAACCTTCCTGCGTCTATTTTCGTGCACTCACTGCCTGAGAAATCTTAAGAAATTCAAGCTTATCAGCTACACATCCTCGTGGTCAGCGTCAGGGTGGGCGGTCAAGAAAGATTGACGCAGCTTACGCTTTGTACATCTGTGCTACTGGTTAGTAAATTGTAGAGGGAGTTCTGAGGGACGAGGACAAGGCGAACCTGTTCATAAATTGGGTGCCATCGTGCAAAAAGTCCCGAGGGATGTCGAGGATCTCCTTGAATTGATCTGACATTATGTGGTATTGAGAGTTTGCAAAGGGGGCTCAATGTTCTGCGAAGTGGTGTTTATTTAAGCTAATACCAATGACACGAGGGAGTGTGAGGTTGTGTGATTTGAAAGATCTACCATGATTAAAGTAGAGAGGACAGCTGGAGCTGGAGCTCGCTAAAACATTTTCCCGAAGGAGTCTCAAAGATACGCAGTAGTTTACATCACGAATCTTTCGCATCGAATCGAACTCGTACCAGAGCTTGCTTGATCACTTCTCTTCCACTACTCAACCCACAACCTTTCAGCTTCATTTTCGGTTCCCGGCGTCACCACTACTTAGTATCACGCTCCTTTCGCCACCTCGTTCACAAACAAGCGGTTTGGATGAAGACACCACACCACTCTTCTAATCTCCATCCAACTTGACAAGGCTGAGAATTGACTGTCTCTCCAAGTTTGGAGGTCCCATCTTCCAAGTTGAGACTACTGCCACACCGCTTTGGAGTCCCCGTACTGACTGCAGTGACACTGTCGTCTCTTCTTCTGACTCGGGGAAAGCAAGGTGCTGGAAAATTGTTTGCTGAGATCTCCTCTGAGCCAGCCGCTGTCCTGTACTCTTATTGTGCTCCTTCAACTTCAGCCCGTCATTTGCCGAGACAACCTCGTCGGCCAAAGCAATTGTTGTACGCAGTCCAAGTATTCAGTGCAAGATCTTCTTTTCTCGTGGGCTTCCTTCACCTGTACGTATTCTTGCATGTTTTCCTGGAGATTTGTCTAGTAGTGCTGGCAGCTCTTGCGTTCTACGATCGGCGAACATCGTGCAAGAGGTGGTCCCTAACGATCAGTACGTTGTATTTACCGTGTATTCTCGAAAGCTAATACATTTACTGGCACCTGGCAGACTTGTACTTCTACCTTGAATTCGAGACTGTTGTACTCATGATACAAAATACACTCACGATTTAATTAACAGCTGAATCAACGATTTCCACAATGGCTGCGGAAGAGGACAATTTCGACATTGACATCTATGGTGATGGCGGAGAGGATGATCAAAATCAAGAGCCGGAGGATGGGATGAAGGCCGAGGAATCCTCCGACCAGACTCTACAACCATCAGAGCCTACATCAAATGCAGCAGACCATTCCTCGGCAAATGACCAGAGAGTAAATTCAGACGTAAAGATTGAGCATGAAGGCAATGATGTTGCACAAAAGATCGCCAGCACAGACGAATCTGGTTCAGATCCTGTGCAGCTTCCGAAACAAGCACCACAGACACAGGGACTGAAGCGAAAAGACGGAGTGGACGATCGATACGTTGATCCTGGCGCGACCACCGCTCTTTTCGTGTCCGAGCTACATTGGTGGGTCAATGATGACGACGTTCGCGGCTGGGCAAATCAGAGTCAGTGTGAGGACGAGCTTGAGGATATGACATTCAGCGAACACAAAGTGAACGGGAAGAGTAAAGGGTGAGTGTTTCTCAGGAGAAGAAGCTTGCATGAGTTGCTAATATGGCAATTTTCAATAAACTAGTCAGGCCTATGTCCTATTCAAAACGCCGCAAGCTGCGACAGCCGCAAAGCACAAGATTGAATCCTTTGGTGAAGGCCAACAGTACACGAAAAAGTTCACGGTCAGCTACACCAATCCCTACACCAACCCTTTCCGTACGCTTCCCAAAGACGGGCCTGCTCGAAATAACGCTCCTGTAAATAACAATCGGTCGACTTCCGGGTCATACGGTGGTGCAGGAGCAGGAGGCACGGGTGGCACGCCACAGTCCTTCAACAATGGCTCCGGTGGCTATCGAGGCAACCGAGGAGGTGGGTACAACAATCGGGGTGGAGGCATGAACAATATGTCAGGCTACAGCAGAGGAGGCTTCCAACAACCAGTGACGGGGAGCTTCCAAGGCTCTGGCATGGGCGGCTTCCAAGGCTCACCCATGGGAGGCATGCAGTCCTATGGAGGCTTTCAAACCCGAGGGGCCATGATGGGAGGCATGCGTGGAGGACCGATGGGCATGCGGGGGGGAAGAGGAGGTATAAACCCTAGTGGAATAATGGGCATGCCGATGACTGGGATGGGCATGAGTGCGATGGGAGGCATGGGGATGAGTATGCCACAAATGAACGGAGGCATGGGTATGCAAGGTATGCAAGGCTCTCACTTTCACCCCCACATGAATCTCGTTGGACATTACGGTTCGTCTGCCACCCCGGTGGGACATTCCTCACCTCCTATCCCTCAAGCGATGCACTATTCGCCGTCGCCCCCTACGAGGCTCCATCCTTCCCTCATTCGTGGACGGCCTGCTCCCCCCACGGGCAGTGCCCCCAGCTCTGCTTGGGCCCAATACACACAGTACTTGCCATCACCGGCCAGTAGCTCCCCCACACGTCTTTTTTCTCAAGTAGAAGCTCCAGAGACTTCCTTTGCTCCCTCTCTACAAACCACAGCGCTAGCAGGGGATTCATCGCTGACAGGTACCCAAGCCCACTACAACCCTGCATTCTTTACCCAGCAGCAACAAGGACAGCAAGGCGGCAGCTCGGGGGATGCGAACTGGAACCCGCATGGTGCAAAACGAACGAGACAAGAATGAGACCTCCAACTCCCTCCGCCTCTGATATTTACCATTATGCCCCAACACATGAGGTGTGAAGATGTGGTGGAGAAGGCCCACCTCCTCATTTCAACGACAAAAGGCCGCTTAATATTAGGAAGTCAAGCATCGGTCAGATCCACCTCAGTTTGATTGGACGATAAGGTTTCATTTTCTACATCTGTATTCTAGGTCAAAAGCGGCTGCGAAGGGCTATCATGTAGGGCAAATGGATAGTCTTGACTATGCATGCAAGATCAGATCCGGTGCAGATAGCCCGTGATTCGCCGGAGGCCATGCCTTGTCACCTTTCCTGTGTGCTGTCGACACCTTGCCCTGTTTTTGTTGTAACCGCGCCTGTTTCTTGGCCTGCCAATCGCCAATAACACTGGGAAGGTCCAACGTGTACTCCCTGCCAAACGAATTCGTATCGAGAGAAGAGAAACCCTGCTAACGGATAATCCAATCTCAGTATTGCAGTATTGAGGCTGCTGGCTTGATAGCTCATACTCAACAAGCAATGCATCTCCTCCGAGCTCGTCCCTGAAGTCGAAGGGCGCGGGATTCCTTGTCGAAATGGCGTTCATGCCCCTTTGCAGTACCGCAGAATCACTACAGCGTGTTTCTTATCAACGGCTGTTCTAATATGGAGATCCCCAACTATACCCAGCTCTCGATGAAGGAAATTCTTTCCGCTCTTTTTCAGACCGCTTGCTCAATCTCATGATATTTTCAAGATAGTCCTTAGCATCCTTTGGCACCCCGCAAATCTCAATGTGCTTCAGTCCCTTCAATTGTCCTAAGCATTCTAAGACCTTATGCTCGTGGCCTGTTGTCAATTGCTCTGTGCCGAGAGCGAGGAAGTTCACTTTCAAGCTCTTCAAGTTGTTTGAGAATGATAGGATTTCGCATAGCTCTCCAAGAGCAGTGCCAACGATAGCAGCAACTTCCAATTTCTTGTCCTCTAGTAGCATCCTGGACGGCGTATGAAACGTCTCATGTTCGGGATTCAGGGTAACATACAGGGTTAGTTGTCGCATATGGTGCACATAATGCCTAATCTTAGATGTCCATTTCGACGGAATGGAGGCGAGGTCGCCCCCTGCCACGGATATGCTGAGTGGGATTCTGCTGGAGTAACCCAAATAGCTCGCTTGATTCAAGACGATAGAGAAATTGTTGCGTTTGCACATGATTGCACAGCCTTCCTTCCGGATTTGTTTGTTGGTCCGGAGCAGCTGTGGTGCTAATGCTGTTGGTGCTTCTGTACCAGGATTTTGCAGACCACCTTTACAGGAAATCATTCTCTTGGCCGTGACGGCTATTTCGACGTCGTCCTCGAATTGCAGGCAATACGCCCAAATCTCATTTCGAAGTCTGAGATAGCTAGTCAGCATCTAGCCTCTGTCAGGAGTGGAATCACATGCTCTGCGGGAAGACTTAGGAGGTTTCGAGATTCAGGTGAAGAAGACGTATCTTGAGCAAAAGGATGCATGTTATTCGCATGTTCTGGGAACTCTGACTCTGTGTGACTAAAGTCCATGATGTAGAAGATGTTAAAGCGATGAGGATAGTGGTACGAGTCTATTGGATGACAGAAATTAGGTTGGTAAACGTACAAATCCGGTGAGCGCAGGGGAAATTAACGTTGTTCAAACGTTAAGTGTTATGGACAGCTTTCAATTGTTATTTATTGGTATGGAATTAAGTCAACGTGTGAAAAGGGAATATTTAATATTGCATATTCACTCCCATGCTTTTGACATGAGTCAGCTTCGGCCAAGACTGAATGCTGAGCCTTGCCTGGGATTTGAGGCCATCCTTCAAGGGTGGCGACAGGCTACGCTGTATGTTGCTCGCGAAAATGGTGGTCTGCAAAAGACTTCTGTTCCTGTGTGTTGGATGGAAGCAGGGCGGTAGTAACGGCTCTTTTTCACATCTCTCAATTACATGAGATAAGAGGAAAACGAATTACAGGTTAGAGGACAAAGAGGAAAGAGGCAATGTTCTTTCTCGGTTTCTCTTATATTGTCTTGGAAAAGCTGCAAATAGGCTGGCGATTTGGGACTTCGATGCCGCCATTTTGGATGAATCTTCCTCGCTCCTTCCAAGCGACTTGTAGTAGAATTGGGAATTCCAACTCCATAACCCAATTGAGATTCTTGTACTCGTGATGATATTAGTGCAGCTCACGAAGCACAAAATTCCAGGATCAAGTTTCAAAGACAAAAGAAGCCATGTAAATGCCTGGTGAACTCCCCTCGCCTCACATATAAGCCTCAGCCTTAGCCCGTGATGCACTAAACCGTTTTGAGACTGCATAAGTTTTCGTGCATTGTCACATTTAGTCGGCAAATATATTCCGTTACGAGTGACCTTGAGAGATTTGGTAAAAAAATTGTTAAGTAGATATCAAATTGAAATTAGGGCATTTATGTTGTTAAATAGTAGGTTATTTAGTTAAAGTGTTAGAGGCTGAAGATTTATTATTTATACTAATATCTCATGTACACATACCATCAACAGATTCACCTGCTTGCCATCTTCTTGCCACAGGCGGTCGTCTTTTCATGACCATCCCACCTGCCTGGGGAAAATTTGCGCCGGCGCAAATTCAAGGACCTACACCAGGCTTGAACGAGGCATCGTTACAGCAGTCGCGAGAGAATGAAGATGTCATACGAAGTTTCCAGCTCAAAGACACGACAACAAAGAAGCAAGAAGGCCATGTGCGGAAGCCATGGGCACATTTTGTCGCGGGAGGGTATCCAATATCCAGAAACCGTTGCCCACTGAGGAATCGACTGATTTCATCCTAGAATTGGGGGAATGAGCTCTGCGATTCTCACATCTCCTCTCGAAGTCCTCAAAACTCGATTACAATCCGACTTCTATCAATCTCAAATATTAGCAACGCGAGATGCTCGCGGCATACCTCCACCATCCGACCTCTCTTTACCTCGCACAGCCCTCCTACATTTCCGTGAAACTTTCCAGCTATTATTCTCCATCCATCGCGTTGAGGGATGGCGAGCACTTTTCAAAGGGCTGGGGCCCAACCTCACTGGTGTAGTCCCAGCGCGGGCGATCAATTTCTACTCCTACGGCAACGGCAAGAGAATCATAAGTCAAAACTTCAACCACGGACAGGACGCCGCCTGGGTCAATTTTTGTGCTGCTGCGAACGCGGGTATAATCACAGGCACGATCACAAACCCAATATGGGTCGTCAAGACGCGGATGCAACTCGATAAAAATCATGCGGAAAAAACAAGCACTTCGTCCAATCGTCAATACTCAAATTCCTTCGATTGCGTCAAACAGACAATACGTAGTGAAGGAATTAGAGGTCTATATCGGGGATTAAGCGCAAGCTATCTTGGAGTGACTGAAAGTACTTTGCAATGGGTGCTCTATGAGCGGATGAAGCTGTATTTGAGGCGCAGAGAGGACAGGCTCATGGCTTCGGGCAGAAAAGCAACGTACTGGGATAATTCTGTGAGCTGGGGTGGCAGAGTTCTGGGGGCTGGCACTGCGAAGTTCTTTGCAGCTGTTATCACGTATCCCCACGAAGTGGTTCGGACTCGATTACGGCAAGCACCACAAAGGGATGGCCGCATGAAATACACTGGAATCGTGCAATGTTTAACGACCATCTGGAGAGAAGAGGGTATCGCCTCACTGTACGGTGGGCTTACACCACACATGCTGAGAGTCGTACCTAGTGCTGCCATCATGTTCGGAATGTGAGTATAAGTCAAAATCCTTTGAACATACAATCTGACCATCTCTAGGTATGAAGTTATACTACGGCTACTAGGAGAGCAAGCTTGATACTCCATGTCTTTGCTTTGACCTATGACTTCCAACTTACAAGAAGCCTCTTGAGCCTCTTGGCATGGCACGCCTCCCCAGCGAATCTCCATCTTCTGTACAAAATTCCTAACATTCACCATAGCCAGGAGGATCGAAGGAATGGTTTCCGCCGGATAATCTCCGCTCTTGAATGAAGCCTGACATGTGTAATTACAGCGCTTGATAAGATATGAACATCAGGAGCTTCTGAGCAGGCGTACTCGATATGATATGATATACTATAGCTAATATCATAATAATGTATTCACTGTGCTTCATTTCGTCTACTCTCGAATCGGTCTTTTCGCACGCTCCGAGGAGTAACGCCTAACTCCGGCACTAATAGGATACGATAAGAACCACCTGGATCATCGGCCAATTGCCATCATTGTTCGTCCGTCTCTTGATTACTCTTTACTCACCTCATTGTTACTATGGCTACCTCACACCCTTCTGAAATCATTCGCGGCGAATCTCCAGATCCTTCAAGTCATGCTGCAAACATCTACGATGCCTCAGGTGCAGAAGGTGAGTGGCTCGACGAGACAGAAGATGATGACGACACTTTCGAACCAACAACAGATGAGAGTGAGGATGCTGAGTTCTTCGATCCTTCTGAGGATGTTGAGGCAGATTTCCACGGTACGTTGTTATCAAACTGTTTTTTCTACGTGGAAAGACTTCCTAGTGTGGCCAAGTACAGGCTGTTTGCTAATGTATGATTGTCTGATATTCAGATGCTGAGGATGGCATGAGCGGCGTTGAGATCGAATTCTCTGCTGAGGATGGAGGAATTGGCACACAAGATGATGATGGAGGAGCTGGAACTGAAGGTGGCGACTCTCGGACCCAGGCGAACACAACTACTGGAGGGCCTTCACGCATACAAGGTAAATGGCAGTGTGATTTATTTAGGAAATTACTAAACCTCATTGATAGTCCCAACTCAGATCCTGCAGCTTTTGGGGCATGCCGGTCTTCGCCGGATATTTGCCAACCATCGGGCAGGCGGCTCTGGCATCACATTGCAGCTAGATGACAGGAATGAGATTCTAGATGACGGCCTCGGAGGTCTGGCAACTCGAAGTAGACGGCGCGCGAAGGGCTCGAGCAAGAAGTTTCCTCCGGTACCAAGCGAGGAAGGGAAGAAATTAATGGACGGTGGTTGTTTTGGGAGTAATGAATACTACCGAGACACAACCAGAAAGAGGAACACGAGACTGGCAAGGAAGCTGATGAGCCGGGAGCTGGGCACAAGTAGGGGCCAGTCCACAAGAACGGCCAGCGCTATATCACAGGTATGACGAGAGGCTGAGCAGACCTCGGTCAACTCGCAAAATTCCCTACTAATGTGAACAGGGAATGATACCATCGTCGAATGCGGACACAATTATTCATTACAACTCTCGGTGTTATTCTGGTCAATTCTCGGAAGATGGGAATTTCTTCTTCTCGTGCGCACAAGACTTCAAAGTGCGGATGTACGACACTTCGAATCCCTACAATTGGAAATATTACAAAACTGTTGTATATCCATACGGCCAATGGACCATTACCGATGCTTCTCTCAGTCCAGACAATAAGTGGTTGGCATACAGCTCAATACGAAGTATTGTTTGCCTTGCTCCCACAGATCCCAGCTCAAGCGGTGAACCATTTCTTCTGGACTTTTCAGATATGGGCGGACGTGGGACTAGGAGGAGTCGAGGCTTCCACGGAGGATTCAGCCATTTCGGCGTAGGTCGATCCGCGTTAGCTTTTCAGATGGCCGTAACTGATCCATCTACAGATATGGTCAATTCGCTTTTCTGGTGACGGTCGAGAGATCGTAGCTGGGACGTCTGATAATTCCGTCTACGTCTATGATCTTGAGACCCGTCAATCTATCTTGAGTATTCCTGGACATAACGATGATGTCAATGCTGTTTGCTTTGGAGATTCTAATTCTCCTCATATCCTCTACTCTGGCTCTGACGATACTACTATCAAAGTCTGGGACCGGAGAAGCATGGGCGATAGCCGAGAAGCTGGTGTCTTCATGGGTCATACCGAGGGTTTGACCTATGTTGATAGTAAAGGCGACGGTAGATACGTACTCAGCAACGGCAAAGACCAGACAATGAAGCTTTGGGATCTTCGTAAGATGATGCCAACAGAAAAAGCATCGAGGCTGGACCCAAGTCGATATACCACAGCTTTTGATTACCGCTTTATGACTTACGACGAAAAGGACTTTGAGCCGCATCCTTATGACTGTTCACTCGTCACATTTCGGGGTCATCGAGTATTGAAAACGCTAATACGATGTCATTTTTCACCGCCTGGTAGCACCAACTCTCGATATGTCTACTCGGGAAGCGAAGATGGGAGCGTCTATATCTACAACATGGATGCGACTCTAGCAGGTAAAGTCAATGTCAACCAAGCGACACATCACTCTCGGCCTCGAGATCCGGATCTGTACGCTAGTCACTACGAACCTGAGGAAGGTCGGAGCAGGGGCGCATGGAAGACGTGCGTTCGGGATGCGAGCTGGCATCCCAACGCACCCGTCATTGCTGGTAAGATTGGCTCTCTCCATTGGCAACGGCTAAGGTCCCGAAAGTCAATGTACTGACGTATCCCAGCAACATCCTGGAATGGTTGGGGCATGTCCACTGGAACCTGCACAACGCACAGCTGGAACGACGGAGCAGAAGACGATGAAGGCGAACCGAAGATGGGCTTGAGGGTGGATCAGCGACTCGAGATGGATGATGATCTCTACGATAACACACGTCCGTTGCGAGACGGACGACTGATGAGCCACTACAGAGCACGATTGAGGAGTCAAAGAGTTGCGGCTACAAATGATGATGCTGTCGATGATGAAAGCCACTGGTAGCCTTACTTACTACTCCAGCCCCACATACAGGGAATGACAGGAGCGCTTCTGAAAGAAAGAATTTGATATGAAGTAGATGAGCTATTCTCATAGCACCCAAGAGAGCGTCCTGCTCCAGAAAACATTGTGAAACCACATACATTAGCCACATGGTCTTCCGTCTATTTACCAGCTTGCAGGCGTTCGGTGGAATTGACTGCATTTGTGGAAGGGAAACATATGGCATGGGGCCATGAGAATTTCATCATTGTCTGAGCATTTACATAGGCGTCACAGTTGTCAATAATATCAAGAATGTGTGGGTGAATCTCAAAGCTTTCCATCGTCTTGTAGACAGTGAAGTATTCAGGCTTGATATGCACGGTACTCTTCCATCTAAATTGTCGTTTCGTAAGCAATCGGCACGACGGTCTCAACACCTCCCTTCGCATCGATTGTTCTTTCTTCCCTCGGTCCTAGAGGCTGCCTCTTCAAGAACATGTGCACACCCTCGGCTTTAGCCTTCTGCTTCTTCCCTGCGTTGTCTTTAACTCGGTTGATGAATTCTTCTCGTGAGCGGGAGAGCGAGACGTGCTCGATGCGGACATTGACTCGCTTCTCGATGTACCGGTTGCCGACTCGCTTGTAGATTATGACGCCCACTGCGGATTTGGTGACATTGTAGATGACGCCGGTTTTGCCGTGGTAAACTTTGTGAGGCATGCTACGGTACTTATCAGGAAGATCGTTTTGGATTGTCCAAAGTAGAAGAAAATGCCCACCCTTTTTGGACGGCTCCGTTGGCTTTGACATCAACGATGTCCCCAACTCTAAAGACCCGTTAGACTATCAGCTGCGGATTTGGCTCGAAGGTAAAGACTTGCTTGTACTGTCTCAAGTATGTCGAGAGCTTGATCATACCCTTCTTCTTGAAGTCGCGCGAGAACGCATACTGTAGCCCCAGTCAGTTCTGAGTCTGTGGTTGAGAGCAAAGTAGAGCTGATGGAGATCAGCTTGTATAAAGCCGTCCAACGCTACTCCTGAGATCTTTCACATACTCGAGTGCCGGCACGGAGACCACCCGAGTGACCCATGGTGGCTTAAGGATCGTTTGTTGAACTGGTTTGTCGTCGTACTATTTCTTGTTGTTTTTCTAGAGGGCAAAGTTCGTGGTGGGCTCGCTTAGGGTCTTGGCCGGGCGCTAATTACCCGCTCCCTTCCCACATTGAAGAAACCATTCTCAACTTCTTGCCAAAGCGTCCTATCCGCAGTCATGGCACCACGATCATACAGCAAGACCTACAAGGTGCCACGTCGTCGTAAGTAGCTTCCGACATTGAGATGTGTGCTCTCACGGACTGACCACGTCCATAGCTTTCGAGGCTGCTCGTCTGTCAGTATTTCCCGGCCACTGAAGCAAGAGCTTGCTCTGCTCATGTCGATGGATTCAAATTGACTCCTGTTACAGGGACTCTGAGCTCAAGATCGTCGGCGAATATGGCCTTCGTAACAAGCGTGAGGTGTGGCGCGTTATGCTCACCCTCTCCAAGATCCGTCGTGCTGCTCGGTATCTCTCTATTTGCTACACTCCTTATAATCTACGCACGCTAACCTATGGCCCATCACACAGTCAACTCCTGACCATGGAGGAGAAGGATCCAAAGCGTCTTTTCGAAGGAAACGCCTTGATTCGCCGTCTCGTACGTGTTGGTGTGCTTGATGAATCCCGCATGAAGCTCGATTACGTGCTTGCGCTCAAGGTGGAGGATTTCTTGGAGAGACGGCTACAAACTTGTGTCTACAAGCTCGGATTGGCGAAGAGCATTCATCATGCTAGGGTCTTGATAAGGCAGAGGCACATTCGGTAGGTCTTGTGTCTACGATGTGACATGGACAATACTGATCTCGAGGGCGTTCTTGTAGTGTTGGAAAGCAAATCGTCAACGTCCCATCCTTCGTCGTTCGTCTCGACTCGCAAAAGCATATTGATTTTGCTCTGACCTCGCCATTTGGTGGTGGACGCCCTGGACGTGTGAGGAGGAAGAAGGCTAGAGCTGCGGAGAAGAAGGATGAGGGTGATGCTGGTGAGGAGGAAGAGGAGTGAGCGGGGCCTACCGTATGCTAGACGCTGTCTTCTGGCTACAGGCACGGTCAGAGCATGGCAAATTTCCCTAAGCAACAGGCCAGTTTACGTCTGAGCGTAGACCAATCAATTAAATCAAGCCATGATTGCAAAAAACTCGCTCATTGGTATCTTCTTCGTCCTCGGGCTATCCGCGAGGTCCCAATGGACTTTTCTGGACCATGACGCCAACGCAATGCAGAGATCCACTTTGGACACTTTGGACACTAATGCAGGAGCTCGTCTGTGCCTAAAAGCATTGCCATAGGATCATCTGTCATTGCCCTGGACCTTTTGTAAGCCTCGAGTTCTTCCTCACTAACACCACCCTTCATTTCCGTCAATGTCCTTTTCTTCGTCATTGCCTCTGCTTTCCCATCCATTCTCTTGTTCTCGACTGGCTCTTTCTTTTCTACAGTCTGTATAACACTGTCTTCGGTTAATCGGATTGCCTTTATGTCGGTCACACCTTCAAGCTCTCCACCGGTCCGGATCTTGTCGGCTTCTTCGAAGGCTACCCTGCCCTCTTCACCTGTGCAGTAACTGTTTCTAGTTGTAGAATGGCAGCAGGTATAGCCCCATTGAAAATTGGACCACCAGCTTCCCCATACTGAAGTATGGTTATTGAGGAACACGTCCTCCGGATACTTTGACTTCGCCTCCGCTTTCGGTGCTCCTTTGATCGCTCCTGTCTCATCGTATTCCACGTATCGTTCGTTTTCCACAACGGCCATATCTCGCAATTTGGACGGTTGTAGGTGCTGCTCACCGCCATACTTCTCCAGCAGCAATTTTCGTTGCGCCTCCCGTTGCACGTCGCTCTCTTCCTTTTCTTTTCGTCGAAAGTATTCGCCCGAAGTAGGATTGGCTTGCAGATGTGTTTTGTCCTTGTCTCCTCGCTCTTGTGACTCCCATGCGTATTTCTGCGCCCTCTCAAATTCTGCTGCATCCCCTGAAGCTCGCATGAAGTTATCTTCTGCAACTAAAGCGGCGGCTTGGTCGGCTTGAGCGCCCATGTCTACCATTGATCTTGTCTTGGGATCGTATTTAGCAGAATCCAAGTCCAAATTGAGCAAGTATTTGGCTGTGTCCTCCCGTATTCGTAGGTTTCTAGTAGCAGTGCTCTGCTGCCGCCCCATATCAGACTCCTCGGCATACTTCGCCTCCTCTTCCTCACCCTCTGGTCTCTGTTCATCATCCTCAGTCAGAAGCTTCTGTCCACTGGCGTCTGCCTCCTCGCCTTTCAGTTTTTTCTTCAGATTCTCTAACTCCTCCCATTCCTCGGTTACATTTCGGTATTGCTCCGCATCATATCCATTCCACCGATCTCTTTTCGCATCCCAGCCCAACTCAACATCCTGCACTACTTCATCGGCTTGAATGTCCTTGCCCGTCCACCGAGCACCCTTCGCCCTTGGCCTGCTCAAGCAATCTTTGGTCTTATGTGTTAAAGCCCCACAGTTCTCACAAGCGCCTTTGCGGAACTTTGTTGCTGCGGGACCAAGTCGCTTTCCACGATCATACCATTTTGACTGGTCAGGTGTAGAGGTCTGGAGACGTTGATGCTCGAGGTAGTCGTTTTCGCTGTCCGCAGATTCAAGGTAGAAAGGCTTTTTGGAGATGAAGGAGGGAATGTACTCGTTCTGCTCTTTTTTGGCGGGTTCTGCAGGTTTTCTGGACATGATGACGATGAAAGGAAGGCGTGTGAAAAAGTGCGACGGTCTTCGAGTGGAGGAGTGTAATGATCGCTTCCATTACTGTGAGAATAATCAAACCGACGAGATCTCGGGAAAGTGAAGTTTTTCGCCCGCCCTATATCAATGCTTGGAGACTCGGGCTGACGGGGGGAGAGCACATTTGATGTGCTTATATTGTGAAGAGCTTCTTCATACTTGGCTGTAGAGCGAAGTATCGGAAATAGCTTATGTCCGTAGTGCTGAAGTGAAGTGCATGTGTTTTCGCGATGCATGTTCGCGTCATCCAGGTTCCATTCGTGTTTCTACTATCTCTTGTTCCTCATCCAATGGTGCTTTGATGCCTTGATACTCGGAACTTTGTGACAACCCATCGCACGGTTGCTCCATCATGCACTCGAATCTTCGATGGACCTCTTTCGCGTTAGACTGAACTGCGTTGACCACTACCAAGCAACTCCTACTGCATTCGATCCCCAACTCCCTGGTGTCCATGCCTCCAACCAGCAGAGGGCCGTTCCCAAGGTCCCCGTTATCAGGGTTTTTGGCGCCACTGAGTCAGGACAAAAGGTATGCGCCCATGTTCATGGCGCGTTGCCGTACCTCTACGTCAGATACGATGGGAGTCTGGTACAGGGAGATGGTAAGGCCCGCTTCTTATCCCGGTCCAGAAAAGTCTCTTATAGGCCTGTAGTAGCCGCATACATTCGTCAACTCAACCTATCCATCGACCATGCCCTTGCAGTCAGCTACCGCCGCAATATGTACGAGGGAAAATTCGCCTTCGTTGGGCACATCACTCTTGTCAAGGGTGTTCCCTTTTACGGTTATAACGTCGGCTACAAGTTCTTTCTCAAAATCTACATGCTGAATCCACTCCACATGACTCGCTTGGCAGACCTTTTACGACAGGGCACGATTATGAAGAAGGTCATTCAGCCGTACGAAAGCCACATGCAGTACCTGCTACAATGGATGTGTGACTATAACCTTTACGGGTGCGCGTACATAGACTGTAGCCAAGTCAAGTTCCGCAGCCCAGTGCCAGATTACTTAGACATGAACAGCACTACCCATCAGTGGCACAATCGGGCAATTCCTCCTTCTTTCATTTCTGACAATGAGAAAATACCGCGGCAAAGTCACTGCTCTATTGAGGTTGATGTCTGCGTACAGCACATTATCAACCGACTTGCCGTCAAGTCACGGCCTATACACCATGACTTCGTTGAGCGTAAATTTCCCATTGCGACAGACGAAAAGCTAGTACAAAGCATGGCAGGTCTTTGGCGTGACGAGACTAGGAGGAGAAAAGCCAGGATGGGGGAGACGAATCCAGGAAGTAGCCCATTTCCGCCGGAAGTATTGGTCTCTGTTTCAGCGGATCCCAGAAACACTCAGGCAGGCGGATGGATCCATGAGAAGGAGTACATGGAGAAGATCAAAATTATCGTCAAAGACGAAAGACAGAAAAGTGATGGCGGGGAAGTTGGGTTTGATGGATTTGTTGAAAATCAAAGTCTTGGGGACCAAGTGAAAACATCGCTGGAGAGCGTAGAAGACCTTTTCCCGGAGAATCTTGCTCGTGTAATGATTTTCCGGCTGGCATCTCAAGCTGCTGCGGATAACGCACAGGAATCAGCAGCCGATATGCCAGAAGTGGATGAAAGTCGGCTGCTCTCTTTCGAGGAGGATGAATTCCCATATGAGTCGGACGAAGAGCTGGCGCGAGACCTGGAAACGTCTCAAAAGAAGCAAGGCGAGCGGATAGATGATGAAATGGAACAATTCGCGAATCAAGGCATGAAGGAGCCAATGTACGATAACGAAGAAAGGCTTGCATATGTTGCGTCCACTACCAATGCCACGGAAGTCCCGAGATCAGCTCCACTTGCAAAAGTGCAGGACATTACAAGCTCTACTGAGATTGAAAAGATGGGAATCAGAAATGTGGGTAACTACGACCACGCTGATGAGGACGCTTTCGAAATCCCCCTGGAATTTGCAAGCGACATCAGTGCTGAACGAGCTAAGGACTCGACCAAAGATTATCAACATGACAAGAAGAGACGTAAGCTCCCCAACGGCGATCACCTTACAGTCGTGGATATCTCCGATCACCCGCCCCCAGACAGCAGTCGAGAAGTCTATGATATTTCTGCGAACGGTCCGACGAAATTGCGAGACAAGCCTGATATTGATCAATCGGTGGGGTCGTTTTCCTCAGAGGGGCCATATGGAACGCCTCACTCGCGTGAAAATAGCCAGAGAAAGCGCAAGATGCTGCCTTCTTCCCATGAAGGAATCAACTCCGCGACCGGAAACAAGACTCTCTCATTTCAAGTCGTTAAAGATCCGTATGACCCAAACACCATCAAGAAGCTCAGTCAAACCAGCGCTTCAGATGTCAAAGGCTCACAGAAATCAAAAACCAAGTCTGTATCTTTTCCACTGTCTAGCGAGCCAAGCCCAAGCGCGTTCAGTGCACCAAGGCTCGGATCGCTAGGATCTTTAACGTCACCAAGGAGAGTGTCTAGCCAGGTGTCCGAATGCTCCTCAAATGTTCACCAAGTGTTCGACATCAGATTACGAAAGAAGATATTCATCCTAGCTTATGAACCTCCTCGAGCTTCCGAGATCCTACTAAAAATGCGAGATGAAAGGCTTCCGTCAATCATTTATCAGGACGCTTACTATAGTAACGAAAAGGATGTGCCTGAACGTGCTAGAGAGTACGCGGGAAAGGATTTCAAGCTTGAGAGTAGAACGGTTCCATTCCTGGCAAGTTTCGATCCCACAGGGACGTCGGCAGCCAGTCGAGGGGAAAAACTAAGCGTGGTCGTCGACAAGACTGATGAGGAGCGACTATCTCGAAGACGAAGAATGGCATGTGGACTCCGAGCCTGGGAAATAGAAGAAATGCCTCCCACGAGACAGGAAGTCCAAGCTTGGTTAGATGAGGAGAGCGGGGAAGCATCAGGGTCTTCGGATAAGGCAACTGTCTATCACGGGATCACATCGACAAAGATGGATCTCTCGCAGATTGACGGTGCCACTCAAAAGAACAAGCACGGATTCAAATACTCGCAAAAGCAGAAATCGACCAGTGTACAACACGAGACTCAGTACATGAGCGTCATGAGTCTTGAAATCCACGTCAACACTCGTGGGAAGATGGTGCCTAACCCCGAGCAGGATGAAATTGGATGTGTTTTCTGGTGTCTCCAGTCTGATGAAGAGGATCTGGAAGTCAACGGCATCAATGAAGGGACACACGTCGGAGTCTTGGCCCTGTCGCATATTGGAGGGTTGGCCCATAGAATCTCCCAGCACACTGGCGTGGAAGTGGAAGAGGAGATCTCTGAGCTTGAAATGATCAATCGCATGGTCGATATCGTTCGTGGCTATGATCCTGACATCCTAACCGGCTACGAGGTGCACGGCGGGTCCTGGGGGTATATGATAGAACGAGCTCGATGCAAATACGACTACAACTTGTGCGATGAACTTTCGAGAATGAAGTCCCAGTCGCATGGTCGATTTGGCAAGGAGGACGATCGCTGGGGTTTCAATCACACTTCCACCATCAGAGTCACAGGAAGACACATGATCAACGTCTGGCGCGCAATGAGGGGAGAGCTGAATCTGCTGCAGTATACGATGGAGAACGTCGTTTTTCAGCTCTGTCATCGCCGTATACCGCACTATTCTTTCCGAGACCTGACATTCTGGTACAAGAGTGGCAAACCAAAGGACCTGGCTAAAGTTGTGGATTATTATGTCTCCCGTGTCCAGCTGGACCTAGAGATCTTGGAACAGAACGAGCTTATTCCAAGAACTAGTGAGCAAGCGCGGTTGCTGGGAGTAGATTTCTTTTCGGTGTTTTCGCGAGGATCTCAATTCAAGGTCGAATCACTTATGTTTCGAATAGCCAAGCCAGAGAATTTCTTGTTACCCTCACCGAGTCGAAAGCAAGTCGGTCAGCAGAACGCCTTGGAATGTCTGCCTTTGGTGATGGAGCCTCAAAGCGCATTTTACAACAGCCCACTACTGGTGCTTGACTTCCAGTCTCTATACCCGAGCGTCATGGTTGCATATAATTACTGCTACTCCACATTCCTAGGAAGGGTGGTTAGCTGGCGTGGTCAAAACAAGATGGGTTTCACGGACTATCATAGAGAACCAAGACTCTTGGAGCTTTTGAACGACCAAGTCAACATCGCGCCGAATGGTATCGTGTATGCCAAACCCGATATTCGCAAGTCTCTTCTCGCAAAGATGCTGGGGGAGATCCTGGAGACTCGAGTCATGGTCAAAAGCGGGATGAAGGATGACAGGGATGACAAGACTCTGCAGAGGCTACTCAACAATAGACAGCTCGCATTGAAGCTCATTGCCAATGTCACTTACGGTTACACCTCTGCCTCCTTCTCTGGGCGCATGCCATGCTCCGAGATTGCCGACAGCATTGTCCAGACAGGTCGTGAGACATTGGAGAAAGCCATCGCATTAATACATTCCGTGGAGAGGTGGGGTGCTGAGGTCGTATATGGTGACACTGACAGTCTCTTCGTCTATCTCAAGGGCCGTACCAAAGACGAGGCGTTTGACATTGGTAAAGAGATCGCTAAGACCATCACGGACATGAATCCCAGACCAGTCAAATTGAAGTTCGAAAAGGTGTATTTTCCATGCGTTCTACTCGCAAAGAAGCGATACGTAGGCTTCAAGTACGAGAGCAAGGATCAAATGGTGCCAGACTTCGATGCAAAGGGTATTGAGACTGTGCGCCGAGACGGAACACCAGCTGAACAGCAGATCGAAGAGAAAGCCCTAAAGATACTGTTCCGCTCGGCGGATCTAAGCCAGGTCAAATGCTACTTCCAGCGACAGTGCATGAAGATCATGAAAGGAAAGGTGTCCATCCAGGATTTTTGTTTCGCGAAAGAGGTCAAGCTTGGTACGTACAGCGACAAGGGTCTGCCGCCTCCCGGAGCACTCATTAGCACCAAGAGGATGCTGGAGGACCCTCGTGCAGAACCGCAATACGGAGAGCGTGTTCCCTACGTGGTAATTACCGGAGCTCCAGGGGCTAGGCTCATCGATCGATGCGTGGCTCCAGACGTGCTGTTGCACAACGATAATAATGAATTGGATGCAGAATATTACATCTTGAAGAATCTTATTCCACCACTTGAACGTATCTTCAACCTCGTTGGAGCGAATGTACGACAGTGGTACGACGAAATGCCCAAATATCAGCGAGTGCGCCGCATAGAAGCAGGGGCACTCACGGGAGGGAAGGAGTTGATCATATCGAAGAAAACATTGGAGTCTTATATGAAGTCTTCTACCTGTCTCGTCTGTCATGAGAAGCTCGAAGAAGAAATGGCAATCTGCGCCAGGTGCATACAAAATGCTGACAGCTCTCTTATGACACTGCACTCGCGGCTCAACAAAGCAGAGAGGAAAGCTGTCAATTTGGAGAACGTGTGTCGCTCTTGTGCGAGTCTGGCTTGGGGCGAAGAGGTGAAATGCGACAGCAAGGATTGTCCCGTTTTTTATACTCGGACGAGGCATATGGCAGGTCTACGGAATTCAAAGTTAATGGCGGAACCGGTCATAGGGATCTTAGAGGAGCTTGAGGCTGGCGAGCTAGATTGGTGATTGGCATTGGACTCAGCGATTGCATTGAAAGCGTGCGCATTATACCCCGAGGAGAACGTTGCAATGGCGTTAGTTACAGTCCAGAGACTATAATGAGGTAGATTATACTACTTGTGTAATTAAATTGTTTGAGGAAGACTTCGAACAATGTGCCCGAGCCGTGCGTCATGCTTAATTAGATCCCTTGATCACACCGAAAAGGCAAACTAGATTATCAATCTCACATGTTGTAAACCGTAGCGGCCTCTACTCAAGCAAAGCTTTGGAGATGAGTCGACTGATCAAAACGCCCAAGTGTCAGCAAAGCAAAGCGCAGAAGTGTCGTCGGAAGTTGACTACAAGCCAAACCTGACACCTTGCATGCCCAAGCCGTAAGCACGATGAACGAGATACCTTTGCATCTCAAAGAGCTGCCCTCGTCGTGATGGGCATCTCTATTGCTTTTATATTAACCTACTTACTCGGTGGGCTAACCTTGTTGCCCATCCTTTTCGCCATTGTTCTCCTACATGCGTACCTCACGTTCCCCGTACAAGATCGGTCCTCGACCTCCTCCGACACCTCTTCGGACACCCTCCGCGATGACAAAGACGACGGACAAAACCTCAAATCTCATGCGAGTATAGCAGATATCGCGGAGAAATTCAAACGCGCACATGAGCCTGATGTTGCAGCTGGCTACTTCGCCGTGTGCCGAGAGTACGTGCCTGGAGGTATCAATGGCAAACCACCAGAGCGGACGACCCCGGCTGGGGCGGTAATAGCTACAGAAAGCCCTAGCGTGTACCAGAGCATGTATAGAAGTATATTCGACCGGAAGCAAGGGCCAAGTCTAGATCCCGGGAAAGGCAACAGCAAGACCGTCAAGAGGGCTAGGAATGTCTTCTTTGTTGTTCTACGACACGGACACTTAATGCTTTACGAAGATTCAGAACAGCTGGAGGTCAAACATGTCATATCACTGGAACTTCACGATGTCAGCATCTACGGTGGAGGGAACGAAATCCCCGAAGGAGAACTATGGATAAAGAGAAATGCTATACGCTTGACGAGAAAAGCCGGGTTTGAAGATCCCGCCTCTACGTCCAAGCCTTTCTTCCTCTTCTCCGAGAACTGCTCAGACAAAGAAGACTTCTATTTCGCGCTATTACAGAACCAGGAAATCAAGCCAAATGCGCCTGATAACCCGCCGAGGCCACAGCAGTACGAGACCAAGCATGTCATCGGGCTTGTGCAGAGGCTGCATTCGTCGGAAGAACAACTGCAGACAAGGTGGATCAATGGACTTGCGGGTAGACTTTTCCTTGCCCTTTACAAGACTCAAGTCATCGAGGAATACATACGCAAGAAGATCACTAAAAAGATTGCACGGGTGAAGAAGCCTGCCTTCCTCTCCGGTCTCGTACTCCAAAAAATTGAGATGGGAGAGAGTGCACCCCAGATTACTAACCCGCGACTCAATGACCTCACGATCAACGGCGACTGTTGTGCCGAAGCAGACTTCAAGTACAACGGGAATTTCCGCCTAGAGATCGCAGCTACAGCTCGCATTGATCTCGGTGCGCGATTTAAAGCTCGAGAGGTCAACTTGGTGCTGGCAGTGGTTGTCAGAAAATTGAACGGTCATGTCTTGGTGAAGTTCAAACCACCTCCAAGTAATCGCGTCTGGATATCCTTTGAGACAATGCCTGATATGGAGATGACCATCGAGCCCATTGTCAGCTCGCGACAGATCACATATGGCTTTATCCTACGAGCGATCGAGAGTAGGATTAGGGAGGTTATGGCCGAGACCATCGTCATGCCGCACTGGGACGATAGTCCATTCACAGACACTAGACAACAAACTTTTCGAGGGGGCATCTGGGCGGACCAAGGGACGACTGGTGGAATGCCGACTGAACATACAAACATTCCAGATGAAGCACCGGAAGATGACGCCGAGCTCGAAGCCGATGCGGCTCCAACCCATCACGCCTCGCCCCGCGCGAAAGACGAGAGAACCTTGAGCATGCCGGTCTCGCTTGATTCGTTTCCCTCAGGTCCAATTCCAAATCCAGCAGCGAGTTCTAAGCAAAGCCTCGATGAGACTGCTAAAGATAGCGTTGCTACTGGCGTTCAGAAAGGTCCAGAGCCACCTAAAACCCTCAGATCGCGCTCGTTTGCATCAGCTGCCAACCCACTCCTCAGCATGGATAATGCAAATTTTGACTCTATTCAACCGGTAAAGAACACGAAACAACTACAAGACGCCACTAGTGCAATGATGGCAATCTCGAACCGCTCGCGCCCTACGTCTCCTACCGACACTCCCATGGGGTCTGCCCCAGGCCCCTCTACGTTGTGGGGGAACAGCCGAAAAACCAGTAGTAGATCCTCTACGTTGTCTGATTCTAATGGCACACCTGAGCAGAATCTTCTACAAGACATTTATACATCTAGCCCTAGCCAAACTTCTTTGCCTCCAACTCCGACTACTTCAAGCTCACGGTCCACGAAGTCAACTTTTGGAAATGTTATGCCACAGTCTAGAACACTGCAAGCAGATGTTCGCATGCCAGCATCGTCGGAGAAGAGACAATCAATAGTAGTCCTTGGCGCGGCGACTGCAGCCGCCAAGAAATGGGGTTGGGGAGTACTCAGCAGGAACATGGATCAGAAGAACCAGCAGGCTGCTGATCCAGATCGCGCTGGGACACCCAAGCACCCCATCGGACGAGGTCGCCCTTTACCTCCACCCGGCCAGCCCTTACCGTTCCCTGAAAGGCCTCACACGAAGACGATGCCGGCCACGACCCCCCAAAGAAAGCCCGTCCCAAAACCAGACCTGCTTCAAACACGTCAGGATGAGGCCAAGGCACGATCGGTCCCTCCGCCACCACTTCCGGCTCGCAAAAGACGAGGATCAGCTCACATTGATCATGAGAGCGACGGCGGGCTCTTAGTTGTCGAAGCTCCGCCCGAATCTGAAACCTCGAGCCCCAATGATGACAAGCGGGATGAGTATATCAGCGACCCTGAGGTTGAGCCTGTAGCTAGCTTACCGAATAGCATTGCGCCAGACGGAGGGGACCATAGCTCAGAACGACGACGGAGGTCAACTTTCATACAGGACTCGCACGCGGAGGATGAGAGTGCTCATTCGATTTGGCAGTCGGCGCAGGAAGAAGAGGCCAGATCAAAGAGCATGTGGCTAGATACCCATGAGCATTCGTAATCAGATGCATTAGCGGGTACGGGGCATTGTACACATCCAAGATGTCAGGGCGTTAGAGCGATGAATTGACTTTGAGACTCAATTAGACGCATGATTACTAGTGTAGAAATGCCATGATTATGTATGTGAATGCAAATGATGGAATTTTATGCGCAGGCAAAGGAGTGTGCTGGTGGTAATACGGATCTTTCCGAATTTGATGTCTCGGTCCCATATCCCTTCATCATCTTCACTAGCATCGTCGATGTCGAATCCGAACCCCCCCCCCATATCGCCAAGGATTTAGGATTTGATTCGGTCTGGCAGCCGTTTCGCCATCAATTTTGCCATCAGTTTCGCCTAAATCTCCTACATGATCCTTCCAGCAGTCCAGATACTCATCTTCCAAACACACCCTATCCTCTAGGTCCATATCGTACTCCGAGTCTAAGTAATCCTCATCAGTAATCTCACCATCACTCAGACTGAGTGAAGTTGCATACCCTTTGTAACCCTCTTTATCATCGCCCTGCCCATAATTATTCCGCGGAAAGCCGGATGTTTTAGACACATAGGTAACAATAGCTGCCTCCGGAATTGCGATTCGTTTATTCTTAATCCTTCCCACCTGCTCATCGTGTTCAATCTTTACCCTACGTGAGACCTGTAATCTTATGATCTTGGCTCGTTCAGATATCGAATTGAACGTGAGTCTAAGACCCGATGGAAGGCGGACTTGAAGTTTCGAATCCAGCTGCCCGTTCGACTCGAAGATGTGCTCTGGAAGATATCTTATCATGAAGAGAACGAAAGGTCCGCACGACCACCAGTCCGTTTTAGTAAAATTATAGTTGGCCTGATAAGGCGTCTGATATTCTTCAGGAAAGGCAAATTTCCTCAAAACGCATCCGACTCCAACCACGGCTCGCCTTACGACATTCGCTTATGAACTATAATGGGACGCTATGCCGGCCTCGATATCCATAACCAATAGAGACCAGTGACTACCACCTGAGTCGCCAAGCTCGACGTCGTTAACGATCACGAACAAAGAATTCTACCTTCAAGATCCTGTCAGTCACGATCCGTAATCTTAAGATCTTATTGCTAGCCGACAAAGGAGATCCATTGCAGGACATATCAACGAGATATAGTCGCCTTTAGGATCGAACTGAGAGTGAAAATGCTGCGTTACGAAACGCAAGATGGAATCAGGGAGCCATTTGCCATTAGGCGAAGCCACAGTATAGATATCAGCATTGGTGACTGTAGCCTCATCGGCTGTGACAGAGACATCGTTATTGTCCTCAATGCCTAAACCATGCAACATGCCTTTGAGTTCGCTTACATACCCAGCGAGCATATTGACCGAGTCCTGGTCCTTCTTCGGCACAATCAGTTTCCGCTTCTTGCTTCCTGACCCGAGGGAAGGTAGTAGTACTGAGTCAAGCTTCCGTCTCTGCCTTGTTCGAGGGCCTGGGCCATGCCCAGCCTCACTACATGCTGAATCCATGATCATCAGTGTACTTCTACCAGCGTGGTAGCAAATCCGACGCTTTTGCGCTTTTATTAGTTTGCGGAACACGTACGACTAATTATCTGCTCTTGTGATAAATTTTTCTTGCATCACAAAGCAATGATGGATGGAAGATGAGTATATCAGAACGGGTGAAGGTATATTCAGTAGAGGTGGGTGCGTTATGGAAGGCCTTCGTGCGTATCAATAAAGTGAGGAACAATCTGACCGTGTTGAAACAACTGATAGGGTTTCGAATACGGATTCAGCGCTCTCAGATATTTCTCGATCCGGTCGTGGTCCTTCTCTGGGGTTGGAGGGAGGTAGACGTGGTACTGAGGCAAGCAATCGCGACTGTTGTGTGGACGATGCAACCCTTACGAGGCAGTGCGGCCACATGCACTTGTGTCAAGCACAAGCGCTCCCAGACTGCTGTAAGCTGATAGAAAATGTTATGTGTCATAGGTCAATGGCGTACGCTGAACACTGGCCCGTGTCGTATGTCAATATAAACCTTTATAGCTTTATTAACCAATGCTTATACTGAACACTCAAACAGTATCAAGGTCGAAATAGAAAGGCTCGAATCAAGGGCCTGGCTTTGCGCTTTCCATCAATTCCCCATTTCTAAAACCTGGAATCATTTGTGCAAGGCTTCTAGACCAGAGAATCAGGGCTTGTGCAGAGGTGCAATCAATAAGCTTTGTCGTACAACAACGTGGCCTTTTATGGTTCATCGATATGAACCGTCGATTATACTAAAATCCGTCGCCTAGATAATCTAGCAAATTCTTCTTAAACTCAGCCATTAGCCCATACGCTCTCCTTGTCACGGCGTTCTCTGATCTGCTTGTCTTGGCTTCTTGATGCTGGCGATGAATCTTCGCAGCTCCCTACTATGGTCATGCAAGACCTCAATTTCGGTCTACTCATCATCTTTCACGCAGTCCTGTATCGTTGGTGGAGTCCTGACCCGGCTGTCAATACCGCGAAGCTTTCGTTCAGCTTCGAAGATCTCGGCGGTTTCGAGGTCGATGAGGACGTTGTGTTTTGTGTCAATCTCGGTCTCTAGAGGTGAAGCTTTAACATAGCCTATGCAGCAGCCTGGGAATATAAGCATGTAAGCGAATATCACGGAGTAAAAGAGTATCGTAAGATAGAAGCATATCGCAGGGTAGGAGAGTATCGTAGGATAGGGGAGTATCATAGTATCGTAGGGTAGATATTTGTTGTCAGCTAGAAAAGCAAAGTATAATAATGCTGCAGGCCCTAGAGTACTTTAAAGCTCAGTAAAAGCGGCCGCGAGTGGGGCCACTGGGGCCCATGGGGGTCATTTTCGGCTTTGGGGCCATACATAAGCCTAACTACGACAACCGGGAAGTTTGAGCATACGAATTTCTGCCTGAACAGATCTAGTATAGCTCTCCGGCGACTGCTATCAAGACACAGACCTCCTTCTCCTCCCATCGATCTTGCTCTTCTCGTGTGAGCCGTCCGGTAATACTGGATCCTACCACCATCGTGCTTTCCCATTGGTCATGTCTTATGGCTACGGGGGGTCAAGCTCACGCAATGTTGATTTGGGCAAGTAAGACAGCACCGAATAGTCCCTACTCCGTATTGCTATTGCCGCCGAATCGGCCGTCAGATATCATGGATATTAATTCTTTCCCCAGATCAGAGACCGACCTCGCAATCAACATCCGAAAAGCAACAAGCATAGGTCAGTCATGGCATTATGATGACCTGGAGCTGGAGCTGGAGCTGGAGGTAGACTGACGTTAGTTCCTCTTTCCAGAAGAGACTGCGCCCAAACGTACGTCTTTCAGCGATCGTTCGTCCGAAGAGCTTCTTGTGCTCACGGTATCCAGGCAAACACGTCCGAGCATGCATTGTCTACACATGGGACCATAAATCGTCCCAGTCGTTCTGGGCGGGCATGAAAGTGTGCGTCTACGAGCCCGCGCCAATTCCTGCCATAGAACACTCATCGGAGCTCGTTAATGCTGATGGTAACGCTCTCCCTCTATAGGCAACCCATCCTCGCCGATGAAGTGCAGACGTTCAAAGCTTTGATTACCGTACATAAAGTCCTCCAGGAAGGGCACCCAATTGCAGTGAAGGAAGCGCAGGCGAATATAAATTGGCTGGAAAGCCTAACAAGAGGTGTTACCGGAGAAGGACTTCGAGGTATGGACCCTTGTTGCGCACGAGAGGAACCCCGGGCATTTCTTCGAGGCAGTGAAGGCTCAGGGTTTGAAGGGCAAAAACTTGACGGTTGAGACAGGATATGGACCTCTGCTACGAGATTACGTCTACTTCCTCTTAGCCAAATTGGCGTTCCACAGGCAGCATCCCGAATTCAATGGTTTGAATTCTCTTGAGCGTGCGCGCATGGTAGGAGCTAAATAGCCTTGCAGGGCTTTTTGAATATGAGGAGTACATCAGCCTGAAGTCGATCAATGACCCCAACGAAGGGTAGCGTACCTCATCAAATGGCTATTCACCGTCTGCTAACCCACTTCATAGATATGAGACAATCACAGACCTTATGACTCTTCAAGACCAGATCGATACCTTCCAGAAACTCATCTTTGCCCATTTCAGAGGCGGTGCCAACAACGAATGCAGAATTTCAGCGCTGGTTCCTTTGGTGCAAGAAAGTTATGGCATCTACAAATTCGTCACAAGCATGCTGCGAGCAATGCATACTAGTTCGTACCACACTCTCTTCTGGGCTGGACGCGACTGACTGAATACGCATAGCTACTGGAGATGACGAGGCCCTAGAACCTTTGCGCTCGAGATACGATACACAACATTACCGTCTTCTAAAATTCTACTACGAATGCTCAAATCTCCGATATTTGACTAGCCTAATCCAAGTACCCAAGCTACCGCAGGAACCACCTAGTCTCTTCGGCGAAGATGAGGATCGGCCGGCTTTACCACGCCGGCCAGCGAAAGAAGTGGAGAAGAAAGAGGAGCCAGCCCCCCCGAGATCGCCTCCTCCCGGTAATGCTCCGGACCCTGAACCAATCAATGAGTTCTGGAAGAACGAACAGCGAAGGCAGCAAGAGGAATACGATGCTGAGCAACGACGATTACAGGATCAATGGAATCAACAACAATATCAGCAACAATTGGCGCAGCAACAAGCAGAGCGTGACTTTGAAGAGCAGCGACGGTTGCAAGAGGAGCAGCAACGGCTCGCTCAAGAGCAGCTAATGAGAGAACAGTATCAAGCTCAGACGCACGGCCGAATGGCTGAGTTAGAACAGCAAAATCTCAAGGCTCGTGCCCAATACCAACAAGATCAGTTGATGCTAGAACAGTACGATCGTAGGATGAAGGATTTAGAGAACCAGCTGAGTCAGCTAAACAACAACTTTAACCAGCAAAACTCCTCGAAAGACGACCAGATTCGCTCGCTCCAAGAGCAAGTCAACACATGGAGGACAAAGTACGAAGCGCTCGCCAAATTGTACTCCCAGTTACGGCACGAACATCTCGAGCTACTGCAGAAGTTCAAAAGCGTCCAACTCAAAGCGGCGTCAGCGCAAGAAGCGATTGACAAGAGGGAGAAATTAGAGCGCGAGATCAAGACCAAGAATCTTGAGCTAGCAGATATGATTCGAGAGAGGGACAGAGCTCTTCACGAGAAGGATCGGGTTACAGGGGGCAACAGAGAGGAAGTGGAGAAGCTTAAGCGCGAGCTTCGATTTGCCCTCGAGAAGGCAGACAACGCGGAACGTGCCAAAGGTTCCGAGCTGTCTTCGATGCTGGCAAAGTACAACCGGGAAATGGCTGACCTCGAGGAAGCTTTGCGGGTAGACCTCTCCATTGTGCGCCATGCGAGAACTTGCTGACCTCATAATAGAACAAGACTCGATCTTTTGATGATATTCACTCGAAGTATGGAGAGCGGGACGGGGATCTCGAGCGGAGCCTTCGTGAAAAAGAAGAGGAGCTCGAGATCTACAAGTCGGGCATGGACCAGACTCTGCTCGAGCTCAACGAACTGAGGATGGTATGTTCTGGAAGACTAACCACTGAGCCTCACTAACGATATTTAGAATGGCGGAGATACAGACAAAGCTCTTGATGAGCAAATCGACCAGGTCCTTTTGGGCAACATCCAAAAGATCAACGACATAATCGACTCCGTGCTACAAAGTGGAGTTCAGCGTGTCGATGACGCTCTCTATGAGCTCGACTCGTCAATGCAAGCAGGAAACCAAAACGCCTCGGCTCCATATGTCCTCTCTCAAATCGAGAAAGCATCCGCCAGTGCTACTGAATTTTCAACAGCGTTCAACAATTTCATCGCTGATGGGCCCAATAGCCCTCATGCTGACATTATCCGTACTGTGAGCGTATTTGCCGGCTCAATAGCAGACGTGCTCAGCAATACGAAAGGGCTCACCCGTTTTGCCACCGAGGAGAAGAAAGCCGACCAGCTCACAAATGCTGGCCGCCAGTCTGCCCAGTCTACAGTGAAATTTTTCCGTGCGCTCCAGTCATTCCGTTTGGAAGGCTTAGAAGCTACCCAGAGGACCGACGTCGTTATCAACAACAACCACGAAGTACTGATGAACCTTCAAAAGCTCTCTAAGCTTGCAGACGCTTTCGCTCCCAACTCCGGGAAAATCACAAACGCAAAGGGCGACCTTGGAGATCTAGTAGATACAGAAATGACGAATGCCGCGAAGGCTATTGATGCCGCTGCAGAACGTTTGAACAAGCTCATCAACAAGTCTAGAGAAGGCTACAGCACTTACGAGCTCCGAATCCACGATAGCATCCTCCAAGCTGCGATAGCAGTCACCAATGCCATCGCTCAGCTGATCAAAGCCGCCACTGCTTCCCAGCAGGAAATTGTCAAGGAGGGCCGCGGCTCCTCTTCGCGAACAGCTTTCTACAAAAAGCATAATCGGTGGACGGAGGGGCTCATCAGCGCCGCGAAGGCTGTTGCTTCGTCCACCAATACACTCATCGAGACGGCGGATGGTGTTATCAGCAACCGGAACAGCCCAGAGCAACTCATTGTCGCCAGTAATGACGTAGCAGCTTCTACTGCACAACTTGTGGCGGCGAGTAGAGTTAAGGCAAATTTCGGCAGCAGGACGCAGGATCGACTTGAAGAAGCCAGCAAGGCAGTCGGCAGAGCATGTAGAAGTTTAGTCAAACAGGTACAAGACATCATTAGTCAAAGAAACAGGGAAGAGGGAGAGGACGTGGACTACGCGGCTTTGAGTGGACACGAGTTCAAGGTCAGAGAGATGGAACAGCAGGTTAGTGCCCCCAAGTTTTGCTTTGATTGGGCATTGTTGGAGGCAGTGGTTTGGAGTTTTTCAATCACTGACATGATTTGTGGCTTAGGTTGAGATTTTGCAACTGGAGAATAATCTTGCACAGGCTAGGCAGAGACTGGGTGAGATGAGAAAGATTTCTTATCAGGAGGACTAGGTCTGGGAGAGGCGTGGTTGGCGGCAGGCAAAGCCAACACACAGTCATGAATGCATGCATGTACCATTGTATGCTTAGTAGGCCTTTTGTAGGATAGCAAAAGATATGGAATTGTATCTTATCATAGAGTCGATACGGTTCCCGGGTTGCTGGAAGATGTATGTGCTTAGTATGTCCTCGGAGAGTATGAGCGATGCTACATGCGATATGCTACCTGAGTGCAGATCGTGGAGGAGCGCGCAAATCTACCTCACCCTGTCGCTAATGTGGTACTCTAAGTCTAGGACAGGAATTGGGTTACGTCAGGTACGCGGACAGACTCGATAACGCTCTTAGAGTTGCAAGGGCAACATCAGGAAAGGGTCCTGCCGTTAAGAGGAAGAGAACATGCCATCCAACAGCTCCTGTCCGCTCTGTTGTATTTACCAGCGATTGTTCCTTTGGTCTGGTAATTTATAGAACGGAACTATAGGATTAAGAGGAGATATTAGGACATGTTGATCGCTTTGCTCGGATTAAGTTACCACCATTGACGCCAGTTCATTCCCAACATCCTAGCGCAATCCTTCATGTCGAGCCACAAAATTAGAACAATTCATCTTGCGTAGCTCTGGATGTCTGGAACTTCAGTCCCTGCATGGGTTTGCATGAATGATGCCCGGTTTGTAGGTGTTGGCTCATCTGAAGAAGGTCTTGGGAGCAATCTATTCGAAAAGGCGTTCAGCGAGCGACGGTCTTGAGAAGGAGGCCAGACTGGTATCGATGCAGGCATTTTTCGGACGATAGGATTCCGGGCTAAGGAAGCTCTGCGCGTCTCTCTAGGCCAGAAACTGAACGTACTGTCGTCACCTCAGTGTTTTTGGCTTAACTGCAGAAACATTAGCATGCCATGAATCTTTTGGATTAGATAGAAGACTGGCATCGTCTCAGGGCGCAGGATTTCATGGTAGTAGGGGGGAGCAGCAGGAGGATGATTGGGTTCTCTTAAGAGCTGTGACCCTCCACAGCATCTTGCGCAAGCTCTTCAATTTTGGCCATGTAGAGGGCACAGCAGAGACGCTGGGATTGCTAGCAAGGGATAAGTGCAACTTGGGTGGGGCACACATTCTGTGATAGAACACAGAAAAGGTCACGTCTTGCATCTTGTAGATTTCTAGCCGCAATATACGAGAGGCACAACGAAGTTTAGAGGTAGGCGGATCAGTAGGTCAGACGTACTTTCCGTACCACTGCTTGGGCTCGCTGTCCTCAGAAGGCTAGAATCATAGAATCGTAAGTAGAGTACAACAGGTCTGACGAGACGCTGCAAGCGCCCTCTGGGTGGGTCTGTGCCCCGGGCGGCAGGAAGGGGGCGGTACTTTAGGCATTGCCAAGAAAGCATCTTCTCCGAACTCTATCCCTACTACACTCTTATTTTCAGAGAACTTGGATGGTGTCTAAAGACTTTTATTTATGTGATCGGTGTGCTTATCGACCGCTTGGAAAGAGCTTGGAAAGGACACGTGTATGCAACTTGCGTCGCTTGTTGCAATCTCTCAAGCGAGGAGTACATGACTGGGGAATGAAATGATTCTGGGATGAAGGGAAGGTTGCCGGCCGCCATCATCCGACGAAACAAAGGAAAACGAACGATGCATGCCTGCGACCTGTCCTATCGGCGATGGTCATCCAAGTCCATCCTTTTCCGATTGTGCACCCGTCCTCAGTACGAATATATTTATGTAGCGTCCCTGCATACCTTATACAATAGGCATCCAGAAACCCATGCGGCAATGCAAGCATATGTTTGAGCAGCCGGGTCCAGTCTTGAATTGAGTGAGAGCTGCCTAGAGACAAGGTTAGCCTTGGTTGTGTTTGGCTAGGTTCGAACATACCAACAACGCTATCAAGCGCAGGCGTCGAAACCAATGAAGTCATCACAAGGAACATCGCTCATGCAAAGACGTTGGACTGATCGTCCGTGAAAGAACTATAGGTGGCTCCAGAAAAGTCAGTGACGATCGAAATCTGGATCGAAGAAGTATTCCAATTCCTAAGTAAATGCGGACGCCGATGAGGCCGGCACTTCGCGATCACGAAAAGAGATTCTGTTGCGGCTCCGTACCTCCGTCATTGTAGCATCGACTGTCAAGAACGAGCCATAGCTGCGTTTGGTTGAGGCCGAAACTTTGACGTTGCGACCCCAAGGCGGTGACTGCAGAAGTTTCAGGATTCATCCCAGGATTCGCCTTCGTGCGACAGCGAGGATAGCTGTATGTCGTCCGCCAACGGACGCTTTCGGAACGCTTCGAATACCTCTTCGCCTGGATCGAATTGTTTGTTCAGTGCGTAAAATATGACTGACATGATCGCCTAGTATCACATTCCACTAGAGCCTTTCGCGCTGCCGCTTTGCTATCTTGAAGCGGGAAACTCTGGTAACAATCTGGTTTCAAGAGCTTCTCGTAGTGCCATCTGTCACATCTTGTCTTTGAGGTTGCATATGCTGAGATATCCGATATTTTGGATGCAAGTATCACATCAGCAGCAGTGACTGCATCGACTTCCAGCAGAGAGCGCAGTTCAAGATTAGATGGGAAAGTTGTTTGTTGTTCTTAAGGGAGAAGACGTATAGTCCGTCCTATGCTTTCGCTTTGAATTACACTGCGCCAAGTTTTTCTTGAAAAGCCGTGCTCTTGGAACATCTTCTGCAACTTTGGCTCGCATGGACTCAGTCTTGCGCTGCCTAAGACTCATGCGATATGTGAAGCACGAATTGTTTGCGAGTAGAAATGGCTTCGACATGCCTGCATTGACTCATCCGTCCGCCTGCTCAACCTAGTGGCGAGTATACGGCGTCTTAATCTTGAGCCTCCGCTTCACAATGTGCCGCCAACTCTTCTGGCCAAGCAGAGTGTTGATCATAAAAGCCTTCATCACTTCTTGCATCAATCTGTATGTTCGAAGCCGACAATCTTTTAGTAAGACTTCGTTGCAAGGTCAGCAAGAGGTCAATTCGATACTTTAGGTCATGCTTACACCAGGCATCAACTGCTGCGGCGTCAGCGTATCCAACCTGCTCAAGAAGGTCCATCTCAGCGTCGTTGGGATATCCGTGAGCTTTCCAGAATTGCTCAAAGAGTTCTTGCGTAGGTCTTGTGAGGTCGGGATCAGGCGGAAATAATCCAACAAGTTGAGCTGTAGTCTTCAAGCGACTGATGTTTCTTGTTAGCAAGCCTGATGAGTGCTGCTGGAGTGCTGACTCTTACTCTTCCCACAGCTCTTGAACGGCACAACGAAGAGCAACATTCATTTCGCGCGTTGGCTCGCCATCCTCGCTGCCCATTTTGGAGATTAGAATATTCGTTGCTCCAATCGAATCCTCTTTGTATAGCTTGTGAAGTGCAACGAACAGCTTGACCGGCACTGTGATTCGTGGCCGCAGAACAGCGCGCCGACCCAATATAATAGGCGCATGATTGTCCGGGGGATGATCGCGAGAATTCCCTCTTTGTGATGCTGCAATTTTGCCCATCGTTCTCAGCGTGGTTTTGATCCTTTTTCTACGCGCTGTGATTGCTTTGCTGGTCGCAACCTTTGTGGAAACCATCTCGACTAGGTTGCCTGGAAGGTCTCCGAAGTACGAAGATAGGAGTCGCTGAGGTTCAAGGAATAGGCGTAAGTCTAGATTCGCAGTCTAAGACAGTTGCGTCATTTTCCAGTGTTGAGGTGAAGGATAAACAAAGGAAAAGACCAACCTCCTCCCTTTCCGGCTAGCGTAGATTTCCTCGCAAAGCTTCACCTCACAAATATTTTCCTACCTCACAATTCCTTTCAACCACAACTTCTTGACAAGCCTCGTTGCCAACCTCGAAACAGTACTGATCTTACAATCATCATTCAAGAACATCGCTTTCTCGACCACCCTCATCACACTACCTTTCTTTCAGTTGAACTTCTCAAACAAACACCGAATCCTATAGCAAATTTGAGGCCTGCTGCCAGCATGAACACCGCTCCAGCTACGATGGCGCAATCGTCACCTACGACAGTGGCTCAAGTGATCAACCTGTTCTGGCAGGTGCGTGCTCAGAACCTCAACTCCGGTGCCTCGGATCGCATTGAAGTGCCTATCACCCTCAAAGATATCATTGGAGACAAAGGAGTTGCTGTCATCGCTACTCGCCTTCGGTAAGATCCATCCCACTTCCTACCATCTGTTATAAATTTAACCTTTAAAATAGCAACATGATTGATGCGCCAGTGGCAACCGTTGAAGACGTCGATCGTGGTGTGATTCACATCGCGCCTTCGCGCAATCTTCTCGGACACGACTCGATCATTCATGAAGCCAAGAAGCCAAAAGCCAAGGCTCTCAAGGAAGACAAAGTCGCTCGTCCTCCCAACGCTTTCATCCTTTATCGCCAACACCATCATCCACTCGTCAAAGCTAGCCACCCAAAGCTCCACAACAACCAGATCTGTAAGTTTGCTCATCAACGCAGTGATGGCTTGGCTAACAGTAGCTCAGCGGTAATCCTCGGGACTCAGTGGAAGAATGAAACGGAGAGCACGAAGGCTCGTTATATCAGTCTGGCCCAGAAACTGAAAGTCAAGCACTTCCTCGAGCATCCCGACTATCAGTACCAACCTCGCAAGCCCAGTGAAAAGAAGCGTCGTATGACGCGTCGTAAAGCAGCTGCTCTGGCTGAGTCTGAGCAGGCCGAGTCAAGCTCTTCGGCCAATATGGCTTCTGCGTTGGGTGAGACTCAATCCAGCGCAGAACAGAGCACCGCTATGATCCCTGATCTACCCAAGACCCTGGGTGGTAACGTGGTGCTCGAGCTTGGTGATGAGACCATGGACGACGAAGATTTCGCCGCCGTGCTGGAGAAGTACAATCAGTCGATCTCTCCAGCCAATACTCTAACCACCGTCGCCGTTGGAAACAATGGAAAGCCAGCAGTCTTTTACGATGAGCCGAGTGAACCTGCTCAGAGTGATGCCAACTTCTACTCCAGTGTCTTCGACTACAACCCTTTCGCGGGGAACGAAGAGCTTGCAGAGGAGATGCAAGGCATGACGACTGGTGAAGAAGGTTTTCAAGCGATGATGGCTGCCCTCAGCCCCAACGCTCAGCAGACCACCTTCGATGAGCAGAACGAATCTTTTTTCGACGCTGAGCTTGCACGAGACGCTGAGTTGGGAAGTTGGTGCACCGTGTTTGAGAAGAAGGCGTAGGAGTAATTCGACCTCCGCGAACTTCGAACTTCATGCCATTCTCGAACTTCGCGCGCTTGCTCTTCCGGTCAACGTAAGCTCGAGACATCGGAACTTTATACATGTCTCTTCCACTCAGACCTTCGGAGGTTCCGGTCAGTCAATTGCAAAATGAATCGTCGAAGCTCTTGTCACTTACTCGGCTCTTTTGTGTTTACATTCCCACCACGCTCGGGAGCGCGTGAGGAGAGATATTACTGTTCCGGCCAACGCCAATTCGAATCGGAACACGGCTTTCTTTTACACCGGAACTCAGTGTCTCTTCCCCCGTGCCCTGTCATGATACCCCTTCCGTACCGCCGCAAAAACATGACATCGTGTCTTGGTATTTACCTTTGGGTACTTGCCGCTGGATACGTCGTCACAGCGCCTGTTTCAGCACACACAGCACATCATCATCCCTATTACAGCACCTATCTCAGCAACTGCCCGAGCAGCCTATCTTTTGCATGCATCGAGGGACACGTCTTGTACAGTCACTACTAGCATAGCAAATTGATGTCACATTCGTTGAGTCTTGTGAGACGCTAACAGCTGGAATGACACACTGCTGACCCCTTCATTTTTCCCCGCGCGACTACCAACCTCCTCAATTTCCTGTGAAACACGGTTTGCGGCTCACTAGAGACACGTGAATATTAGATCAGTAAATTTTGTAGCTGCTCAAATAAAGTGTCTGCGCCAAAGCGCGCCTCTAATCAGATGCTTGAAGCGTAGAGTACAATGCCTCTCAGAGCGCTTTGCTCTCCTTTCTTAGATGACCCCTTCTATCTCTTCAGTCCTTCCTTCCTTCCTTTACCCGCCGCCTGTCTCTAGCTGTGGGCAAAACAGCACTGTGGAAATCATCGATATTGGTGGAGGCAAACTTTAGCATTCGCTATTTGTTAAACGCCTCATCAACTATTTGTTGCATTAGGGTTCCAGTCGCTGCACCATATAAAAGTCTGACATCGCCATTGCGTGTTCTTCTCTTTCGCTCCTGAGGGCCCTAGCGGACGTGGACACATCCAGAACGACCTTCCCAGATTCATACCAGGTTTCTTCGTAAGCAGAGAGATGCATGGCTCATCGTGTCCCTCACAGCGAGGCGCCGCAGGCTTCGTGAAGAGCTTTGACCATGATTCCTTACTCTGGACGGGATCGTGGACGTTCTCTTGAGGTTGATTGACGGATTTATGAATTCTAATTGGAGAGGCGTTGGCAAATCGTGATTCACCCGGAATGTGCTGGGTACCTACCTTGCGAGGTGTATGAATTGCTGATTCTAGGCTAGCAGCCTTCATGTGCCCATCAGGAGCAGGATAAGTCTCGGCCAAGTCTGCAGGTGCTCGGCCGACCGTATCATCATTCAGGCTCGTTTGCGTAACTTCTCTAACGTGGATGGCACTAGCGACGCTTGAAATAAGAGCGGCACTAGGTTTGAAGAAGCCCTTGAGACTCTGCTGGCCCTTGCCAGTCATTGGCGCCGCGGCAGTGGCAGATACAGATTTCCCACGCTTTGTAGATTTGCTGCCTGTCGTTGCTGGGGCAGATCGCTTCTGGCCTACTGCAGATAGAGGAATTGTTGGCACTCTAACGGAGCTGTCACAGGGCTCTACTGCGGTTTCATCGATCGGACCGAGCATCTCAGCCGTTGAATTTCCTTGATTTGCTGCAGTAACGCCAGAGACTTCCGCAACTTTGTTTGAATTGCCATTACTTTGAGACTGCGGAAGCGAAGGCTTTTGGGCGAACATATCCCGTATGTTTCGTCGGCCGAAGAATTCTGGTATGAGCTTGCCAGAAGAAGGCAGAGGATCGCTTGTCGCAGAATACTCTCTTTGGCGTTTGCCGCCCGAGAACATTCCTGGAGGATTCATTACATCCCGAAAATCACGTTCCACCCCATCCATGAAAATCGCATCTTTCATGACCGCGTACACCGGACAATGATCGGATCCCTATGAGTTGGTGAGCCGAGACACAGCACGCAAGCATGCAAGGCATACCATAAGTCCCTCCTGAATGTTAGAATCCGAAAACCAATCCTTCATTGTCAAGCTACAGAGGACGTAGTCAATCCTCGCCCCGCAGTTACCAGGCCTTGCATTGACTTTCTGTTCCCAGCATGTAAACATGCCCTTTCGGTCGGGATGGAAAGCTCGACATATATCCCACAATACCGAATGTTCTCTTCCCCCGTCCCTTTCCCCAAAGACTTTACCGCCCTCAAGTAGATGATTGAAAAGACGTCGAGCAGGGGTAGATACAAATTCCAGCCCTGTTAAACCTTGCTTCCGCATCGACACCTCCGCATTAGCAGCATCGAGCTCTTCCCTAGATATATTCAAATCGCCTGTCAGGAAGACACGCTTGCCCATGGCAATGAGGTTCCGTATTCGGGCGTCGAGCACATCAAGGAAGCCGAGGCGGAAATCATCTCGAGTCTCATCGCGATTTGCAGGACTGTAAACGCCAAACAGAACGAAGGCGGGAAATTCAAGAACCACGCTTCGACCTTCGGCATCGAGGGTTGTGGCGTCCACTGCCGAGGCTGCCAACTGCGCTGGTGTTGGATATCCCCCAATCTGCTGCTCTTCTGGCAGATTGGAGAAATTGGTGGATGAGTTTGGCGGGCATAGGAGTCCTGTAATACCTTCTTCAGCGCGGATAGGCGCACAGACGGATTGTCTAGTGTAGATGACCACACCCGAGTACCCTGTACTTGGTGAGCAAGAATTCTCTAGGTGACAACGTGGCCAATTACCCTTCTTATGCCTCGGAAGGCTGAAGTAGCAATCCCATCCAGGGACGAGTACCATGTCATCGGAAAGATCCTTCCGCTGGATCTTGGTCTCTTGGAACACGACGATGTCGGCTTCCAGGATGTCGAACATGGCCTGTAGGCGTCAATCTCGATGCCCTTTGCTTGATCCTAAGTGACTAACCGCGAATGAACGCTTGTCTCGCCATGGCTGATATCCAAATGGATTCCTGTTCATTGGAGTTCAGCGCTCCCATCACGAACAGCCTCCAATTGCCCCCAGATTTCCCTCACGTCTTCCTGAAGAGCAGGCACGCAAGAAAATCTCTTACCGGATGCCATTGACTGTAGTACCAATTAGTCATACACAACATTGCAGCTTGGAGTGAGCATGGGGAGCATTTACCATTCCACGTCGTTATGCGTAAGCCCATGATGCAAAGACTCTTTTCCGACGCTTCATGGCTTGGTCAAATAAATCCGAAGATTTGAATGCTCCGTGAGCACTTCACTCTTCTCAGGGGTGCCTATCACTGATGATTTAAAACGTAAGGTTTCCTACTTACCTAGTTAGGTACTCGACAATTGTTGGGTAGATCCGACGTTTAGCCGTCAGCCTTATTAGGAAATCATGATTTGAGACCTCAGCTCAGCAGTCTGTCCAAGTCACATCGCGACAAAATGCTTCCACGGCCTTCGATGCTACCTCCCCTGAAGCTTGCCGGTAGGCAGGGACACGCTTCGATCCTCCGTAGCACCCTCCAGCGCCGCTTCGCCAGTACTGAACCCCCGAAGCTTGTCGGCCCAATGGACAATGCCTTCAATAGAGAGAGACTGGCTGTCAAGCACCATGCCGCACAATCAGCGGGTGAGAGTCTTTTGAGGTCATGAAGAGGTTGAAGCTCATACGCTTATAATTTCAAATCCAGATCTTTGGCGTAAACTCTGTATCTAGTATTACACCCCGAGGACGCCAACTGGGAGAAACCGGCTCACATCGAACAGTATCGTCATACCTGCCCTTATCATAGGGTCCATCAACGCGAAGAATCTGTGGGATGAGCATTGGGAACATTGGGAGCACATGCCGCCCTTGGAGGAAAGAGTCCAGTATCCCTACATGAACATCCGAACAAAAGCCTTCCCGTGGGGCGATGGCGACAAGGTCAGTCTTTTTGACCCTTTCAAATCTGCGATACAAAGCTGACATATACGGTGGAATTTGCAGACTCTATTGTAAGGTCCTTTCCGTGTGCATTGAGCTATTCTCTGGGCCCTAGCCATAAGACGAGAGCTTGTAGGGGAGTTGTCGAGGTCATTTACTTCTCGGACACCTTATAAGCGCAAATATGTGGGGAAGGATGCAAAGTGTGGGAACGCATGGAGACGAACAGATGCTGACGAGACGTTTCTAGCTGGAATCCAAAGGTCAACTACCACCGCAAAGATGAATAGATTGTGTGGGAGCAGGAAAGGCGCTAGCAGACGTTGATCCAGGAACATGCGCTGTGGAGAAGAGACACGGGGTTTCGAGGGTTGTCCTTCAGTACTGTGCATTTCAGACTTTAGGTCTCGTAGCATTCTGCTTATGCCTCCCCAGCTGTCCTTGATATCATGCTCTAGCTAGGAATGCTATTGAAGACCTTAACGTTGACTGCCTGACTGCAATTACGAATAGTATTCTGCTGTACAAGCATCTTTCGATTTGAGGCCTCCGAAATGCTATTCCTCCAAGACTGATACCCGTTATATCTGATCCTTTGCAGCTCGCTTAATATCAAGGTATTTTGCCGCGCAATCATTTGCCAGGACTGGGTCCCCATTCAGATGCATGATGGTTGCCTTCTTTGCCATCATCTCACACTGTCCTTTAACGTCCTCGAGCCTCGAAAATTCGTCAAAAGATCGCCCTATGTTGTCTAGAGCCCTTGTCAGCTGTTCCTTGCGCGGCAGTGTCTCGGCTTTTGCCTGCCCAGCCATCCCCATATGAGCGTCTGCAAGAAGGGAGAACGTCTGTGCGGACAAATTGCAGTCTTCGCACTCGAGAGTGTGCGGCATGATGCTCTCCAATAGTTTTGCAGCTGCGCTGAACTCCTTCAGGCTGATCAGGACACCGCAAACTGCGCCGACGGCTTCCCAGAGTGCCGGAAATAACCTAGCTCCATGTGCAAGGCTTGCGGCACGTAGAGCAACGGAAAAGCCCTTTTGGGGTATCCCTGCCTTGTCATAGATCCGCGCTTTCAGTGTCATTACTTTGATGCGCTGAAAGATGTCTGCTTCTCCATCGGTCAATTTGGAGGCTAGATTTTCCAAGATCTCCATAGCTTTTGAATAGTCGCCACGCCGCACATTGAGGTCAATCTCCAGAGTCAGGATACTGAAATGCAGATCTTGACCTAGACTGGGAGGAGCTTGTAGTTGGGCAAGGACCGCTTCGGCTGCAACCAAGTTGTCTCTGAGAAGATATCAGAGCGAACGTCTTACAATAAAGGCTTACGAACCGATGCAAATGTCTCCGCAATTTAATTAGACCCAAATTCGATGTCCAGTACTGAGAATGTCTAAGGGTCCGCAGAGTCTCTTCGTCGACCTCTTCCATGCGCGCAAGAGCATCTTCGTATCGTCCCCTTTGAGCAAGCTGCCCAAAATTCTTAACAATTGAATGTTGAAGTCATAATGGGCGAGCTTACCAATAGCGCGCTTCTGCAAACACAATGCACAACGTCTTCGACGGGAGACTGATCGGTGTAGCATTGAAGAAAAAGCTCTCCAGATAGCCAGGCTTGGCAGCTCACGCCTGCTCGTAGATTCAGCGTCAGAGGGTGTCTTAAACGAATCCTCAAAAGACAGAGCACACACCAAGTCTCCCAAAGATGGATGATTGCATCGACATCTGGCTGCCGATTGCATTTGCGACATCTTTTGTCACGTTGAGATGTGAGGATCTGACGATGCTCTCAAAAGCTTGTGCTACGCTGTCACCCTATTGAAAGTATAATATTAGAACAACGATCACAGCTGGAGGTGAACCCAGTCCCGGTGCAGTGCTTACATTACTAAGGCCCAACTTGGCCTCGCTGAGCAACGAAGTGCTCAAGAGACCCCACATGCTTGCCTCCTTAGCTTTCGCCTTGAGGAACGCTAAAGTCTCTTTCTCTGTCCCGAGCACCCCTCTCTTCTGAACATCGTCCATTTCTTCCGGATGTGCTTTACCGAAATGATACAGCCAGCTCAGACTATAGTTAAGACATCCCATATCATTATTTTCCCTCGCAGTAGATATAGTCTCTTGCATTGCGGTTAAAGCTTCAGAGTGACACCCAAAGTCTGCATGAAGGATGGCAAGATTAAGCAGAGCATACTGGTAGAAGGTGCGATCCCGATTTTGCATGGTATAATCAAAGTACCGGTGCAGATTATCGAAGGATGATGGGTAATCTCCTGATCTCCACGCGTCAAGGAAACTGACAAGCATTGAGTAATCTGAGCAGTACTCTAGAAACAATACTCACGTTACATAATGAGACAGGTTAGGCACAGTCACGCCGGTGTCAAGCATCGCCCGGAACTTGGCCTTCATTGCTTGGGGAAGCCGATTGCCCATTCCTACTGCCCAGTCAGCATGTACTCTACCATCTCCGGATGAATCCCACAGTACTTTGCATCTGGTCAATCTGATACTCTAGAAGCGTTTCCAAGTCCTCGGCGCTAACACTTGCGTCATGCTGAACTCCATGGGCGAGTTCACCGTAGACAACATCAGTCAATCGATCTCCCAAATCTAAATGTTCGTCTTGTAGGTTTGCATCGAAGCTGTTGTGATTCGCAGACTGGTTTCTTTTCTTCCATTGTGGAAGCGTTGGTGCGCGGTATGCAACGAAATTTCTCCACAACGTTACGCCGTCGTGAAACTGCAGTCTCGTGAATTCAAGTTGGGCTCTTCTGACAAATGATCCCATCGGCGAGGCTCGAGATAGCCGTATATGATTAGGATTGGACTCAATCACATCCTCGGCATCCTGCTGCTGTTGCTCTGGCGGCTTCTGAAGCAGTAACGAAAGGGTGTCAAAGAAGTCATGTAAGGCGTCGAACGAATTGAGCTTCCACAGTTTGTTCAGCAGTAGATCCCAGATAGTCCTCCCAGGAATGCCAGAGACATGGCTGATAGTGGCTTTCTGGAAGTCTTCAACAGCGAGCGTAACATGGCGCGATTGCAGGGATGACTTATCCTGAGAAGCTACCGAGCTAATTGGAAGGACATGAGAGACAAGGAAGGACAAAATAGGAATGGTTGCCGCTGACGGCACGACAGAGTCCGAGTACAGCGATATCAATGCAAGAAGTCCAATTTTGGACGGCGTCAAATAACGCGACATGCTACAATGAGACCAAGACAGGGGAAGGGCATAGCATAGTCATTTCTCAATACATAGCTCCTCCAGTCAGACTCGAAGCGCAAGAAAAGAGGAAGGTCGAATGGTGTTCAAGGGGTGTTGTTGTAAAAGGCTCCAATCAAATCCTAGGATCGATGGGATACCCGTTTCAAACTCTCGGGAAGGCCGCTCTAATTTCAGGACAGAGCCAGCCATGCAGCACGAATTAACCAGCATGTTAAGATTATTGGCTTTAATCACTACAATTGTGCTACATAGAGGAAACTTCGCTCAAAGCTTGGTGAACGCTTGCCGCCAACACAGGCCATGCGTTTAGGCCCAATTCCTTGCGAAGTGTAGGAGAGCGCAGTATTTCAACCTCCGAGGTTCCCATCTACACCGAGGCACTGCTCACTCGAGTTGAACGATCAGAGGTCGAGACGGCGTCGAAATCCGGAGCGAGTCTTAGAATTAAGGAAAGTTATTTCCCCTGGATAAAAGTATTAGAGCGTTTTCCACTTATGCATGTTGGTCTCTGTACCACACTGGATAGGGCGCTAGGTTTTGGCAGGCTTGCCATATCATCCTTTGAAAAGGTCGATCTTGCGATACTAATACTATACTGCTTCCTCCAGCCCTCCTGTATCCACCGATTCGTCGTCCTTCTCGTTAGCGTTTGAGGCCCATACCCTGCTGATAGCCAGATCAAAAGGTCCAGGAACACGGTCCGTAAGACTCACGCCCAGAGTCCGAACCTTCTGCCTCATCATCTCAGTCTGCGGCTCCACCACCTCTCCGTGATTTGTCCTGACAAAGGCGTTGATTTCAATGAACACCGTCTCCCATTCGCCCGGCTTTCGAGCATGCAATCGGTGCTGATGTAAATCGGTGTGTACTATAGATTCCGTTTGCACGTTCACAAAGTATTTCCTTCCATCGGACTTGACTCGCAGTGCGAGGTATGTATATGGGTCAACGTCCCAAAGGCTTTTACCAAATAGTGTAGGCGGGCGGTCTCTGTTGCGCCAACCAGCATAGCCTGTACGCTGTACTTGCGGTCTATTCCGCGGAAGGTCTGTAGATATGGAACCGTGGAAACGAGCATGCGCTGGTTGCGAGGAGGTTCTTGGAATTTGGTCAAGGGAAGCATTAGAGAAACCCCCTATGTCGGCATCTGACATGGTTTTGCAGGCCGGAACAGTGTCGGGATCTGAAAAATCCAGGAGAGAAAATGGGGTGGTTGGGACACGGATGCCTTCTTGAGTCAAGGCTGCACAGAGCGTTAGCTGCCAATGCGTTTTCTAGAAAGGCATTTAATGGAATAGCGTTAAGATCAAAGGAGGGCGTACCGATCTTGGTAAATCTCTTCAATTCGTCCAGGCTTCGTCTTGTGAAGCCTGGGGCAAGCAGACGTGATGAAGCTCGCATAGTTTAATGCAAACTCTTAATTTGTCGCACAGAATCTATGTTGCTATTTTGGATTTGGCTTGATGTATGATTGAAAAGAGGTACCATAGAAGTGAATACCATGATGCTAGTAGAAGTCATTGACATTCGATTGGACCCCAATGGGCGGGAGTTCCAGGATGCAGTCATTGACAGCTCTAGGGTTGATCGTTTATCGCGGCAAGATAAGATTATCACGTCCATATCAATATCACAAAGTGAATCCGATTGATGTCTGGTACTTATCCAACATATTGTACTTAGAGCACTGTGTCTAGTAACTTGAGGGCTCTGACTTTGAATGGTCTTCATTCTGCGGCTATCAGCCTGAACAACGGCGGGAAAATCACCATGTTTCATCGATATGGATGCAGTAAAACACAAAAATCCTCTACAATTTGGGTGACGAGAGAGGACAGTGTAAAACAAGACTGTTTCTTCGTGTCGTGTCCACTTATAGACGTCTCCTATCCAAAGCCAACCCTAAGCTTGTGGCAAGAAAGAGCTCGAGCTCCAAAATTGCGAGCATACAAATACTATGATGAGCTAATCGTCACTCGCTACAGATCTATAGGTACGTTCTCAACCGTTGAGGGAAGAGTGTGGAAGCTTATGTACTGACGCAGGGAGATTGTTGAAAGAGGGAGACTATTGTCATCTCACAGGAGACTCTTAGTCTTTCGATCTATGAGACCATCTAGCACTTACCAGTGTGCCTTAAGAAACGAAAGCTGCAACCGTGTCTGCAGATACTTTTGCTATTGCCAACAGTGAGATCTCAGTCCATGTTAAGCTTTGTAAGAGGTGGTGAGTGGATCCATTGGACCAATTGATACTATGACCGCAATGATGGGCATGGTCATACAATATTAAAAAGACAGGGCGAAACAAGAATTTTCATCCTGGTTCGATGGAAGAGTAGAGTACCTTAGTCGATTAAATGTCTTAGAATCACTTCGGTTCCTCGATCCGCCCTCTTAGAATCATGCTAGCCACTCTAGAGATCTAGCGTCCCTCGGAATTGCTAATACTTCAAAGCCTTACCATCGAAGACACATCCACCTAGCCATTGTTAGTAGAGTCAGCAGAGCTTAAGCTGTTTAAGCTGCTCAACAGACTGTACTTAGCGACAAACAAGAACCCTTTGAAGGCAAAGCGGTTGAAAGTAGCGTTGAACAACTCGTGGTAGATCAGAGTGGACTAGTATATAGGAGTCCTCTTCCCCGCCAAAAGAATCTGTTCTTCTTTCCCCTTCCACACACACTCTTCTATCAACGGTCTTGCAGGCACTGCTGTACTCTCTTTTCACCATCTCGATCATCTTCAAGCAAAGCACGCACTTACCTTGTTAACGGTTTGCAAGACTACACTCACTCGGAACGAACTTCCCCCAGCTTTTACACTCCTTCTCCCCAATTGTATCATAGCCAAAGAGATACCAAAGCAGCATGTCTCACTCACCAGCTACACCAGACAAAGCTGGCATGCATGCCAACGGCTCTGGATCCAAGGCGCCGCTGCCTTCCACGGACAAGCCTACCTCTACCTCCAAGGTCAAGCAGACATCACTTAACGAGCCTTCACCTGCGAGTACCTACGGTGACACCGTTGCTGGCGGTAGTTCTCCCGCTACTCCGCTGGACGTCGGCAGTCATGGTAAGTGCATGTGTTCTGTCCCTGCTCGTCATGTACCTCGCTTTGTTTTCTGCCTAGCATCACGACTTAGAGTCTGGCTCGGGCTCGAGATTACACTTCTCTCCTTGAAGCCAAAGCAAGCACTTTTCGTCCCTTACCCTTCATGCTTACTCCCGTCTTGATGGCTCGGCTAACGGGCCAAGATCACCACATGGCAGGTTTGATACACTCTCTGCAGGCTGCGCAAATCGATCCTGCCATTGAGACCATCTCCGGATCTCCAATGACAGCTCGCGATGGAAAACACCTTTCACAGCTGGAGCGACGTGTAGACCGAAGTATCTTCATCGAAGCTCAGCTGAGTCCATCAAAGACCGGTAACCTCAGTCGCAATGCGTCTGCAGCCTCATCCCCAAGCACCGATCGCGTCAAGGAAATTCGCGAGAGCCCCAGTTGGCGCAACAAGGATGGGAACTTCGTGCGTCGCTCTGGCAATCACGGAGAAGACCCATTCATCTCCAGTGCCAATGCTGGGCAGTCTCATAGTCAAGGCAAGTTATCGCTCTCTCAGATGGATTCAGCGCGCTTACTGCTCAAGGCAACAATACATCCTTCAGCCCCCGTAGGGATCGAACGGGGGTTCCGCTTTCCAATGACAACGCTCAAGCCATGCTGCCACCAAGAGCTTGTGTCTTCGTCGCAAAGTAAGCTCGAATTCCCTTCCGTGAGACACATAGCTGACAATATACAGTCTTGTTCAGACACAGTCTGATGATCAGCTTGAGCATCATGTGCACGTTGCGTTTCTCCAGTACGGCACTTGCTATGTCAAGATTAGACGTGACGCACGGGGTATGCCATTTGCTTTTGTTCAATACGAGGTAAGCCGAAGACTCGCAGGGTACACTTCCCATGCTGACAATATCAGAACGAGAACGAAGCTCAGCGCGCTATCTCTATCGGTCGGGGTATGCTCATCAACGGTCGCCCATGCCGTACAGAGGTTGCCAAGGTGAACCGTAAGCTAGTCCGATTGGCACTTTGCCGTTCCATTCTGCTCTGACACTCTCGTACTACAGGCTCTTTGTATCTATCGAAGGTTTCTGGAGGCCTGATCTCCGAGACAGAAGCTCGCGAGGTCTTGTCTCGTCACGGACCAATTGAGAGCGTTTGGTTGTGCTCACAGACTGACAAGGAGATGTTCCGTCTACCTGAAGGTATCTGGGTAAAATTTGTCTACTTCCAGGACTGTCGTGACGCGCAAGCGGTGCGTTGGTCCAAATTGTTATTTTCTTTCCCTTTCGCTGACTTGTCGAAGATTTTTCGAGATCACCCAGTGTATAGGCTTGAGCAACCACCCTTGCCAGAAGAGGTTCGCCCTCGTCAAGGAGGCCGAAAACACGCGTCAATGTCTCCCATGCAGCGATCGAGTCCTGGCCATATTTTGCCGTCGCCGCAGTATGCATCTAGACGGGCTAATGCAGACCTGTGCTCCATCTTCGTGGGTAACTTGCCACCCAATGCCACGGATCCGCAGCTTCGCGAAATTTTTTCAATCTTCGGTCCTATCACCCACGTGGAGATAGTCAGGAAGCCATCTGTGCACGGTACGTCTATTTCTCCTTTCCCATTTGCGCACGAGTCCACTAATTTCCGATAGCTGGTATCAATGTCTTCGCGTTCATAGAGTACCTCAGTCCTGATATGGCGGTCGCTGCCGTTCAGGCGAGCCCTAGGATGTATGGAGTCGATCGTCTTCGTGTTGAGCGCAAAGAAATAAGCGGTACCTTCGCTCCTCGTGACCGCGTCTTCGCATCTGGTGGAAGCCCAAGCTCCCCATACTTCGCTGATTCTCATGAACAAATGGCGAATCTCTTACAGCGCGTCTATAATTTCGGTATGACTCAAGGAGCACAAACACAAGCTATGCCACCGCCGGTGTATGCTCCATACCCGTACTATCAGCCATACGATCTATCTCAGTACGGACAATTCGCCACGTCAGCCACGCCGATGGACAACAACACTGCAGCAGGCCTGCAAACTCACGGCAATGGGTATCCGGCTCAAGCAATGGGTCACTTTCAGTATCCCCAGGCTCCCACCAGCACCTCATACCTTCAGTACCCACAGCAGCCAGCACCTCGTCCCTACCAGTGGCCACCTGCGAGTGCCAGTGCTGACAATGACAACGCATCACCGTCTAAGGGAGCTTATTAGGTTGGTCGGAAGCTGGCCACTCGATCATTGTCGACTCGCTCGGCCCTGATCATGGCACACATTCCGGCTTGTGAACCCTTGCACTTTCTTTTCGACTTTGCACGTGTCGATTCATCTCGATTATTGTACGATACCTAGTTGTTGCATCCGTCATGGCTCGATGTTCTTTGTGTGTAATGTGTCATTGCGTGCCCTGGATATTCGGGTTCAACTTTGAGCTGGGATACCTGCGGAGCCTCGCGCATAATGGCTGAGGCTCAGACTATCTTTCTATTACTGCTGCAAAACTTCTTTGACGGACCACGGTATGCGGCATACAGCCCAGGTCATGATTGACTTTGATCACGTCGCTAACAATAGTTCAGCACGATCACAACTTCCATTTTCGCCCCATGGCTTGCTCCGGAGGCAGAGTGTTCTACCTTTTCTCTTCTGCGATCTTTGAGCCACGGCAGCCAAAATGGCTTCGCACGCGGAGGACAACATCTGAGGAACCAGAGGACAATGTTTAACTACGGCGATCGTTCTCTCATTTTTTCCCTATCTATGTGTCAATTTCTCTAGCTCTGGCCCCAAAGGCATTCGCAACATTCGCAACTTACATACACAAGCGATCAGCAACAATCACAAGCAATCATGAGCGATCATATAGAGTAGCATAGCACGAGCTTCAAATTCAAACAATTTCATACTCAACCTTTAAGCTTTCGCGTACTTTGACACGGAGATATTTTCATGTGCTGCATTGTCAGGCTTAATCGATGAGCTGCATATCTGACTTACAAGAGTTGTGGCTCTGGACACGAACGTATCAAGGACGATGCCTTGTCGATTCCTGCTACTACACAGCTGAGTCTTTTTCTGAACCTTTTCTTCCCCCCCCCACCCCTCAATTCTTTTTCCCTCGGGTCGTTGGCTAGAGCACCGGCCGTTATCATTTTCTATGACTAATCATAGATACACAGTGGGCAGAAACCAAGGTTGCGCGAGCAGAACTCCAGTTCGCAATCTTTCAAATAAATACCTGCTACAAAGGGGAGAAGCCACCTTCGGATCGAGCGACTAAAATCCATTCGCAATGGGTCAACCATCATTCCAAGCATCAAATGCCATCATCTACCTCACTTATGGCGCATTTTTGTGCGTCAAACCCCACATCCTGCCACATGCCAGACTAGATACGCTGACAGTAAGCGGTCTCGAAATGCAGGGTCTCGGGCCTCTATATCGCGTGGAAATATAGAAATCAGTCGAAATCGGATTTTTTGGCCACGAATCGTACACAAAAGGGTTAGATACAACACACGTTGACTTCCTTTCTTGACTCTGACCATCATGGCCCAACCCCGCGTTTGACATGAGAAAGAAGCGGGCTGACCACTGCTTAGCTATCCCTCTTGCACTTAACTTCATCGCCTCGTGTGAGTGTATTCGCAATCGAAAGCGCTCATTGATTGAAGCGGCAGCAACGCTCCCAGCGCAGTGTTTCAGCTGGCCCGCACCAGCTGGGACACGAAGAATGGCAGACTCGAGTACGGGATCATGATTTGCCATCCTGACCAGGTTCGTATTTGCAGCATCAACGCAGGCCGATGGCCACGGTCCTCCTGCCTATGCTCATTCAATAACAAGAGATGGGAAAGGGGACCATGGGCAAAGGTTCTGCGCGGCTTCACTACGGGTGCTGATTGTAAATCGGACGGGGCTGGATCCAACTCTTCGCTCCAGGTGTTGAGAGATCCCACCAGTTCTATTTGGCATGAAGCTGAGATCAGTACCGTAAATACTCGATCAAGTTAATACTTGCGTGGGGAATGTGCTGCCGCTTCCTCCTTTTACCCCAAACGATTGATCTTGAGCCCGCTGACCAGACGACATATTCCACCCGCTACAGCTCTTGGATCGGGCATTTTGTTCTCTTATCCCGAAATATCTACAATTGCTGGCGTCCAAGGCTTGATCGTCTATACACTCTCTTCGTCTTTGCCACTTTTGGTATTCGGCTTTCTTGGGCCCATTATTCGAAGGAAATGCCCAGAAGGGTTCCTTTTGACAGAGTGGGTACGTACATTCCCGAGGTGATTCTTCCTAATCGGTAGTCAGATCGAGTCACAAGTCGAGTCTCAGGAGCAAAAGAACCTTTCAACTCCCGAGACCTGTCTTGCAACTCCTGTTTCTGCCTCGAATAGGCTTTGCTGACTCCAAAATCTGCGTAGACAAGACAGAGATACGGCACTGTGACGGCCTTATATCTGAGCCTATTAACGTAAATAGTGATCACTGGAGGGCTTGAAGGAGAAGATGCTAATATCATTACTCCAGACTCATTACATTGTTCCTCTATATGGTGGCAGAGCTTTCTGCCCTTCAGCAGATTATCAATGCTTTAACAGGGCTCAAAGGCCTGCCTGCTGTCATTGTCGAGTGTGCCGTTACCACTATCTACACTTGTAAGTTCCCTTGATGAGCCAATTATGAAGATTCCCTCACATTCTACATAGCTCTGGGCGGGTTTCGCATCTCTTTCGTTACCGACAATATTCAAGGTATTATGGTAGTCGGTTTGGTCATTGTAGCTGTCGTCACTGTTGGCGTTGAGACCCACATTGACAAGAGTCTTGTCGAATCTTCGGGGTTGCTCAAATCGAGCTTGCTCGGCTGGCAGCTCATATATATCCTTCCGGTAGCCGTCCTAACTAACGACTTTTTTATTTCTGGGTTTTGGATGCGCACCTTTGCTTCCAAGACAGACAAAGACTTGGTTATTGGAACTTCGATTGCGACTGTCGCTGTAACCTTCATCTTGGGTCTTGTCGGTGCAGCTGGACTCCTGGCGGCATGGACAGGTGCTTGGCCTGGTAATCCACCACAAGATGGTGATATCGCCTTTTTCCTTCTGCTCGAGCAGCTTCCGAGCTGGGTAGTGGGCATTGTCCTCGTGATGGTCGTGTCTCTAAGCACAGCCGCGTTCGACAGCTTCCAGTCGGCTATGGTTTCGACCGGATCCAACGATCTGTTTCGCAACAAACTGAATCTTTGGTTGATCAGATTGGCCGTCGTACTGATTATTTTCCCAGTCGTGGTCGTAGCTCTTAAGAGTCCGGATATCCTGCAAGTCTACCTGATATCTGACCTTGTAAGCGCCAGTTCGATCCCCGTGCTTGTCATTGGCTTAAGCGATGCATGCTACTGGTGGCGCGGATTTGAAGTTGTGATTGGTGGCTTGGGTGGTCTACTTACCGTCTTCATCTTTGGCACCATCTGTATGTATTTTCGGAACCCATACTTCCTCTCTTAGATCAAATCTTGAGTTTTGACATGTCTCGGGAGTTTTTACTCCGAGGCGTGTTCCAAGGCTCAACCTACCTCCTCAAACAGGCAACACTGACTCCGAATTCTTGATCTAGACTTTGGTAACGCGCACGAAGGAGCGTATCTTCTGCTGTTGGAGAATGGGCTATACGCGAATGACTGGAGTGCCTTTGGTAAGTCCTGGCGCCGAGCACACGCCTAGTTGGGTACATCTGTGGCTAACGAGCATGTCTGTAGGGGCCTTCGTCGCGGCACCTGTTGGCGGTCTATTGTGGGGAGGTGGAGCATTTGCACTTCGTGTCGGATTTCAATGGATTCAAGCCAAGAGGAAGGGTCACAGATTTGACGCTTTCGATCGTCCTCCCCCTACACAGCCGTCGACATATACTAGTGGTGCGGGATCATTCGATGAAGAGCACGAAGGGCGCGAAGAGCCAGCAGAGCCCGAAGAGCGTGCTGCTCCAATCAGCATCAGCCCCCAGAAAGGAAAGTTCTTTTGAGCTGCAGATTATGAAAATGTGCGATAGCAAGGGTAGAAGCGGCGAGGAGGGAGATGGGGACGGAGAAAGTGTACATGAAGCCGTTATATCGACTGAGAGGCTTTTCTGCCGAGCTCGTTCAGGTATATGCATACAGATGTCCGTGAGGAAGGACTGGGCTACCAAGAAAGGACATATTCAGTGGATGCGACATTTTCTTCCCCGTCATTGTTTTCCAACAACTGGTGTGGCAACAACTGCGTCGTCCCCCAACACGTCCTCAACCTTGCTTTCCTCAATTGTTCCCCAAATCTTCCATCTCCCCTCTTTTCCCCTCAACATCATTCTTTGCAAGACCACATATTCTACCATCTTCTTCGCTTCGGTCGTATCGCTTGCGACACCATTTGCAGGCGTCCTCTCGAGGCTCTGCATAGACTTAATTTTGACGACCACTTGGTACAGCGCCGACTCCTCAATCCCAAGTGACACAATGTTGGTACTGACAATACGGGAAAAGCCGATATATTTGTGTAGCGTCCATTGCAAGCTTTCTTTGGGTGGGCGGACATTGATTCGCGTGCCGAATGAGGCAAGAAGCCCTTCGTGACAGATGCTCTCCAAAGTTGCCATGTCACCGCTGTTTTCAGAAATTGGGCGGTCAGGCTGCGTTTGTGGCAATGATGGAAGGTATCTTACTCGGCAAACGCGGTGTACATTTTTTCGTAGAGCCTTTTTGCCTCGGGAGCAATCGTTCCGCGGCGGAGTTTAGGCCAAGGCCGGCTCTTTAATAAAAATTTGTATGTGACGCACCTATACAACGGTCAAAAACAGGCCGCTGATCCTAAATTTTCAAGCGGAGTTCAAGAGACTCACCCTTGCAAAGCGCGCAATTTCTTCTTCAATCTGTACCATTCTAATCGCATGCGTAAATTTGGCGTTCGAAGTAGCGACGGCTTTCTGGGTCCAGATGGCATGACAAGTGTTCCTGGCAGCGGCAGAGGTTAGCGTTTGGACACGGTGATGGAGCAGAAGGCTTGGGATAGTTACCTGGAAGAAGCCCCATGTCGTTCCTTATTCTTTGCATGCTCTTTGTATTATAGCTCCTTGGTTGACTCGGCTGGACACTGAGTAGTGGCAGTAGGGGCCAAGGTTGTGTCCGTCGTGAAGGGTAGAGAAAGGAGCAGAGGGTCGGCAATCGAGGGTGGAGAGGAGGCATGTTGCTGTCTCAAGTGATGATATCTTTGTTCGGTTCAGTCATACCAATTATACCACAAATAGCAATCCAGCATCGTGCATGGGCCAAATCTAAAGTGCACAGCAGACACCAGCAATGCTTTTTCTGTTCTCTTGGCGGTCTTTTGGTCCCTGTACTCGTAAGGCTGAAACTGCGGGAGCCCTGCTCGCGTGTTTGCGGCAAAACCTGGGGAAGCTTGGAAGCAAGACATTCATGTTCGCTGATGCTCTCTGACAGCCTTTGAACGAGGTCAAAGTTGGGACAACGGTCTCTTTACACTTTACAATTCGATCCTTTTTTTTTCTACAATTCTGCAGATGCGGCAGCACATGCCGCTGTTTAACTGGCTCACCTGGCGTCCTCTCCAGATCCTCCCAGCTATGCTGCTAGCTTTTCCTCTCCCGGAGTAAAGATCGAAGCTACCACACAGTCGATCGCCTCCCATCCACGCGTTGCAGTCCTCTTGGGCATCAATGCTCGGTGGCATATTCCCCTTTTGATATGCCGGGCCCTCAGCACCGCTCCAGCCGCATGGTGGGGTCTCCGTTGTGCCATTACCTTCTTGGGAGAGCTGCTGCGGAGTGATGGAACAGCGGCGCTGGGAGATACTTGGACAGTGGAGAAACGATTCAGAGTTACTGAAGTGTTCTTGGCTATTCTTTGGGTACGTCGAACACTGTGGGGAGGGTCAATGCCAGCAGCAGAGGATCTTCAGTCCATCCGACAAACAGTGTGTATCCTTGGCTGACACAGCTTGTACGCACAGTGCTCTGCGGCCGCGTACCTGTCATACTTTTTTACGGACTGCCTAATGTCAAGATGGTAGGGGCAAGCAAAGGGCAGCGAGCATCTTCCCGACTCGGCTAACGATCTACAAGGCTCCTGTTTTATACCCCATCCGCCGCCGTTGTTCGACTTTTGACCACGAATGTCTTAATCGCACACATCACATCCTGGGTTTTGTATCTTTCCGGCGCTTCTGAGGATCCACGAATGCTCCTTCCAGCTTGGGTTTCAATCGCTACGGTCAGCAATCCTTCTGGCATAACTATACCCGAAAGCTAACAGCGCCATAGACCCTCACTATGCTGTACCATATCACTCAGCGAAAGATCAACATCAGAAAGGAGACATCGGCGTCTATAGGCGTATTTTCTATTGCTAGCTTTGTCAGTCTGTGTACGTTGCTTTTTCAGCTACATCTGACTCGAGAGAATGACCCGGTTGTCCCATTGTTTTCGATGTTGCGAAGAATTGGGGAACATCTGCTGGCGTTTGCAGAGGCTCCGCGGTGATTGTAAGCCTTTGCTATAATGATACCCTGGCAAAGTCTCGAATTGTATTGATTCACCCAGTGCTCTTAAAGGTAGAGTGCATGTAGCTTCGATGATTCTAAACTTTCGTTATCATGCTCTCAAACCATAGTAAAGAATGGCAGGCCTCGCCGGGCCATCGCATAGCAGCTTCCGTGACTGACACATCCCTTCCGAAGACAAGAAAGCCTCCTAGTCCCCATCACCGATGCACTCAAAGGGTATCTACCAACGCCCCAACGCACGCTTTCGCTTGACACACGCCACACCAGCAGAGGCGGTAAGAAGTAAGAGAGTAAGGCTTGCTGAATGAACTTCTATCAATCCACTGGAGGGAAATGCCATCTGATGCGTTGGTGGTAGGATCTAGAACCCATGGACCTGCACGACGTGTGAGCTTGACTATTAATGCAATGCTGCACATTGGGAAAAGTACCTTGATAGTTTTGGCATCAAGTTCCAGCCCTTCCTTTTTATCAACCAGGAATTCTTGGACATCTTTGCGCTGATCACCCTGAAGCTGGATCACCTCGCCCATCTCAGTGTCATTGACGATTGTGCCATTGCAAGCTAGAAAGACAGACGTCAGCGCCAATCTTCGTTTGAGCCGCATGATGACTCGCCGAATTTCTTCTTGATGACCTTGAGGATCTTCTTCTGATCGAATTTCTTGGGCAGACCTTGGACAGTAGTCAAGGTCTTGCGACCATTGCGCTCTGTTGATGACAAGTTAGCAAATTGTCTGTATTGTGCTATGTTCGCAAATGCGATCTGTAGAGTGTCAGAACGTACGCTGAATCCTAATATGGATGTAGTTTTGAGACTGCTTAGTTTCCCCGGTATCTTCGTCGGCTTCGGCGAAGGGGTCTGTAGAGGTCAGCAAGTCCGAGCAAGTCCGCCTGTATGAAAGGGTTGAGGGCGCAGTCGAAAGAGAGAGAAAAGCAGAAGATTCTTTATGCCATGTCCCCTCTCGCACAAAAACCCATTTGGAAGGTCGCTGGTGAGATTGAAGGTTGCGCCAGAAGGCTGCGGGATGCTACTAACCGAAGGTCTTGAGATTTTCGATGGACATAAACTCGTATGCTCTCGGTGACTCTGGAATAGGTGTTTGTGGAGTGAAAAGGAAGGGTCGATGATAGTGTAGTGGGTGTTGAATCTGATGCGTTTGTTTGAATAGCTGCGTGGAGTTGAGTGTAGTAGAGTGGGAGATATCGGATGTGTGTTGTATGTGTAATGTGTTGTGAAGGGTGTGAATGAAAAGAGGTCGAGAGGGGTTGCCACTTGGCGGGATGATAGAAGACGCTAGCCGCATTCGATTTTGGTTCGACGCTGCCCGAGCATGCCTTGGGTGCACCGTGCGATTACGACTATTGCCACACTTGATGCAGAAATTCTTTTGAGTCACGGATGCAGAAATTCTTTTGAGTCACGGATGCAGAAATGCTTTTGAGTCACGCGAGCAATCGTGCGAATATTCCTTCTATCAGAGTCATCATAACGACAAAACTGAAATTTTGGGGTACTTGATTTATCTTTTATTTCACACATTTTACAAAGTATTCCCATACTGTAGGAAAGCCTCCCCTAATGAAAACATGATAGTACAACGCGCACATAAGCACATGACATATGAAGTCGTTTGTCCCGGAGGAATTCCTCGTAGAATCAGGATGGTGGCGCTGCCCCAGGCGCTTGAGTGCCTGTTGCGCGAGGACCAGCTGGGGGCGGCATGAAAAGTTGTAAATATGTCTAGCCTTTGTCAGCAAAAGGTAGGGCGGATCGTATCACTCTACCAGGGAATGTCTTACTGTTCCTACAGCGAGTACTAAGGAAAGTCATAGATTAGTTCAAGGCGAGACCGAAATTTAATATCATAGTAAGAGTCCTTACAAGCCATTCCGGCGCCCATGTAGCCAGGGGTGCCAGACTTCTTTGCCTGCTCAGGCGTTTGAGCTAGCCATGTTTGTACCGCAAAGACAAACGAAGCCCTGTAGCTCGTCAGAGGATGCCATGCAACGCCAACTCGTCCAGACGTACCAGCCAATCATCCTGGTAATTAAAAAATGGTAGTGAGCAATACTGATACTTGCGCTGGGTCGGCTTTCTTACTTGTTTCTTGTGAACATCTTCTCGTGTCAGCCAGATAAATCAGAAGGGCTAGGGGAGACTTACTGCAACCATTGGCAGGGTGGTGGCCACTGTATTGGCGATATCATCGGGTTTTTCTGCTGAGGGTTCTTTGTAAGGAATGACTGGAGCAGAGTCAGTCAGTCTGCGGAAGAATATGGATAGATAGGCTTCACTGAGATCTTCTCTCCGCATATCCTTCCTTGATGCCATGGCTATAAGCAGTCAATTCGTCGTCAATATAATATTGGTCTTCAACGCCGTGAAGGTAGCCAGCATGTTAAATGTCCTGCTTGAACGGAATAATTACACTAAAGTAAAGTACCCTACTTTACATACACTGCTAGTGTCAGTATATCTATGTACCTTAAAGTACGGAGCACAGCCTCCCGAGTTCCCGCCCGCGGAAACGGAGAGAGCCAATCTGGCAACCCATGTTCGTTCCCTCGGTTCCACACCAATTCGACATGTGCCCCCAACTTCCACTCTTCCTATAGGTAAGGTACTAGAGTATTGACATACTAATTATATAAAACACCTTTCTTTCCTCTTCTTTTCCATCATCATATTCAATAATTGACCTATACTACCTCCTACACATCCTCTGCTCCTCTGTCCGCATTGCGCCCTTCTATCCCTACCCCACCGATTCGATGATGCCCAACTCCCTCAGAAACTCTATTTCCCGAGTCTCGGCCGACATGACTGAACCATGACGAGTAATCTTGCGGGCATTGAGCCACCATTGCTCACCGGCAATCGCTCCTTTCAACTGCCTCCCACTCGCACAGCCTCTCACGACCTTCAGCAGACATCCAGGACGTGGCCGCGTCAGACTTTCAACCCAACGCCCAATGCGCCACCAAGCTCCCAGGATGCCTCCGAGCCTGCTTCCAAGAGACAGAAGACCGGAGATCCTGCTACAGAATCAATCGGAAAGACGAGTGGAATCTTACGAAGCGTTTTGGACATTAGTACTGCGATAAGTGAAAAGGGTAGGCCTCTCATAAAGAGCGCGGATTTCTTACCGGGAAAAGAGAGCGCAGATAAAGAACAGCAACCTTCCCTATTTCCCACTCGCCCTGGTAAAAACCCTCAACGTGGTGGCAACCAGCAGGGTCGCGCGCTGGCTATCGAGAGAGCCACTGCAAGAGACGTCGTCCCAGTCAAACCCTATGTTCCCGAACCTCCCTCCTTCGCGCCACGGTTCCATAAAGCTGGTGAGTGTCCCTCGTCTTGTGCGAAGGCATGTATGCTTACTCACAAACTCTAGGGCCTGCAGACTTCTTCCCGTGGACGGGCTGTCACGCAGAGGATGTCCTTAACGAGCTAACCACCAGACAAGGCTTCTACGACAAATCCCCCGTCTCCCAGAACGAGTCCAACACTGCTAGACCATCGGTCTGGTCTAGCCTGAAGCACAAATCTGGCCTCCAAATCTTGTCGTCTTTGTTCGTCTCAGCGCTCGATCAGAGGCAGATTCACGGCACCATTACCACGAACACTACTTTCAAGCCTCCACCGAGGGTGACTCTGACCGACACGAAGCGGGAGGCTTGGCTCCGAGATCTTGCAAATCCTTCAATCCCTTTACGACGGTTAAGTCGAACAATTCCGCACGGCATTCGAGGGAAGATACTCCTGGACCACTGCCTAAGCAAAGATATCCCTACGTTCAGAGCCATCTGGCTTGTCAAATGCGTGGGGGCCAACGAAATTCGAGCGTTCAAAAGGAAAGGAACAGGCGGTGTCTTTACCGTTGGTGGAGAAGCCAAATGGATCAAAGACTGGACAGCCAATGTCGAGCAATTTCTCGAGTCTATCGTTGGTCTTTGTGGCAGTGCTGACTGGAGATCGAAGATTAATTATGGGTAAAGCACAGTCTTCCATGGGTCCAAGCCTTGTGCTGACCAGAGTAACCAGCTTGCGTCTGATTACACACCTCTACTCGGAGCATCTTCTCGATCGGGACCACTACCTTGACTGGCTGATCGTCTCCTTTCGAGACAGCGATCTAGATGCTCTACCTATGTGGCTCCTGGTCATGCAGATACATCAGCAAGATATTCTCCAGCACAGACAACGTGGACGACGTTTAGCTGAAGCGTTATCGAAGCATTTAGATAAGGTAAGTCATCATCGTGGCTCACACAGAATTGCAGCAGGACTTAAACGAGTCTTAGGCATCTCTAACAACTACCCACGAAGTGTATGACACAGTCTTCAAACAACTCGCCAAGCTTCTCAAGACTGTTATGCTTTCGGCCCCTGCGTGCTTCATCCTTCCAGCTTGCTGGAGCAAGTACGGAGACGCAATCAAGAGGTGTCTGGACAAAAATGAAAGCCGTTTGCAATCCACCTTTGACAGCCTCTCGAAGCGTAATTGGAGACTCCGCAACCGCTCTTTGAACCAAAGTAGTCAGGCGACCAAATCTCACAGACAGACCATCATAGTGTATCTGGACAGCTTGTACGATCACCAAAGCATTGGCAAAATTGCAGGCGCGTGCCTGCGGGTCACCGGCGATTATAACTTGCTTGTTCGAACATGCATCGAGTGGTCGTCCAGCGTCTATAGGCACGGTCGCTTTAGGGCATATGCTGCAGCACGTCTACTCCGTATCTGGAAAAGAAAAGGCGTCGATCTTCAAGGCCCAATATTTAATTTCTTGGCTGCAAGTCCAGATGTTCCGGGCTTGCAGAAGAGAGACGTATACAGATTGCTTGCTGAACTTTTTCGTTCTCAGCACATGTCTGTCAGTAAGTATCTACAATGGCTCATCGCTCGTGGAACGTTGGATGGTTATCATGACCCTAACATGGTGAGTACATATCTCTCCATGACATCATTTCACCAGCTGATCGATCCAGGAGGGTCCATGCGATGTCTACTTGCTATTTGAGCTGCCTTTGCAGGGCCTGCCATCTCACGTTCTCAATTTACGAAGCATGCTTTTGACTACGCTGGGAGTTCCTGCTGAGCGAGAAAGAGACATGATCATTGCAGCAAAGGCGAAAATACTAAGTCAGGTCCCAGGGTTTTTCCTTTGGGATGCTTCATCTGGCTCGGGAGCAGGCTGTGATGAATTTGCTTTGTTGAGTCAAACGGTAAAGTCTGCCGTTGCTCTGTGGATTCGCAAAACCCTGTTTTCACGCCTCCAAGTCTTCGGAAGGACTGATTCGGCATCTGAAGATACTAAACAGCCAAACAGAGATAAAGTCACTTTTTGTCTCGTCACCTTAGAACAATTCCACGCCATCCGACGCATTCTCGAAGACTTCGAAGACTTCGCAATCCTCGCTGATGTCCTAAATATATTGTCCGATGAAGTGCAAGGGCCTATTTTGACGGCTGTCACCGATACAGTCAACCAGTATTATGATGTGTTCAACGCCATAGGTGCTGCCGATGATACATTTCGAAGATTGTATCAACGGGTGGAAGAATCTCATGGCCCCGAGGTCGTTGAAAATGCTTTTCTTGAATCGCTGATTGACCTGGCTAGCCGCTTTCCCAACGCGGCTCAGGAAGTCCAAAGGCTTCGAAACGATACGTTGGCTCTTGTGCCCAGATCATCTGTCGTCGCTTTCTCGCCCATCTCGGACAATATGGTTGAAGCAGCGCAATCAGCCGAACCAACGTTTGCGGACGAGATGGACCAAATACTCGCAGGAGGGACCAGTATGGACAAGCAAACTTTAAGTCGAATGTTCGGCGCTATAATTGGCCATCTAGAAACATCATTCGAGGAGTCAAGTCAATTAGGTATCCGATTTTCGCGGCTGCTCGCTCGGCTGCGCAGATTTGGTCCAAAGACGTTCGACGCACTGCTCAAAGATTGGCTCCAGAAGTGGCTGCGTTCCAGTCTTCAGGCAAAGCTGGGGATAATATTGCCACCAATGATTTGTTCTAAAGTCGTCTCGTTGAAGGTAGTTCTGGATTCTACCGCACAGCTTCTCGTTCTTGAAGACCACCGAAATGATCGGGCTACTCTAGCCTTTGAGATGTTGGATATGGTGATTACGGCCAGCTCTGGACCGATGCCCATCGTGAACTACCGAGGCTACCGGCTTCTTGATCAATTTCGTCGCCTCATTCGCGTGTCTTCGGCCTCGATTACAACCTTACTCAGTGTCGTTGTAGAGACATGCAGAGCAACGGAAGCTCCCTTGCGCACGCGCGCTCGGGCTCGAGTTGGAGACCTTTCGGTCAGGAACCTGATACAGACTCTCGTGCTACAGCAGCCCAGCATGTCAAGAGTAGTCGCATCCGCTTTACCCAATACCGACTTACAAACAGCTTTTGGGGGAGTTTTGGACCAGGATCAGGATCAGCTAGGAGAGTCCTCGAACCTTGATCGACACAATAAGATCTCGGGGCTTCTACACAGCATTAGTGACTTCAACGTGCCCCTCGTCCAGTTGCAGTTGAGGGCAATCTTGTCAGATACCGGATCCTTGGAGAATGCTGAGGATACCTTGTCAGATATCATCGTAGAGCAGAACGGCGCTTCAAGTTTTGGCCGCGTTGAGTTGTGGGCATGCCTCGTCTCCGAACTGCCCGTCCCACAAGCGGCTTCAGTTCGAGAGAAGGCTGAGACCGAAATACTTTGTTTGGTTGTTACAGATGCGACATCGATGTGCCACGGGGACAAGACGCGGCTCGACGGTTTGACTGCAATAGTCGAAGCAGCTGGGTTCAGTGTATCAGATGCCGAGACTTCCCCATTCCTTGACCAAATCGCAGATGGACTCTCATTGATTTGCTCTTCGCACCAGCTGGATAAATATCAGCACGATCATGATGAGATCGACTCAGACCATATGGGCCAGTGTATCGATGTTCTCATTTCCTTGCTCATCATCCACCAGTCGACAATCCAGCACCCAAGATTCTCTCAGTCCGCCCTCTTTCAAGTCCTTATCTCTCTCAGTCGTCTCCTGATACATCCGTTCCTTACCTTCCATCCAACTCTTCCCAGCTACGTATTCGATACACTCGCTCTCCTCTCCGACTCCCTCTCCGACGACACTCGAATGCGCTGCATTCGCACCCTTCGTGACCACCATCACAGTCAGGATGCGCGCTTACGATTCATCTTCGGCTACCCTGAGACTGTCAACAGTGAATGGCTACAACTACTTACAAAGCCCTCGACAATCGCTGAAGCAAAGTCCGAGGGCGTGACGATGCAGCCATACTCCCTTCGGAGATGGGAAATGATGCAAGATGCAACCCCCGTCTCCACGGAAAATGATACCAGTCTTAGCTTAACGCTTTTCGGGGCCAGGAAATCTGTTTTATAGCGTGACCTTTTTTGCCATATGCTTGAATGATGTATGAATAGATGACATGACGCTGATACCACGACATGGTTGGGTTCGCTTCAGCGTTTCGAGTTCTATTGAAAGTGGCGTTTCAGCTCTGCAATGAGCGCATCTGGGTAGCGGTGGCGAGGGCTAAAGCCATTTTGGTGGCAGTCGCTACTGCGACATCTCACAGGCTTTAAAGTCGTCTTTTCATGAATATATGGGATGCTTCGAGGCAGGCTTTTGAAATACATTATTACGTTTTGACATCAATGCAAACGCAACACGGCGGATATGCATCTCTCAAGAGACAATCGTTAACCATAGGCTTTGGCACTCGGTCGAAGAAAAGATCGCTAGGAAGATGGGCAAGCAATTTGGTCTGACATGGACGCCACTGTGTTCTAAATCAATCGTCGTCGAAGATCTGATAGGTATTCTGCAAGATTGTGTCGATGACCCGAACTTGCCATCCAGCATCCGCCACATTCGGGCCTGTGCCCATAAGTGTTGGCCTAGAGAGACTGTCAGTTGATTTTCTCTCGTCCGAGTCTACTAGAGCGTACCCGAATATAATGGCCAGGTTTCCAGCATTCATTCGATTTACGGCAGAGTGCTCCTGTACTCGATTCAAATGCTACTCAAGTCAGCATCTTTAACACCTCGTCGCTCCATCAAAGGGCATGCTCACCAACGTCAAAGCTCGAAGAGTAGCATAATTTGGGTCTGGTAGACTGTTGATGATAGCGTGCATTGAATCGCGGCGGGTTATATCATCATCGATGCCTGTCACCCGATAGCTTGTCAGAACACAGTGCCAAATATGAACCTCGGACTATCGGTTGATACTTACGTGCGGCTTCAATGAACCCTTGGTAATGCTCGCGTGTCAGCAAGGGATCGGGCAGGTCTCGGAAAAATTGCTTTAGTAAGCCAGCGACGCTATTGACGTCGTGGTAGAACGCTTCCGGGTTGCGGAAGTCCAGCTGGTTTGAGTCTGTTGAATGTTAGCTCGGCTTTGCCAGTCAGTCATGATGAAATGCCTACCGTTGTCAAATATTGATCGGAGCTTTGAAACGTGCGCGGAAGAACCAGAAAGTCGGTATATTCCCTCGACTTCTAAGCCATATAGATCAACAGCCTGGATGCACTGGTAGACTACAAATGGTATAGCGGAGCCGTCTCGTTTAAGCAAGTCTTCAAGCGAAAGACCAAAAACCGGCCTCAAAGCAGGAAGGCTGGTACTGGAATTGTTGTTCTGTAATGCTCCCATGCCGATGGGTGTCGGAGGCTGCGAGTATAATGGTGCAGCCGTCTGAGCTGAAGGGAGTTGCGAGGGACCGCCAGCACCCATTGATGGGAAATTTTGATCTTGCGGTGAGCGATTCATGCCATTCTGAGGCACAGTATTCGAAACAGATCCAGATGGAGCTGACGGCGGTGCCGAGGCCTGGGAAAAGCTCTGACCTTGCAGAAACCCCGGCTGACTTGTCTGTCCCGAAGAGCTGAATGTTGAAGTTTGTTGACTTGGCATGGGTTGTGTACGAGTATTGATAGGAGATGGGGTCTGTTGTGGAGACGTGAGTGTCTGCGAGTTTATCAGTACGCTGGTTCCACTCAAGTTTGAGATACGTGGATGCCTACTGGGTGACGCTCGTATTTGATTTCCCCTAAGTTGCCAACCTTGGAAGCGAAGCTAGACACGTAGTTATTTAGATCCCTTGCATTATCGATTTGGAAAACGACATCGCGTAGACTCCGCGAACCCAGATCATTGCTCTGGCCCTTGAGTGGGCTAACGCAGAGTCCGTTACTTAAGAGAAGTCTCTCGTTGAATGAAGCTGGGGGGGAGATTAGCAATCGAATTTCTGAGCATGAATACGGTGCCTGCAACATACCAAACTTCTGCAATTGGAGGGTCAAGCCAGAGTCGCACTCATTTATTAGGTCTCGAAGCGCCCGGACAGCTTGAGGACGAAGGGTGCTGACCAGCTCCTGTCGCTGGTTCTTTGCGCTCTGCACTTTAGACGAATAATCAGAGTCGGCCTGCTGGAGTTTTCTGAGCAGATCCTCTTCGTGCTGGGCTGCAGACTTCGGCCCTTTCAGTCCAAAGACTCGCCCGGATTGCTTGTCGCCTGTTCGAGTGCGGTCATAGTCTTCAGCCAGCGAGTCATATTTGGATTTAGCCTTCTCCATCAATGACTCAGAGTCTTGCACCCTCTTCTCTGCGCTCAAGCCGTTCTGCTTCCAATGCTTACGACCGCGCTCCATATTTGCGGCCAGATCATGGAGATCCTCATGCATTTGGTGGAGGGACAGCGCAAATTGAACACCATTGTCTGCCATGCGGTCATGGATGCCGAGAATCTCATCGTAGTTCTGGGCGTAAGAGCCTTGTCTGTTGTCGGGTCGCTTTACCGACTCGTGGCTACTCCTGCACAGCTTTTTGAGGCCCTGCGCTTGTTCCTCCTCGAGAGTAGATCTCTTCTTCAAGAAACCTGCAAATTCCCTTGCCGATGCAACGCTCTGCTTTAGACGGGCGAGCAGAGTGTTGATGCCAATCTACAACCTTTAGTCCAGGTCACTTATATGAGAACCAACCCAGAAGACCAACATCAGACTGTAGAACGCTATCCACGACGGGGGAGGACTCATTGTTAGGAAGGGTGGGCTGTGGCGCAAGCGTTGTCTGTCCGCTGGTCGGCACCTCAATTCCACCATTGTATCCAGATCCATTCAGCGTAGATTGTAGGGCAAGATTCTCAGAAGAGGAGTGCTCAAGCGAATCCCGCTGCTCCATGGTTAGCTGTGTAAAAGAGTGATTTGAAGAATGGCAGACGTGACGGTGCGGGTCAAGAGGGATGAAAGGGTACTACTGGTGGTTTGAGGCAGAGCTTGCTTGAGCTTAGAGCCAGTTCGTAAATTTTGAAAATACTATTACGGTAATTGTTTTTCTATTATATATTCAAAACCTAAAGCTGTTTAAATAGGCTGACGCTAAATAATACATTAATAGTACACCTAACCCACACACCCCCTTAGATAGCCGGATTGGAAAAGCTTAGATCAATTCGGTTAAATTTAGAAGACCCGAGGCCCAGTACGAGTACCTTATTTTAATATGTGCTGGGGCGCGGGCTTCCCAGTAGTGAAAAGCTTGCCGAGTACTGGTTTTTAACTATTTAATTCTTAGGGAGATCTCCTAAAACCCCTCGAACCCTTCGAAAACTCTTTAAAGGCTCTTCGAGAGCTTCTATCGAAGAGGCTATCAAAGTAAACTTAAAATTTAATTATTTTAATAATATTTAATTAATTTCGAGTTTACTTTAATAGCTTCTTCGATAAAAATCCTCGAAAAGCTTTTAAAGAGCTTTAAAGAATTTAAAAGATTTTAAGAAGTCTAACTCTAAGAATTAAGAGAGATAGTTAATATACTTAAAGGGAGACTCTCTAATAAAACTTCTTTAACTCTTCGAGAGCTCTTTAAGGGCCCGTTTGACTATCATCTAAAATTTATATTTTTAATAATATTTTTAATATTTTCGTCTTCTATAATTTAATACTCGATTTAATAACTATATTTTCGTTCTAAATACTTATAAAGTATAAAATATATATAAAATATATAGAGGTTATTTTATATTTCTAAAAACTTAAGATAGAGTAAGTTTTTATTTAAAATATACGCTATAGATAGATTATATCGCTAAATCTAAGATTATAATTATTATAAATAGTTATATATATTATAGCTATAATCGATAATAATAGTTAGCTAGCTAAGAAAGCTATTATTATTATTATTTTAACTATTATATAATACTATTCGTATTATCTTAATAAGACTTCGTAATATACTTTTATTCTTTCTAGTTATATATATATATAGTCGCTTCTTAAAGAAGAATACTCTATAAATATTTAAAAGACTTTTTATATATCTTTATATACTCTAGATAAGCTTTAAAATTAACTCTTTAATTATACGTATTTAGCTTCGTCTTATATTATTAAAATAGTAGAGAAAGTCGTTATCTTTAATACGATAGTAGACTATAGTCTTAATAATAATAGATTATATAATTATTTTTAATACTTAGATAAGACTATTAATCGATATTATTATAAGATTTTAAAGATTATATATATTCTATATTAGTATTTTATTTAATTATCTAAAGTATCTTATTCTATTTTAATAAAAATCTTATTTAACTTTAAATTTACGTCTTATTTCGATAATTATCTAGATATATTAAATAATATATATATCGCTATTTATATACTTATAGTAAAGTATATACTATAACGAAATAGAAAGAGTATTCTTATTTAGAATATTTTAGTCGTATATAGTTTTAATATACTATTTTATTATATATTATCTAGCTAGAAAGACTTTATATATAACGCTTTAATATTAAGAGATATTACTTCTAATTACGACTTTTCTATCTCAGCGAGTAAGTACTATCTATCTTATTAACGCTAGATATTTTAATTATAATTAATTACTAGTTCTCTATATAAGTATATAATATTATTTAAAGAAATAATAATAGATTAAAATAAAGCTCGAGAATATAAAGAAATTATTTAATCTACGTTACTTTTAGCTATAAAATATTATTAAAAAAATATTTAATATACTTAAACGATGATTTAAATCTATTAAGAATTCTATAGAGTTTAATATTTCTATTTAGATAATAAACTAGTATATCTTAACTATAATATATAACTTTATTACGCTATATCGCTCTCTTAATAATATTAACTCGAATATATAGCTAGCTAACGAGTTTAATAGTAATTTTATTAGTAATTTAGATTTATTAAAGAATAGATACTCTACGACTATTAAAATATAAGATAGAATACTTAGTTATATTAACTAGAGAGTTCTATAAAAGAAAAGAGCGACTAGATATAAATATATTAAGGCGTATTATATAATTATATTATATAATCGCTAAGATATTAAGAGTTATATAATTTAAATTCTAATACTCCCCTTTGTACGTATTCTTTTATACGCGAAATTTAATAGATATAAAGTTTAATACTAATAATATTAAAATTAAATAGATAAGATAAAAATAATTTAGTCGATTTTCGCTAGAGTTTAATATCGAGTAATTAAAGTAAAGTTTAAATCGAGTAGTTAAAGTAAAGTTTAAGTTAAGTAATTAAAGTAAGTTTAATATTAAATAATTAAAGTAAAGTTTAAGTTAAGTAGTTAAAGTAAGTTTAATATTAAATAATTAAAGTAAAGTTCGAGTTAAATAGTTAAAGTAAGTTTAATATTAAATAACTAAAAAATAAAAAGTTAAAATCTAAAAACGACTATATTAAATTCTAAATTTTACTTTTTATTAAAAAACGATTTTTCGAGAATTTTATTTTTAGATTATTTAATATATATTAAAAATCGATTAATTTAAAATCGAAGAATATTTATAAAAATAATTAAATAAAATAATTGAAAGAAATTCTTCGTTTTATATATTACGATCGACTATAAAGCCTCTATAAGAATTATTCTAGATATTTAATTCTTAATAATAATAATTAATATTAGAATTCGAATTACGTAATTCTTAGCGTCTTAACGATTACGTAATATAATTATATAATACATCTTAATATATTTATATCTAATTACTCTTTTCTTTTATAGAACTCTCTAATTAATATAACTAAGTATTTTATCTTATATTTTAATAAATTATAAGCTTAAGCTCTATTTAATAACTATTTTAATTATTTTATTATTTATTTATTATTTATTATAATTATAACTATTTTTAATATATTTATTATATTAATATTTATTAAATAGTAATAATTATAATCGCGGAGAATCTCTTTTATTAATCTTTATAATATAAGTATTTCTTACTTTAAGATAATTATTTAGATTAAATAATATATATTAAATATACTTTTAATTAGAAGAATAGAGATAGCGAGTAAAAGGGGTTATATCGAAATTATTAATATATTAATATATTATATTAATAATTTAGCGTATAAACTCTCTTATCGCTTTTTATATAAGATAATTTAAAATAAGTTAAGATATATTATATTTAATTATATAATATTAAAGTTATTATACGTTAAAATAGAATATTATATACTTATACTTTTTTATTATATAATCGCTATAATTACTAGAATATTATTAATTTCTTTATATTAAATAGAATACGCTAAAGATAAGAGATAATATATTCTTATT